>NW_028301539.1:6007500-6345000 GCF_042242905.1 Orbicella faveolata | reverse complement strand
ACAAGCAGTGAAGGACGTAATCAGACATCTGCTTTGCCATTGTTTTTCGAGTTAGCTCTTGTAGACGAATACGATGGGAAGGGTAATATTAGTGATGCTTAACGACTAGACTTTAGAAGTTCTCGTGAACATAGCCTTAAATTAGAAGTGGTACTTAACATATCAGTGTGAAATGTTTCTCTAGCAATAAGATAGCTATCAAGAAAGTTTTCATCATTGTTGTAATTAAATAAAAAAAATTGCTTCAAATCGTAAGTTTACAACTTTGAATAAAGATGAAAAGCAATAACTTGACATTTTTCTCCATTTTTCTTACGCATTAACCATTGGTCCTTATTCCAGCTTGTAACATATGAGTTCCTTTGTTTTGCAACTATAAACGTTCTGTAAATTATGATAATTATCAGCAGACGTCAGAAGCCTATGACCTCGGCTAATCATTAATGTCAATTTCGTGTCAAAGTCCCAATACTCTGCCAATGAGCAAAGAAAAGCAGGCAAACGGTATAACAGTACAGGTTTTATTGCCATCACAATAACAACTAAGGAAATTTGTCTCTTCTGCTCCTAGAATATATCGGTGCAAAGGTGGACACAATCTTTACTCCTCCAAAAATGCTTACTTTTAACCTGCAATGAAGAATAGACAGAATTCCAGATATATATTAATAATAAAATACATGACTAAAATATCATAACCCTATCAGAGATCGAGTGGTAGCCTAGTAGGACAAGAAAGATTGTTAGGAACTTGAACCTTCTTATATCTATATTGCTCTTAACTCAGATGAATGACAACACTTATTTTACGGTTCAAGCAAGCACCTTCTCCTTAAGCTAAAAAATAAGATGAGGTGAGACTGATTTTTTTTTTTTTTTTGCCGTGGTTACTCCAAATCGAACTCCTCACGCCTATTTACAAGACCGGTATGAAGATTAATACAGCTTGGTAATAGAGAGAGTATTATAATGGTTTTTTTTTTTTTTTTAATACACACTCACCATATAGAGCTCTTATTGCGTCAGCGTCATCTTGAGTTAATCTAGGCGTTCCTGTCTTTCCTGTGGGCCACATAGTAGAGCCCCGAACGTTGGAGTGCCCCAAGCCCAACGCATGGCCTATCTCATGTACAGCTACATAAAGTACGGATACAGATTCCTTTGCCCAAAACCACCACCTAGTCGTAGTACCAGTTTCAGTGAAATAGTCGTCTTCATCGAAATGGATTCGTCCATCAGAAGGAAAAAAGCCATGTCCAAATATTGACCGTGGTCCATCAAACCGAACTTCACATCGTCTTTCACCAGGAACACCTGCATGAGTCTTTCCGCCAAAACTGGAGAACAAAATTATATAAAAACTCTTCCTCAAAGATTTTAGTAGAATTCTACTAGTAGACTATTTTATACGCTGTAGTCAGATTGGCTGATGACCTATCGCGCAATATCGCTAGCAGCCATTAGAGTCCATGTACAACGGCTGTGGATCATAATAGAACGTTTTTCCGTTTCTCCAAAATTTCAGCAAAGGTCTTGAAACACCACTGGATAATTCAAATTCCATGAAGACTAAAGGGAGCAAATTCGCTGTGATGCGACCTCAAAACATAACAGTTGTTCAATAGACTGAGATGGTTAGCCCGTATTAACAGCTGCAAGAGTCAAACAGTGGGGACAATTCCATCCCCGCGTGATTTTCTAACGGGTAAATATTGGGACTTCTTTATTTCAAATAAATTTTAGTCGGAATCCTACCAAAACAATTAGAATATTCGCTGTCAAATAAATCTCGAGCTTAAAATATTTTTATTTCTTAGGCTAAGCAAGTTTAAACCAAACCTCGCGTGCTGCAAAAATTATCCCAATTTCGATCCTCCCTAACGTTCCTGGACTCATTACCCAATATACAGGTTTTCATTTTACACACTGCAGTAATAATAATAATAATAATAATAATAATAATAATAATAATAATAATAATAATACCCAGCGTCGAACCTGATCTTGAAGTCAGCTTGGTTAACATCGTCAGTCTTAGTAAACTTTAAGCGTGGTGCTGCGAAACTCCAGTATGCAAAAGCCCTTTTCATGACTCTAGCTTGATCAGCGTGTGACATATCCTTCCCGTAAGCGAGATAATACTTGAAAGCGGTTTTCCGCCATTACTTCCTGTCAACGAGTATCTCTTTCGGCGCCCCCCGCTAATGTCAACATCCGGGTCTCCACGACGCGGTTTCGTCATCTCGTACATCGTGTCCTCGTCCAGTTCACCTGTGACCGGCAAACCGAAGAACTTCTGAAAATTCTCGATTGCCATGGTTTCGTTATGATTCCCTGATGATCTGTTTGCTGCGATGTACTGGTATTTTGTCAGATAGTTCTGCAAGGATATAATAGGAAGAGCTGCTAAAACAGCCGTTAAAACAGCCTAAAAACCTTAAATCCCCTGTCTCTATTTCTTTGCTTAGCTTTTTTTTTTTTTCTTTTTCTCGGTAATCTTAAATTAAAAGAAAACTGCAAGTAGTGAAGTCTAAGGCATAGTAAGAAGATAAAAGGGAGAAGAAATGTGAAGCTTCATCTTGAATGAAACATTCAGAATTCTCTAAACAGCAGTGAAATAACCATTCAGATGTGTTAAACAGTTTGGCATGGAGTGAGTTTCACTTAAACAAAGACATACCAAGTGCCAAATACCTGTTTGGAATTTGTACAAGGAAGTTTATAATATGGCTTCTGATGATTTTGTAGCGAAAATGAAAGCCTGATCTTCATGGGAATTTACTTATAATACTTGCCGTTAAAACTACTAGACATATTTTAGAAAATAAATTATTCCCTGCTGTTGCGAATTGCAGGTTTTAATTCTTACGGAGGGTCTCTTCATATGAGCCTGGTTGACTGGGGCAAATGTTTTCGTCTGTTAATATGGGAAATTTCAGCCCGGTCGATCGTGATGAAAGTAAAAAAACACAACCAATATGTGCCAACAAAAAGTTGAACCTTTCGCGATTATCGTAGTTTTGTCAATCTTTTTAACTTTAAAAAAGCGTATTCAAGTACTTCTGTATTGGAGATGCATACTTGGCAAACTTAAGCCATCTTGGCCGCCCAGCTGTTTTGTCAAAAAAAAAAAAAAACATTTTGCCTCAGGTACCAGGCTGGAGTGTCCATATGCGAAAATTGTCGACGCGGTTGCTGAGATCTCACTGCTAGCAGGGCGCGAAAACAACAAGGGCGCCGAAGTGTGCCTTGAGCTCTTGGGCAACGTGTGATGGGCATTCGGAATTCTGGAAAATAAATGTCGGTGCTGTTATTTATTGCAGGTTTAAAAACCTTGTTGTTTGTTTGTTTGGTATTATATTTATTTTCAAACCTCTTCAGAAACACACCCCAAATGCCAGTGGCGGATCCAGACCTTTTTTTGTGTGCGTACACCCGCTTGCCCTGCCGTCTCTTCTTCCTTCTTTTTTTTTTATCTAAAATAATGCCCCCCCCCCCCCCCCCGGGCCCGTCCCCTAGATCCGCCACTGTTAGCGAGCATTTTGCATACTTCTGTGGTGAAAATACATACAAGCATATTTCCTGTACTGCTGTGATAGCGAAAGCCATTTTGCCAAAAAAATAATTCGTCCTGGTAACTGGGTCATAGTGCTGATTTGTGAAATATTTGATCCCAGCTACCAAGATCACGGTTGTGAAAATGGACTGAAATCTCGGTAACTGGGTGGACACCTTACAGTCACAGCTTGTTATTTCAAGGGAAAGTGATTAATGAAAATGCGGATTTCAGTTTTATGACTTTTCAATGGGGCTGTCAAGCTTTTTTTAGTTTTATTTACTATTATACTTTTTTAACATCCTTTAATCTATATGAACATTTTATGAATTAAGTTTTTAAAAATATTTTAGCCCTTATTGGTGAAACATTTATGTCGATATTATTGTCCTGAAAAGCTCCTAATAGGTCGAGGTTCAATAAAGTATATAAAGGATATCACACAGTGGCACGAAAATAAGATTTTATTTTCGAATGGTGAATAATATTGTACGACCTTGTGTAAAATGTTATTAAGCAAAGGCACCTAATTATGGCCATTGTTATACATTATAATCACCATCCGTCTTCTCATTGGCTAAAAGCCTACAGATTATTCATTAATCTGCTAGCAGATTAGTGAGTAATCCGAGTAATGAGTAATGCATGATTTACAAGAGCAATGTAAAGTTCACGGACAGCGTAGTAAGAACATGGCTTGCCGGAAATAAACTGCGTTCCGTGCGATAATGCGTTTGTCGTTATTTTCATTAAAACAAATGTATAATAAAACTTTTACTAGATTCGGTTTTTGTGACATCCGAAATAATCAAGATCTCGGTTAGTGTTATCAGGCTCAGCCTTCGGTTTCGGCTGATAACACCTACCGTGATCACATGGTAAACGTGATCGTGGCACGGACAAGGGTAACTGATATTTTGATAATCGGAATATAAACGAGGTATTTTAATCTCTATTTTTTTTTTTTTGGCCTTTAATTTATCTGTTTGTGAAAATTTTATCGGCAAGTTAAATTTCTGTTGGTGGAACAAAGTATATCGTGTCATTTGAAATTTTTAAAAAGGTATAATATATACTTTATTTGCCGATTAATAAACGATCCCTTCAAGCGAAACAAAAAAGTAAGTTTCAGAATGCAAACAGAAAAATCTTCTGGATTGAAATGTGCAAATACATCGAATGCTCCATTGTTAGATATAATGGCAGTTTTATTTAACGAAAGAGAAAAGTTGAATTCTTTGGAAGTAAACAAGTGCATCTTACCAAACAAGATGAATGCACTTCAGTCAAAGAGCCTTGTTGTGAAGTGTAAGAAGTGTAGAGGGAACCTCAGTTTAACACAAAATGAGGTTTTTTAAACGTTTTGTCTTTTACATGCCTCATAGAAATGTCGACACCCAACGAAAATGTAACACAAAACGCCTATTTGAATAGCTGCGATATGACTTGATCTGACGACGTCTGAAAACGGCAAGACTTTTTCAGCCGGCTGATAACTGCATTATGTTATGAAGCCTGAGTCTACAGCTACTACGCATGTAAATTGAAAAGTTATATCCATACACACCTACACAAAAGTAGACTGATTGTATTTTATTGTTCTTACTGTATGGAGCAATTTCTGGCCCTTTTTTGGTATAAATAACAAAGTCACTTTTTAGAATGCTCACTTTTATCCAGACCTTGCTCCCGAAGTCAAAACAATGTTGACTGCGTAATATTTGTCACTTTTTTGGTTGGAGTAGCCGTTTGCGAAGATGGCCAAACTATGGCCTTGGTATGGATGCGTATAGATTTTCTTTATAATATCACATCAGTTAGTTAGGAATTATTAATATTATTTGGCAATTTACACTTTTCGTAATTAAAAGAGGCAACAAGTCTAATTATCACCTCCTCCTTGAAAATATAATACTGGGAGATTGAGATCATTGAGAAGTTCTATTTTCGAACCTTAATCGCCAAACAGAGAACATGTAAACTCAGTAACTATTTGTGTTTCGACGTTGGAAGATAGAGAATGCAGAAAAAAGCTCGATCCTACACTGTAACGGAAAGGCAAGCAGGATATAATCGCCAAGGAATTAACTTTTAGGAAAATGACGTTAAAAGAATATTTACTGGGAAGTAAGTTTAAAAAAATATTTACATGAGCTGGTTTAAGTTAGTTTGCACTAAGTCGCCACTCGATAGCAGCCAAAGGTCGAGACTCGATCGTGTCATAACTTTTACGTTGCCTGTAGCCTTTGAGTAAGATCTCTCAGCAGCTGTTAGTCAAAATTATCACATTGCCTGGGTTTACTTCATACCCTCTAGGTCTCAGTCGATTTTACTGTTTAATTATTCTTATTCAGTCAGAATAGGATTAAAGTTCTAACATGCAGGTGTTCTCTTTAAGAAATTTCTAGGCCAGTATGTATTATCATAGGACGGTATTTGGGTATCAGAATGGGTATATTGCGACTCAACCAAATCGTTGTATTGCTCTGGATCGGTATTAAAACATAAAATAATTTCTGGAACATTTATCAACGACAGTCTTTGAAGAGACACAATAGCTGTAAATGTTTTATTGTTGGCTGATGAAGTTCAGTCAAGTTGAACGAAAAATTCTACCTTTAAACCTTCTTCAGTTAGATTTTAATCATCTCTTAATATGATAGTGGCCTCGTTATGTGACTTTCATTTCAACCATATGGAGTTTGTGATAATCATGTGGAAGACTAAACTATATGTTGATCTGTAAGTAACCTTTTGTAAAATACGTTCGGAAATTTTGGTAATAAGCGAAACAGAACCGAGATATTCAAATGGTATATTTAACAAATAAATTCCATATTGTCGTGCGTCTGTTCAGTAATTGATCACAAATGCCGTCGAAATGTGGTAAGAACTAAAGGGTGGCACACGAGGTGATAGCCAAACGAGTCACTAATGTTCTTACTGCATTAATAAATTTTGACTTTTTCTGCAATTTATTACTGAACAGACGCACGACAACATGGAATCGACCTGTTTTATATATTTCATCGACACCAAGAACCAATCAAAATACGAGAAAAACTCGACTTATTATATGGCGTTCTTTAGTGCACGTTACGCAAAGTAGTAAGAAGTAAATGACGGTCACCTTGGCATGAACGAATAGAAGGGGAGAAGTAAATTTTAAATAAAACAAGTAGAATCAAAACTACATGTATTCGTTTTCTGTGAGGCTTTAATGAACCAGTAATTTTAATTACAGCTACATTACGCCAAAGACATCTAATTATTCTGGTGATTGCATAAGCCTGTAAATGTAGTTACCCTCGAGCTTCCATAAACCACCTGCAACATGAAGACGTACACCATAAACAATCAAACGACATTAGCGTAGGGAAAAAAAAATGCAAAAGACTGTAGGGGCTGGCAATTGATTAATTCAATTCCAAACTTTGTTTCACCGTTTATGTAACAATTTCAAGTAATAAGAAGACATCGATCTTTCTACCAAATGTTAGATTTATCAAGTTATAAACTTCGCTGAAAGTGTACTAAACCCCGGCAAGAAGAAGATTGGTTTTGCTGTGGTTGTCGGGCACCTATTGTCGGACAAAACCTCGGACAGCCGAGGAAAAGACTCTGAAGTCTAGGAGAAAACTTCGTCAAGCCAAATCCAGCTTATTCCTTCAATAGCAGCTTTCGTCTTGAATCTAGAGATCCATTTTTATCCAGATCCGTTTAATTTGTGGTTCCCTGACAAAAAAGGTCGCGATTGGTATTTTGCGAAGAAAATGGTGCCTGCTTTACACGTGCAAAATCCAACCTTGCGGGAAAACAACAACAACAACACTCCAAACTTGAGAGCGAAACCTTCGATCTTCGATGGGCGTAAAACCAGTCGGCATGTTGTATCTCAGGAGCCTTGTGAGCTTATGTTTTGACTGTTAACCGCTGCAATATCGAACTGCTTTAACTTGGCCAGGAACACCAGACGTCGGACAGCCGCCTAAATTCCATACAAACTCAAGTAAACACGGCTATTTTGGTTTGACGAATGTCAGAGGAGTTAGTGAATATTTTGTTGTTGTTATTCTCATCACAAATGAGTCACCCGCTCGGCAAATGTTTAGGCGTCCGAGAATAGATTTGATGTCCGACAGTTGGTCTTGTAAGTCAACTTACGTTACATGAGTAGTCCCGAAAAATGCCACTAAAATGAAATCAAACACTGCAAGTAGCTAATCAAAATCGAAGTAAGAATTTTGTGATGAAACTTAAGTGTCCGATAATAGGTGCCAATACTAAATTATTACAGGTTAAGAGCCAGATATGGTTTTCATTCACAAGATTTTAATACCATGTCGCGAACAAAGGAGTCTAGTCGAATAAACGCAAGTGGGGATGATGGTTTACAACAGTACGAGGTGAACCTTACTTCACACAGAAAGAATAAGCTTCTGCAAACATGCTCCAGTTTTTGTGCCTCCTATTTTTCAAGTTCCTGTGATCCTTGAGGATTGTTTTTGTTTTAGTTAGTCTTACGAAAGCTAGCAATGAATAGACTCAAGTCTTGATCATGCATGTTGAATATGTATTGAATATATATTACCTCACGTTCAGCAGTAGCGGCATGTTTTTTTGCAATTGCGTTTGACGTAATCGTTAGATCTGCAATAGTTTCTCCAACCGGGGCAATTCCGATTGTTGTCTTTACAGCCTGCAAAATGAAACAATCGATGCAGTTTGATGTTCTTCTTTAAATATTATTAAAAGATAGAAACGGTGCAGACTGAAAGTTGCATATCAAAAGAGGTTGAGGTGTAAAAGGTTCCATAAACAAACGTAATGTTTGACTTTCTTTGGTAGCAAAAAGTTGTATCAGTGATCGTATGAAGGCGATTGCAATTGAGGATCTACACTACTAGTATTACTTGAAAATCTCTTCAAACTGCACCCGCCTAAGGGCTCGTGCAGTTAAGTCATATAATGAAGGCAATTAAATGAGTCATGCACTCAGTCATATAATAATAATGATAAAACTAAACAAACACAAATCTCAAAGTTAGTAAACCGTACTGCCAAAGTCAGTCATTCCTTTCCACTTGATAATGATTGAAAATCATACCGTCGCTCCTCTTAACATAGTGAGGCCAATTCACTAGATCAAAGGACGGGAGTCGTTAGGTCTTTCTATTTCTGAAGATCATTTTTGACATTAATTAATTTCATTCAAATCCTTTTTTTGTATCAAAACATGATTTCATTACATTACTTACCACCTCCACCTCCTCCACCGCCGCCTACGCTTCCGCCAGCACCTAAAATGATACAATAATATTAAATGCATGATTTAAAAGAAAACGTTGGGTTTTTACCTTGTGGCAAAGGTAGCGAAGTGAGCTATCGTAAACGGACCGGTATATGAGTGTTGCGTAACTATAGTTTATGGGGTCGAATGCAAACAAAGTAATTTGTACTTCAGAATACAGGGCTGGAAATAACAGTCGGTCATCGGACATTGTCCGACCAAATTTTGAATATGTCCGGCCAATTTCACATTATGATCGTTAAAAGATACATCGTTAAAAGACTCGAAATTGCGATCGGTACGGTCGTCACTGCGGCTAAAATTTTTATCTTTGGCGGCCAAAAATTCTGGTTGACAGCCGAAATTATGTCTGCATTCAAAGGCTACCATAATGGCGACTACGTTTCTCTGTGTTGACGATCAATAACGGTTATTTTCTCAGACATTATGTCCTTCCTGAACTACATAGTGAAAGACTTTTGCTTCTCTAACATTCAACATAAGAAAAGAAAGCAATCTATCCTTTTGCTTTGCTGTAAAGGATTCCCTCACATCGGAAAACTTGCAAATGGCAGCTCGTATTTGAAATCGCCCTATAATGCATTGCAAACCCTTGAGCACTGAGAATGTCATGTATGCCTACCGATTGTGTCTCTTAAAATGCATGAATCCTTCACGGATATTACATTAGCTACGAACACAAAATTAGCGACCAAAAAAGTCGCATTGTGTTCTTTTCTGAGTAAAATTCCTACTTGATTGTTATCACTTAGTTGCCAAATGGCAACTCAAGATTTTTTTTTCATTTTAGGCCCTTGACTCTGACAGTTTGAGCCATATCCAGGAGCCCATAAAGCAGAAGTCTTCATCTTTCTTATACCCCCAAATAAAATACTCTTCAGAAATCGCCCTATTATCCACTACGTGCATTGCGATATGCTGTTACCACTTCATGTTTGTACCCTTGAGTCAACTTTGGTCAGGAGCCCAGCACTAGGAGTGTGCAACTCCCATACTAAGCCTATGTCATGGTATTTTTACAGAACGGTCTATTTTTAGGCTTCTTTTCCCACGAAAAAGGTCAGTTCCGGTCTATATGAGCGCGAATCGGTAAGGAGAAAAATGGCGGCATCAGGTGGACATGTCGACCTAATCTTCTGGTGAAATTATAAAGTCCATGCTTGGGATTGGTCATGGAGGTTCCTGGGGGTGGGGGGGAGGGGGGGGGCTGAATTCGCGGTAAATTCAAACTAAAAGTAGATCGGTCTGTGAAAACGCCGGGACAGGAATAATTGGGTTAGTTGTACACTAATAGTGATGGGATCCTGCTTTAGAGGGACACACTCAGCTGGAGCACATGTGCATTAGATACCATTTCACAGCTAATTTGCATATCACAGAGACGCGATCCATACTGTTTTTAACCAAGTATGATAAAAATAATATCATAGGATTGAGCAAAAGCACACTCGAAAACAGGTTTTTCAGTGAACGATTGAAAATCAAGAAAAACACTGCAAAGATTGAAGTAGATTTCTAGATGTACTTTGATTTCAGGTTGAGGTGAACTTTTTTCAAAGTGAGAAAACTAGTGTCCAGGTCAGCGTGGTCCCAAAGCTGACTGTTTCTCTTTAATGGTAAAATTCAATAGGAAACTAGGTTTGCTTGAGGAACATATAATCAGGAGATAACCAGGAGAGATCCGTGCAGTCATCTTGTAGATTAAGTCATATAATCATCATAAATGATAAATAAATCAAATTTAAATGCAGTTTTGAACGATTTGTATTGAAAATCTTTACAGTATGCCAATAAATTTTATTATGCTAATTAATTATGCTAATCAATTATGCAAATTAATGTCCGGTCAAATTGATAAGATGTCCGACCAAAATGAAGATTTGAAAGGACACATGTCCTGTTAAACAAGAAAAATTATTTCCAGCACTGGAAAATGTTGGCTACAATACAGGGTGTACTTTGAAAAAGGTTTTTAATTGTTCAGAAAAATAAGCTTTCATTAGATAGCAATTCATGAATAAACTGAAACATCCATTTGGCTAACGCACATTTCCTAATTTTCATGTACTGAATGCCAAGTAATGAAGAAAACCAGAAAATAGTAGTTTACTAAGATAGAAAAACTTCAAAGAGGTAATAATAAACCATCAAGGAACAAGGATAGTTAAGGGTGGAGAAGATAAACACGGATTGCAAACGTCGACTTTGAAAAATGTAGGCTAAACTTTTCAAGGTGTGCAAAGACTGACGTGGCTGCTTTAAGGGTGCATTTGTGGTGATACAGTACTTTTACTAATTTCCTACCGTAAAGAGATCGAATGCCGTTGATGTCGTCAGAATGAAGCCTCATGTTAGGAACATAACCAGTGTAATAGGGGTACATGATGGCACCTCTCACGTCGGAATGTTTCAAACCGAGCGAATGACCAAATTCGTGGGTAGCAACCCACAGAAGGTTTGTTCCCCTTGATGTCCCATCAGTGTACGTCTCATCCTCGTCAAAATGAGCGCGGCCATCTGAAGGGAAGTAGGCATGGGCTAACACTTTGCCCGGACCATCAAACGGGCTTCCACAGGTGCGCTCAGCACTAGTGCCACCGTGCCTTCTAGTTCCGAAGCTAAGAATGGCAAAATTTGAAGATGAAGCTTACATGTAATTTGTCATAGACATAGCGTAGAGCACATTATTTTACAGTATTTATTATTATGCTGTAAATAAGTATTTATCAACTTCAACATTTATTTATTAATTTTTGTAAACTAGTTATTAGCTATTGACTTTACTTAGGTGTGCTCAATTCATTCATTCATTCACTCATTCATTTTGTCCCGCGGTTTGGAGAAAAATTTATTGGTCAAGTTCGATAAATCTAGATTTAGTATTGTCCGTTATCTTTAACCAGTCAAGACCATGTAAAAGAACATGCTGCTTATGAGGAGATGCAATCGAAGGTAAATTTTAATTGAGGAAATAAAGATAGTACCGTTTCTTACTAGGAGGCTGCTACGGCTCAATAACGTTTATTTGCAACTTTGCTGATCAAGCAGGGGAATCATCGCAAAGCATTTTATTGCTTGCCAAGAACTAGTTCTTTCCACCTCGTGAAACTATGATACTTACCTGATTTTAAGGTCCGCTGAACTTGGACTGTTTACTCGTCTAAAAGATAATGAAGATACATCCGCCCAGTATTTCAATGCTTTTGCAAATATACGATCTTGTTGATCTCTACTTAGATCCCGGCCATGTTGAATGTAGTACGTCAGGGACGTTTTCCTCCATTTACCCGATGTTGCGTAACGGCGTAAACGGGTTTCGCCAGCTTCGTCATCAGGCATGCCACAGCGTGGCTTCTTCATGAGATCTATCGTGGCTCCGTCCAGGCGACCAGTGACCTTCAGGCCAGCGAAGCGTTGAAAGTTGGTGATAGCTTTCTCCACGTCATGGTTACCGGATCTCGACATCGAGAGGTAGTGAAACTGGTTGAGGTAGTTCTAATGATTTGTCAAAAAAGGAAGAAAGAAAGAAACAGAGCCAAATAAAAGAAAGAAAGAAAGAAAGAAAATTGTGAAACTTTGGTCTTTTGCATGGCTTCTGTCTTTGGTCATCTAGAATTAAGTGATTCCATACATATCTATCGAAAAAAGCTAGTAGCACAATGGATGTATTTTTGTGCGATCGAATTTCCAAATTTGAATGTTGATTCAACTTCTAACGTAACCTTTTCAATTTCTTTAGAGTTACAGTCTTGAAGAAACTGTTGTTCACCATTGGACATCATTTTTAAAGCAAAACAGAAAGATATATACACGCACAGATGGTCACCCTTGCTAATCTCTAAATTTCAGCAACGGGTTCAGCACTAGTCGGCAAGACGGCAACTCTTGGTATAGCAAAGTTAAAAAAAGGCAAACATATTATATATTAATATGTACCGTTTGTAAACGTTACCAGTTCCCTTATTTTCTTACCAGCGCGAATGTTTCTTCGTCTTCTGCCTTGACAGTCACAAAAGCCGCGAGCAGCACAACCAAAAGCGGTAGAGACGACATTTTGGAGCAGAACTCCTTGCAGTAAGTTAGGGATTGGCCTGCATTTTTATGCCAAACTATATTTACCTTGTCACATCTGTTCAATTCATGCCAAGTGGTTTTTCCTTTCTTAAACAGTTGTGTAAAGGTGTTAAATTAAAACTTCGGGCTTACACTATGTTTTATTGGATTTTCTGATCAGCTGTTTACATATAGGGGAATATTTATTTTTCTTTTCATTTTTGAAACTGCTCGGGAAATTTTGATGTTTTTTTACTACTACTGTTTTTACACAAATTATATGACAAGGCCAAAGTAGTAGAACAACTTTAAGTAAAGTAGTTGTTTTCTTTCTTGATCAAGAGAAGAAAAATTCTCAGAGTCTGTTTGTATGTCTGATATTTATCCAGTCATTTTCTCTGTATAGCACCTGTAACAGCTGACTATCTCTTACTTGATGTCCCGTTTTTCTAATACCAAATATAAATTAAATTTTGATCCTCACGAAATTTAAAACTAAACCTGCCAACAAAACTACAATATAGTAGTCACTAGAATGTATTGCAATCTTGGTCAGTCATATCTTCGATGTCTATTTTTCTATTATCAAATAAAACTATATTCGTTTATGGTTCCAAGAAAAGAGGTATATACATAAGAATTAAAAAAGAAAAAAAGGAAAAATGATTTTACTTCAATGTTAACTTGAACTATTTTACTGTTTCAGTTTTGTCCGCGATTAGATGTTTGTAGGACATGTTGTTATTCCTGATGTCGAGGAGATTTCTTTCTTTTGTTTTTAATTTTGTTTGTTCTTTTTGGCTGCCTTTTTATTACTTTTTTAATCTTTAAGACGTGTTGTTTTCCCTCTGCCAAACCACCAGTACCAGCTAAATACCTTAAACATGTTGAGCCAAAATGAAATTTATCAAATTTAATTTCGTGACGTCAACCGTCGATTAATTGGAACTTGTGAAAATGTTTAACCAAGAGACAAAACTTTCCCCCTGCTACATGTACTTAGAGAGTTTCATCAATAAAAAGATACATGTATACATCTCAGCTAGAGCGCATCAGCCAAAGGTCTCTCTTTGATAGCGAAGATGAGTGTTGATTACCATGCACACATCGTAGCATATTGACATACTGTGGAACTCTTAAACCAGCTGAAGCAACTAAATAAATGAGGCTTGCTACCTTCTTTCTTTTTATGAAATGAAGTCCGTTTGTAGCAAATACGCTCAAGGATGTAATACAAATTTAATAAGTTCTCTTCAGTAACTCAGCGTCAGGCTACATTAAATGCAATTTACTGCCTGACAAACATACCTCTTACACAAAGTAATTCGAACTATTATTCACCCTGTATACGTCCAATTTCGTATCCAAATTGCATGCACATGTACCACGGGAATGGTGTAAATTTCACTTTTTGAATCTCTTAAATGTTAACTCATGAACTCTCTATCTCTCGGGCAGAGTTACCATGTTGTAATTAAATGCGACGTACACCAAGGTTTGAGTCACTGAACGGTAAATTAGAGAAATTGAAGACCAATATAACAGAACAGATATATTTGGTTATCTTGAGCCAGATAGTAATGTTGTGTCTCTTCCTGTAATCTTGTTATCGCAAAGCAAAAACAATAAAAACAAAAACGAAAAATACACGAAAATCAGTTGCCCAAATGGCGTTCAAAACAATTTCCTTTAATATAATTTTATCACGTAACCTTTATTGACAAAACAAGTATCACCTTTATGTTATTTATACAGAGATAGATAGTGGCGTTTTTTAGAGCAAGTTATTTAACAAGGGATTGAATGCAATATCATCAGCTGTCCTAAACTAACATCAGTTGACATATAAACTCACTGCTCCACAAGGGAAAGTGAGACTGTTGGGTTGGAAGACATGTTGTCGCTAGTACTCTTTATAGTTTTAGGGGCGCTGGCCTTAACTCAGGCCAGGGATGATGAGACAATGGCAATGGTAAGAAGAGAAAACTGCTAGAGAATGTACTTTTACTTGCCCATAAAATATGTGTTTGCTTTGTTTTTGTTTTCTTTTTGTTGTTGCTGTTACGTTGTTGTTACGTTGTTGTTGGCGTTGGTGGTGTTGTTATTTTTTTTTGCCATGGTAAGTTATATGATTATATGGTCTCCTCTCAAACTCTTTTAGCTATCTTAGATTTTTTTCCAAGTAGGCGACTCAGTATGTTGTCTGCTGTTGTTGCAGAATTTTCTCAACCAGTACCATTATCTGTCGACTTCAAGATCTGGAAATCACGACGTCGACTCAGCCATCAGGCATTTTCAGCGTTTTGCTGGTCTCAAAGTGACCGGTAGACTTGACAGTGCGACAATTCGTCAGATGAAGAAACCACGATGCGGCATGCCGGATGACGCAGCAGGCAGCGATCGAGTGCGACGTTACAAAATAGGTTCAAAGTGGAGAAAAACCCGATTGACTTACTACATTCAGTTTGGCCGGGATCTACCTCAAGGCACCCAGGAACGCATCTTTCAGAAAGCTTTGCAATACTGGGCCGACGTGTCGGCGTTGTCTTTTTCAAGAACTAACAGTCCTGAAAGAGCGGACTTAAAGATAAGGTACATTATTATATAATACTCAATTATTTTACATTTTTTCTTCTGCGCTTCACAATTTATCTACAGTTGCCAAGTTTCTTTCCCCCAACCTGTATTTACAAGTACACATTTTCTGTTCGCTTGACGAATGGCATGATAAATTCCGCTGTCGTAGATATTGTAATGAGCTTATGCTGCAAGGCTGTAATTTCGACAAATTTGAATTTCAAATTATGGGGAAAAGGTGGTTTTACGCCACCACTCACAAGGATATTTCTAGGTCTGTGTATTTATGATTTTGAGGTATTGATAATGTCCGAAGGGAACCTCTTAACCTAGTTCTCCAAACAAAGCCTGTGACTGCAAAACGTCGAACAAATGGTACCTTTGAAAACTATGCGCATGGTAAAATATTCTGATGCCGGTTTTAAATTGTGATTGTTAGAATAGTAACAAGTTGTTGTTTCATTTCAGTTGTTCCTTTCATTTCCGTCTAGTTTTGGATACAATTCTCATGGCGGGGTAAGGGGTGAAAGGAGGTGCGGTTACCCCTTTGACGGTGCGGGAAAAGTTTTGGCACACGCTTTCTTTCCACAAGACGGTCGCGCCCATTTTGACGAGGCTGAGACATATACAGATGGAACGTCAAGAGGAACTAATCTACTATGGGTAGCCACTCATGAATTCGGGCACGCACTTGGTCTTGATCATTCCGATGTACGTGACGCCATCATGTATCCATACTACACAGGATACGTTCCTAACATGCGGCTCCATTCTGATGACATCGCAGGCATACAATACTTGTATGGTATGTTGCACAAGTTTAATGTGAAAACGAAATATACTACTCGTCATTAACTAGAGTCGAATCCAGTTTCAAAATTACTCCGACACCCACGAAAGGTTTCCCTAACGTTTTAGAAAAAGTCTGCCGGTTAAATATTAAGCTTCATTTATTGATTAACACGATTAAACCCCTACGTTAAAACCCTACGTTAATTATTTCGAATGATCTTGCAGCTGGTAACATTTAATTTCTGCCATGTTTTGTTTAACAGGTTATGGAAACGGCGGAGGTGCAAATGGTGGTGGTGGCGGTGGTTGTAAGTATCATCTAAACAATGTATTTTTGTCTATTTCCGTCGTTCTCCAGCTTCAGAGGCAGTAAGTGATTCATTCGAATCATTCAAGGAAAAAAATCTGCATAAAAAGCTGTCCCCCGCATAATGCAAGCTCGGTTTTGTTTGAACCCATATTCCTTCGCTGCAAACTGACAGAAGTTCCCTGAATGTTCTGATCTGCTTATTTGGGGATAAGTCATGGGGGTGCAGGGGGTTGGAAGGTGGGAGGGGGACTTGATAACTAAAAAGAAAAGAAAAAAAAATGCGGGATAGCCGTTTTAGATTTTGCAGCTAGGAAACCATAGGCTCCTGCTACCTCTTAATCTGTATCATCCTACGAGTTTTGACTTCTAAGATGTATCCAAATCGCCCCCGTCAGTATTGTCTAGAAGAGATTCCGCTATTTCCGGAGTGGGGAGGGGTGGAGATGAACACTTCTTGACGGGTTTTACGGGGCATTGGTCGACCAGCACCCACTTCACACACAGGTCATGTCTGCAGAATTACGTATCTTGATGGATCACGTCTAGGCCAGACTTTGTAGAATAACATATCCCCTTATAGTTCACGCTGTTGTTTTGGTTCTTTCTTAGTTTGCGAAGATGGAAATCCGCAATGCAACCTTTGGGGGTATCTCTGCTACGAAAATGACTACGTGATAGCGAATTGTAAAAAGACATGCGGAAGGTGCTGAAGGTTAGGAGCTAGTTTCCTCGGAGACGTTTCTTAATTTAACACTCTTGCCAAATACACTAAGAGCATTCCGAGTGATCACAAAGTTCGTCTAAGGGGTTCCTGTTCCTTATATTTACACCCTTTTTCAGACCCATGGAATAAAGTATATTATAAATGCTCCCAGTGAGCCAAAAAAGGCTTCGATTTGCCTAGAAGTTTGACAATGAATCGCTTTATAATCTGAAGATCATACCCTGTTAATGTTCTTCTGAGAGCGCAAAAATTATCGATTTCAGGCCAAAATGGTCAGAACGTATACCATACTTAACACCAAAAAGTGTCAAAATTCCCTTAACCACATCCTCGCCGCACATACATGAACTTCAGATTATATGGGGTGGGGGATGGGAGAGGAAGGCTTGCAAGGTTACGCTCTAGAAACTTATTGGTCTAAAACATGAGAAATGTCCCTTTGCGGAGCTATTACAACCACAGTGATATAAGAAGTCTGATTTTGTACGTTTCTACCGTTTCACAGCTCAGTGAAAGTCAATGGAGATTCTTCGCAACAAAACGATGTCTTTTCCAGATCAGCAGATTTGAAACATTGAATAAACGATCGATATATTAACAATAGAGATGTTTCTTTATTTGTTTTATTGGTATTTCAAAATACACACACACATTTGCACTGTGGGATCTTCAAACAAAAAAAGTGCAGGGGATTGGTTTGCTGTTTGCTTAGCAGGCGTAAAACAGGGGAGAGGGGAGAGCGGGAATAACGCCTACAACGAAGACCAGTTCACAGTTTTTCAGGTTGATATATCACGTGTACACATTAATAACACCACTAATGCATAAGGTATGACGTCATCGAATCCGTCACATCCGGCTAAGAGTTTTCATTATCTCATAAAGCAGAATTACGTCGAGTACATATAAGATTCTGATTGTACTCGAGAAATTATCTCTTTCAGAAAGCGCATAATCGTTTAAACCTGAAATCTGAAAATCAAGGTCAATGTTGCCATGGCAACATCACCTACCTAGTTTACACTTTTCACAGAGCCAAAATAAAATGCATCTATGGTACGTCTGAAAACATACAGCATATAATGATGCCAGAATCGAACTTCTTAATTAATTATACTTTCCATGGGACAAACAAGAGAAATAGCCTAATAATTGTCACTGTTCTTCATGTGATCTTTAATCCAGTCCACGAAAGAACTTATGCGAGTGAAAACCGAGTAAGTTTTTCCGGCAGGACATCCAGGAATTCCCCAGCTCACTGCACCTCTCAGAACAAATCTCCCATCCTCTGGACATACAAAAGGCCCGCCACTGTCACCGTTGCAACCGCTGATGGGGCTGCTCCCGCCAAAACCAGCGCAAAGCATTGATTGATCGTCAATGGGTTGAAAGAATGAATTTCCCTCGGAGCAAGTTGAGTAGTTAACCGTAGGCATCTGGGCTTGCTGCAGCTTTTGGGCTTTTGTATTATTTCCGCTTTTTGAAAATCCCCAGCCTTAAAAAAAAAAACAAACAAAAAAACAAACAAACAAACAAAAATCAGAACTTTGAATTAAGTCCCAGAAATCCATTCGTTTCAATACATGGCTAGTTTAACAAAATCAATTATATGTGAGGACATAACACAATCGAACACTCGACAGTTGAATTAAAATAAATTAAGCCTTTCTTGCCAGTACAATTTCAAATACGTGTGTTCAACCCCGACTCCCCCCCTCTTCATTCCAGCCTTCCCTGCCACCACCCCCCCCCCCTCTCAGGTCCCTTACCTTAACAGATAAAGAAGCCTAAGCTGTGTATTACACTGTGATAAAAAACGACGGGCATTTGAGAACTGTCTGCTGCTCGGCTTAGACTTCTTCATTTGCTTTATGATATAGATTTTACACGCCGCGAGTAGAAACAACAAAATAACGAGATCGACAAACTGACGCAATTTAATACCACAAAAGTGCTACATGCCTCTTCCTCAATACTTTCTGCTGTTTCACAGAGAGCTCCATCACAAATTTCTTCAAATAATTTTTTTTTCTTTTTTTTGCTATCTCTAACAGAAATGTTGACTAGAGAGGTAATGTGACGAAAAACAATAAAACACGCTTTTTCTATGTTTCATACTCTGATAAAACATGGGTTTTTGACCCATCAGAGCGCGCGCAGGGTTCTATCTATATTATAATCAATTATATCCCATCCAGAACAAAAAAAAAAAATAGATATATATCTATATATAAATATCAGGCATTTAAGAAAAAACTTTCTCCGATTATCCGTTTCTGCTCGTCTTGCGGCTGTATCAATATTGTTGTGAATCTTTAAATTTACCGCAAGATAGTAACTCTACCTCCTTGTAAGTGGTTTTTCTTTACTTTAACGACATGTTTTCTTGACGATAAATACACTCATGTCTCGACTAGAAGCCGTGATCGATCTCTATTGGTAAGAAGAATAATATACTGCTAAATGCAGCGTTACCTGTCAAGTAGCACGCGGTATGGACGGCAACTCTACTGTCCTGTTCCGGGAGACACACCAAACCAACACCCTTGTTAAGGACCGCCGACCTTGACAGTCTGATAAGTGCGATGTCGTGACCATAGCCAGAGTCTGTTTGATATCGCTTGTGAACGTAGAGCTGTGAGATTTCAAAGTATTGGTCTGTGTCTTCCCGTTTCGTTCGATCATGGGCGCCTGCCAAAAGATAAGTTTTTTAAATTTTTTTATTTTATTTATTTATCTTTATTTTTAATGTAAAAAGGTACAGATATAGCGTGACTGAATCACACAATAAAATTAATTACAAGTACTGTCCCGGAATCATAAACAGCTGGTAAAACGTGGGCTTCTCCTAGAACTGGATTTATTTAGGATAAGCAGTTATTTTTTTAAATGTGTATCCCGATGGTACCCCGGGAAAAGAAGTTATATGGAAGCTCTTGACGAAATACCATCCCCCCCCCCCGCCCCGACGAAAAAAGCAAACAAACAAACAAACAAACGAAATAAAACCAAAGACAAACAACAACAACAAAAAAAGCAAAATAAAAGAAAAATCTTCACTTCCTTGTGTATCCTTTTCTGTGAGACGAACCCAATAAAGTTAAAAGACATAGCCAAAGGTTGTCGATGACAGCCACTAGAAGCCCACTTCGTTTGAAGAAAACAAAACTGCATTTGCCACAAATTAAAAAAAATAATAACAATAAAACGGTAAGGAAAAATCCAGGAATATATACATACAAATATTGCTTTCAATTTTGGTTTGTTTGTTAGTTTCATCCCTGTTATATTTTTGTTTTTGAGTGGTTTATTGTTATTATTATTATTATTATTATTATTATTTCTACCGTATTTTTGATATACAAACCTAGAACTATTCTATATATCCTTGGATCTGGTGAGAACGCCAAACAGTGAGCTGCTGTTACGATCCACTCCGAGTGGATTAGGGAACCTCCACATTTGTGCTGCCATTTCGCATCTTTCCTATTTTTCACTTCGATCATGGCTTGCCAAGGCCAGGAGTGAGGAAAAGCTTCCTCTCCACCAAGTACGCGAGGTAAAGGAGGCCTTTTGCCACATTCTGTAAAACAGATATTCCTCAGCACAATTTATCCCAGCAACGCAATCCAGCCATTCTTTCATTTTACTATTTTGTCAAACGTAGCTTTGAGAAAACAAACGTAAACTCGATCCGCAACGCCACAGTTATTTTGGCTCTAGGTACGTATGTGTTGGTGTAAGGGAAGGAAAGAAAATTATCTTTAGTGTTGTCAAGCGCTTCAAAAGGCGTTGTGCACGATGGAACGTGCACATATAAAGAGCCGATAGCTACTCTGCACCCTGGAGATGCAAATAAGAAGTTGTGGAAGTGGATAGGAGGGGTGGGACGCGCAGGAGTTGGTTGTCGATTAAATCCGTTCAGATATTCTGACTACTATGAATATCGCTAGCATGAAAATGGGCTTCATAACTTAGGAGTCATCAATTCCTCTCAGAAGGTCTGCATAGCATTTTACGAAAGTCTGAGAATGGTCAAAAATGTGGCTGACAGCTAAGAAACAATGCGTTATTTGAGGACGTTCGCGTGAAAATTTCCAATATTGATTTTTTTTTTCTGAGACTTTTACCACTGTAAGATGATGAGTTAGTTATGACAGAAATGTCAAATAATAATAATGATAATAATAATAATAAAAATAATAATAATAATAATAATAATAATAATAATAATAGTAATAATAAAATAAAATAAACTGGGACGGGGATCATCCGAAAGAACACCCATGCTAAATCTGAAAAAATCGGGCTTTGTTAGTGAATAAGGCCACAGTGTCTGTAAGCCCAAAAATATTGCAATTAGATCTTTGAAGTGAAATGTTCTTTTCCAAATATTGCTTAAGTGGACCTATTGAGTGAATTTAGTCAACTGGTGAGGTAATCCTTAAAGGACAAGTTCGCATTTAGCGACCATAGTGCAGCCGCAAGATGGCAGGATTCCATGTCCCGTGGACTGAAATCTTGAATTCTTGAACTTCCCATATTGATTTTTTGTTCATTTTTGGACAACCTGGAGATAATTGTAAATAAGATCTGTTTCTAGAAAGAAAAGTAGAGGTTACTGAACGTCCAAGATCGTTAAATCCAGGCAAAGCTATAACAATCGCCATCTGCCGTATCACTGTTAATTACTTAGCGCGCGCTCTCATACATGACGTGGCGTGTGAAGTTGCGTGCGCAATAAGGATGCGCAGAAACAATTAGCGCGAACGTCCTTAACGCATACACTCTTTCTTTTTTTTTTATATATACGAATATGCTCTATAAGAATATGGAGGCTGATATTTGCGAATTTTTAAGAATATCTTAAGGATAAGCCCGAGGCAAAGATTTGAAAAGAATGTAATTTTGTGTGCTTAAAGTTTGAATCCCATAAAATTAGCTTCCTTTCTTTAATTGTCAAAACTAGCCAAAAAGCAGTAAAAACAGCACTAGCTAGCACATTTCTGAAAGAGTGTAGCTTAGATTTGAGATCTGCGAAATTTAGTGTTAGGTGATACTTTGGTAGAAATTTTCATTCATAGCCGAGTGACGTTGGAAATTAGTTGTTCACCGAGATCTCGGCACCTTTGTGCAGCACCTACTTCCTGGAGCTAGATTAGGATAGTCTGCTGCCGAATGTTTTCACTTGAACACTTATTCTTCTCATACAAAATACTCGGTAATTCTGTACAACGTTTTCCCAATTTTCAGCAAAGCGAATTTTAGCGCGGAAAGGTTGGTCTGCGAGCAGGCTTTTTTCGGGAAAAGAAAGTAGGAGAGGAAGCCTGTGTGATTAGCCTGCTTAGAGGCTAGGAAAAGGTCTAAACATTCAAAAGAAAATACAAATATATTGGAAACTGATAAGGTAGACAACAAAGTCAGGGTCATCTATAGTAACGTAATATTAGATAATAATTTCACTCAGATAAAAGAAATGTTCGCAAAGGCAAAGACTTCAAAGCAACTTGACTAGAGATCTATGGCCTCGAAAGTGAAGTACAGTTTTAATACAAAATACAGTGGCAGCGAGGTTATGCCTAGTAGGAAGTGACGTATCGTGTTGATAAGTTATGTGAGCTGGTTACAGCGCGGTCAACTCGAAGGCCTGCGGTGAATATGCTTACGTACGTTGGTCAACGTTAACCCGAACGTTTACGTGGACGCTGTTTTAAATTTACGTTAGCAATGTTAACGCTAATTGTAATTTAATTACGACTTGCCCGGAATAAATGAAATGCAGTCGTAAACCTTAGCAAAAATAACAATAGCCTGGTGTAAGATGACTGCAAATCAACCATGCGCAACTGAACTTCGATCTAGTTTCACTAAGGAAATGCAGAACACGAATGACAAGGAAAAAGAAGGGGGGAAGGCAAACTACGAAATAGTCAAGCTATCATTTGCCGGTGAAGTTTGAAATATCGCAGTGGTCCATTAGCTAACTAAAGGCAATCGAAACGACCAAATGTAAAGACAAATACACAAACCTTCAGAGGCACGGCACGACAAAGCCAAGCAGATTAGAATAACTGCTACGTGCATAATGTAACCGTTTGTCTGTATACCGAGAGATGCGGTGAATGCTGCTAAACGGCAGCACAATCAAACAACTGTTGCTGCCTTTTTACGCCGAAATTGCGGTATGAGGTGCTTAGCATCAACAAAATGATGCCTCTATGCCTCGAAAGTCAACATTCCATAGGCGTGACAAACAAAACATGACGTAATGAATCGAGCACAAGTTAAGATTTGATGAATGGGATGTCTTAACCGGAGAATTCGAGGAACCATGGACCACACATGTAGAACTGTGGGACCGTGGAACCTGTGAATCCTGCAAAACCACACGCAGTCGATTGTAAACGCTATTAGCTATGTTGTAACGTCTTTCAAAGTGATTAATTCTTTTGACAAACAAGTGAATTAATGAATTACCTGTAGTATCGCTCTCCATTTTCTGTCATGTCCCTCGTCTCAGGCACGTTATACGTAAATAGATTTATGGACCCAATGATCCCAATTAAAATTCCCCTCACCTCCAATTCACTACAACGTTCACAAGTTTTCCAAGGGAGATGTTCTGTTTTTCCATAATGGTGTATTTAAGTTTGCTCACCACATTCAACAAAGGAAACCGAAATGACATAGCTTAAATTCAGTTCGATCGCGTGACTAAAGCAACGCGAGATACAAAGGTCATAAAATGTCAGTTGACACGCATGTAAAATCAGTCAAATAATTTATTAATTAATCAAAACAAACAATAAAATGTGCTAATAAAATTAAAAATCGAATAGTAAACAAGAAAACTATGACATCAATAACTGTTTACTGTCTCCTCTTCGGTTGGGCGCTCAGCGGTAAGGTGACAGGGCCGGGAGCATGCGACAGAACTCATGTTCCAATTGGTATTTTTGAGACTCAATTAACTTATGACGTACAAGGAGTTTGTCTCGAAAAAGTCTGACGATTGCGTAGAGACATGAATGATCACCGCGGCAGTTACATAACTGCGATGATCATTCATGCCTTTATATCTCTCTCAGCAGTTCAAATATATATGGTCCTTCATATGTTGACTTACAAACTGAGGATTGCTTTCTTCATGTTCTTAAGAAGCTTGTACGCAATCTCTACACTAAGAGCTACTTAAACAGCTTGCTCACGAGCTAGCTTTTTAGTCGAAATGACAATGCTTCGTTGGTACCGGAAGCGAAGTCATGAACTTTGAGAATTAGTTTGTTGGGCCGGGTCAGTGGCCATCTGAATAGATCTACTCCGCATTCCTCTTCAGTGCGTGCAAATAATAGATACGGAGCGGCGAGGTTGGGGAGGGCATTCTATTTCGTCATTGGTCTAAGTCACTAGTGAGTCACGTGAGATAGAGCGCGGGAACCTGAGCATTCAGTTCGAGCGTTGACCTTTGAGCAGTCAGTCGTATGGTTGAATTATCCTTCGAAAATTCATCAGAAAATGGATAAAAACGATCCTTCTTCGATGCATGAGGAAGCATTGCTGAGTCAGGAATCTGACGGCTTTTCTGGAGGGTCTTTTAGTGCCAACGACGCTATACTTGCGACCCTCCAGTCGTTGAATAAGAACATGACCGAAATGGGCGCATCGCTCAGATCATTGAAAGAGAAAGGGGAAACTCAGACCCCTACAACGGCAGAACCTGCCACAAAACGAAAATCCCCGTCAACAGGGGATAACTCTGACACAGAGGAATCAGATGCAGACGCACTTTTGGCTTCAAACAAACGACCTAAAGTTGTCGCCGACAAGAGCAACGGCTCCACGTGCGAAACCAGTGCAGATGATGAAAGCGATTCTTTACTCGATGACATCACGTAGTCTCTCACCGACACGGAGAAAACTGCCCCGAAAGTGTCTGAGAAACTTGCCAAGATCGTAAACTTCAGGTGGCTTACTAAGCTTGACGAGACAACCTCAAGGAAAAATCGGATAAATACCTTCGACCGATAAACTGTGATCGGCTAATCATTCCGAAGGTAAACCCTGAAATCTGGGGGCGCCTCGATCGGCACACGAGGGGCAAGGACCTGAAGTTGTCAAACTTGCAAACCACACTTACGAAGGTCGGTAATATAACCGCACAAACCACCGATATGTTGTTGAAGGCTCGTGCCGAGGACGGTAAAGTTGATGTTGACAATATGGTCCGAATGAATGCCGATGCATTAGCACTTCTTGGGCATATCAGCTTCGAAATATCCCAAAGGAGGCGTGAAGCCATTCGCCCAACACTGCACAAAGATTATGCCACACTGTGTGCTTCACACGTGCCTATTACAATTTTTTTGTTTGGCGATGAACTGCAAACGCAACTTAATCACATCCGTGCTTCAAACAAGATCAGTAGCACGGCAAGCCCCTCTAACTCCGCCAATAGGCGATCCTATGGCAAATCGCACACGCCAGGTAATAACCAGCAGTGGAAGCCTTTTTTAGGCAAAACGCCTCCGGGTAACCAGTCGTACAAGAAGTCGACTCCATATCAACACCACTGGAAGAAACAGACCGGCCAAACGGCCCGGAAGTAACCAGTAACATTATTGCGACTCTTAGTACCACCCCGGTAAGCGAATTTAAAGTTATTTTGCCATCACTTTTAAAGTATTTTCAGGGGAGAATACAAACATTCAAAGCAGGCAGTTTAGCCGCTTATTCCCACATATGGCAAGAGTTGACTTCTGATCCTGAAGTTTTAGAGACTGTTACTGGTCAATATATTGAATTTGATTCTCTGCCAATGCAGGTCAAACCCTTTATGCAACCTAAGTTATCAGAAATACAAACAGAATCGGTTGATTTGGAAATAACCCAGCTCCTCAAGAAGGGAGTCATTCAACCTTGCCAACACGAGCCAGGGGAATTTATATCACCTATCTTTACCAGACCCAAAAAGGATGGCTTTTTTCGAATGATTTTAAACTTGAAATGTTTTAATGCAAATGTAACTCACTATCATTTTAAAATGGACAACATCTGGTCTGCCATCAGGCTAATGAAGCCGAGGAGCTACATGGCATCCATAGACCTGAAAGACTCCTATTACTCAGTGCCAATATGTAAGGACCATCAAAAACTTCTTAAGTTTGAATGGAAAGGAGCCTTGTACCAATTTGTCTGTTTTCCGAATGGATTAGCACTTTGCCCTAGGAAGTTCACAAAGCTGCTAAAGCCGGTTTTTTTCACTTTTGAGACAACAGGGGCACATTTCAGTTGCATATATAGACGACTCCTGGTTGACAGCAGATAATCTCTGCCAATGTACCAAAAATGTCATTGATACAACCAGTTTGCTTGACAAAGTGGGGTTTGTAATTCACCCTGAAAAGACTGTCCTACTTCCGACACAAATTATAACTTTCCTTGGTTTTGTTCTCAACTCTATTTTGATGCAGGTTTCACTGACTCCAGACAGAGCTCTAAAATTAAAAGATGCATGTGAAAATCTGCTCGCTACTGTCTCCCCTTCTATAAGGGATGTGGCTCAAGTACTTGGGCTTATGACCTCTAGTTTTTCCAGGGGTGATGTATGGCCCATTACACCATAGGTTCCTTGAAATGGACAAAACGCGAGCTCTAAAACTACACAGAGGGAATTTTGATAAGAACATGAACTTATCCCAGGAAGCCATAATTGACCTAAAATGGTGGGTCACTGCACTGCCCACAGCCTATAACCTTATCAACCATGGAGACCCCCAGGTTACTATGACAACAGATGCTTCTCTGATTGGATGGGGTTGCTGTATTGATACAGTCACCTCTGGAGGGAATTGGTCCCCAGAAGAAGCACAGCATGACATTAATTATTTGGAAATGCTTGCTGTTTCCCTTGCCTTGAAATCTTTCTCAAGTGTAGTCCAGGGTAAACATGTGAAACTCCTGGTTGATAACACTACTGCAGTTACTACCATTAACCAAATGGGCACATGCCATTCTCGAGTAAACAATCAACTTTCACACCAAATCTGGTTGTGGTGCATAGACCATAGTGTTTGGCTATCAGTTACACATATTCCTGGAAAACAAAATACTGAGGCAGATAGAGAGTCACGGCTGCCCCGGACAGAAACAGAATGGACTTTACAGAAGCCAATTTTTGATGCTGCTACTAAAAAATTAGGCGTGACTCCTAATGTGGATTTGTTTGCCTCTAGATTGAATTTCCAGTTAAAGCCCTATGTTGCATACCAGCCTGACCCAGAGGCCCATGCCATCAATGCCTTTCACATCTCCTGGAAGGGGTATACCTTTTATGCATTCTCCCCATTTAGTGTCATACAGCAGGTATTACAAAAGATTTCTGACGAGGAAGCTACAGGCTTACTAGTAGTTCCACACTGGCCAACTCAGACTTGGTGGCCATATTTAATGAATATGCTCATTGATTTTCCTCTCATGCTACCTAGGAAGGAAGACACACTGTACCTACCAGCACATCCCCACCTGCTGCACCCACTACACAAGAAACTTCAACTACTGGTCTGCCACTTGTCAGGGATCTCCTTACAAGCAGAGGAATTTCGGCTGGGGCTGCAAAGATCATCATGCAATCCTGGCGAACGGGTACACAAAAGCAGTACCAGACTTACCACCAGCGATGGCAAGAGTTCTGTCGTTCAAGGGGTATTAATCCCCTTTCAGCTTCTATAGAGAATGGTCTGGAATTTCTTTATCAGCAGTATGAAAATGGCCTATCGTATAGTGGTATTAACACAGCCAGAAGTGCTTTATCCACAGTTATCTTCCTTCCAGATGGTGGCTCCTTTGGAAATCACCCTTTGGTTTCCCGGTTCCTTAAAGGTGTTTTTGAGTCAAGGCCTTCCCTTCCACGTTACAAGGACATATGGAATGTTTCTGTTGTTTTAGACTATTTAAAGACACTGCCTCCACTTCAGGAATTAAGCCTTAAAGACATCACACATAAAACTGTTTTGTTAGTTGCATTGTTATCTGGCCAGCGATGCCAAACTGTTCATGCACTTACAGTTAGTGGCATGAGGATTACAAATGATACTGTTCACTTTGAGATTGCTAAACTTTTGAAGACATCCAAACCTGGCAGGCATCAAGGACACTTGGAGTTTAAATCGTACCCAGTAGACGAACGTCTATGTGTTGTGACTTGCCTTAGGCAGTATTTAAAACTTACAGAACCAATCAGAACTGGTCATGACCCTCTGTGGTTAAGTTATACTAAACCCTTTAAAGCAGTAAGTCGTGACACTGTTAGTCGCTGGATTAAGAATGTTTTAGAAAAGGCTGGAGTAAACACAAAGGTTTTTTCTGCTCATAGTACCTGGGCTGCTGCCACTTCAGCTGCATGCTCAAATAATGTTTCTATTAATACTATCATGGATGCAGCTGGATGGTCCAGAGAAAGCACTTTTAGAAAGTTCTATGACAAGCCAGTTCAAGCAGTTGTCAATTTTGGGGACGAACTTGTCTCCACGCATGACTGTTCCAGTAAGCAATAAAATGGTCTTCTGTTTACCTGTTCATGGCCACATTGCTTTAAAGTCTCACGTGACTCACTAGTGACTTAGACCAATGACGAAATAGAATTTTAAAATTAAACGAGACTTACCTGTAAGGTGAAGTTTGATTGGAATTCTATGATTCATTGGTCAGGAGCTAGGGAGTCACGTGCCCACCCTATTCTTACACAACATTGGGCATATGTTTTTTCAGCCCACCCTAAACTAGTGAGAAATTATGTGTCCACTCACAGGATTTAAAGACTGAATGCTCAGGTTCCCGCGCTCTATCTCACGTGACTCCCTAGCTCCTGACCAATGAATCATAGAATTCCAATCAAACTTCACCTTACAGGTAAGTCTCGTTTAATTTTAAAATTTTCATGCATTTGCTCTATTTTTGTCCACCCTGACTTCGACTCGGCGCCATTATTGGTTGGAATGCGAGAACGGTCTATTAAATAAGCCAGCCAGATAGGTATTTCTGAACTCGTTCATTGAATGCCAATTCATCTTATTATTGTCTTATTTTGTGCTTTATTAGGGTCAGTAAAGATAAATGCTTTACAACCGTAAAGTATGTATGTAACCGTAAAGTATGTAACTATAGCTACATGCAGTCACTGTAAGATTGTATCTTACTGTGCATGTAATGTATGTACATAGATAAATAAAATAAAATAAATAAATATACATTTATATAGCGCCATTTTCCACTAATTGTCCTTGGCACTTTACAATACTTTAAATTTAAAATCGTGAGTTTACGTTATGTGCTTTTTCGAGTTGGGAACTACATAAAAGGGCAAACCTCTCCAACAAGTGGTGCAAATTTAGAAAACGTTTATCTTA
Organism: Orbicella faveolata; assembly: GCF_042242905.1. Taxonomy (NCBI): domain Eukaryota; kingdom Metazoa; phylum Cnidaria; class Anthozoa; order Scleractinia; family Merulinidae; genus Orbicella; species Orbicella faveolata. Next base: position 6,315,273 of record NW_028301539.1, on the reverse strand, counting down.
GCACACATACCGATCTTTGATTACGATTTTCAATTAAAGAATTAGAACGTATTGATAAAGGTAAGCCGATTATGTTAACAATAAGAGAGAAAAGAATTCACATAATTGAAAAAAAAAAAAAAGAAAAAGAAAAAGAAAAAGAAAAAGAAAATTAGTTGAGGTCTCTGCATTACAAACCTTTGTTGACTTTTCAGGACTGGGTACAGCGTTTGCAACTCTTAGGGCAGTGTAACGTTAGGTAGTTTTTGTACCACCCATTTGTGCAGTAAACAAGTAATTGAGAAAAATAGGGGACCATCATTCGCATGGATAAAACTTTGACTAGCATTCATGATCTTTTATTGAATGACGTGGTAATAAACACAATGAAAAATTACGATAAACAAACATAAAAATCGGAGATAATCTTTTTTTGCAATAGCGGGGGGGGGGGGGGGGAGGGGTGTAGTTCATCAAAATGCAATCAGCATTGACTGTAAGCGGATGTGTGCGCCCTTTAAGTAATCTACGAGTAGAGGTTGTCATATATATATCAAAAAAAAAAAAAAATTCACTTGAGATTGTTGAGTATAACTATGCATGTCCATAGGTATCCATAGGTAATAGACTAAAACCGTTGCAAATGCCGACCAAATTATTTGTGTAAGTTCGTGTTCGATATTTTGTTCTTGACTGTGCACAAAATACAAACGATAGTTGTGTACTTCTGACTTATGAGCCAACCAAACCAAAAGAAATGTTTTAGTTACGTTATTCATGCATTATATTTAGACGCAAAACAAAATATTGTGCACGGTCTTGGCCCTTCCAACATAGGTCTTGTCATCTTTGCTTCCACCTTTGAAGTTGACAGGGCTTCATAACAATTCCATCCTATGGACTGATGTGACTGACTCGGAATAATTATTAAGATAGAGGAAGTGAAAAAAATTGAATTTGGGCAGTCCAGCATTATCCGTGTTCCCGTTCCTTTCCAAATGACAGTGATATATGAACGGATTTTGCTTTTATTATGGTGGCATTTTCTGGACAGGAGGATTCCTTAAGTTTACAATTCAAGTACCTTACCAGCGTCACAATTGGCTCTCTCCATAGCGGCCTCAATCCAGTCAACAAATGTGCTGATGCGAGCAAAAATAGAAAACGTTTTTCCACTTCTGTTCACTTCAGTTGACAACTGGCATCTTGGCTTCTTAAAGGAACTCAGAAAATGAAGAGTTGAACGAAGTTTCACCTCAGTCTTTAAGTGAAAGAAAAAGGGTGAGGCACTCGATGCATTCATATAAAGTCAGGTGCACATGATAAATTTTGCTTACTTTTAGGTCAACACAAAACGACTTGTCATTGCATAAGCTATAGGGACCCACTCATGTGAGGCTAAGGTTTAAATCAAAAAGGTCATGACGTGTCCAGGTAATAACGTAATGTACAAACCTATAGGAGATGTTCAGGAGTGTTTCTAGGGAAGAGGCAACTGATATGTTAACAAATTATGTTCGGAGTTAGGCATACCTGGAGTCATTCGTCCGCATTTCTACATTCTCTTTGGCATCATTACTCGTTTATAATTCATGAGGATCATTACAAAGTCAATACCTTTTCATATTCCATAACAATTTTGGATTATTATTTGTATGAATTCACATTATTTTAACACCTGAGAAAGTGTAGAAGTCGAACATAGGCTGAACTTGGACGTCATAGGAAAAACAATTAAGCCCTGGGAAACTACCTAATATACCCTATAGCTAATACCTAACTAATAACTAAATCCACTTTTATCTGTTATCGTGCCAGTGATTGACGAGATGATAAGATAAATAAATAATAAATAGCATTTTTATAGCGCGTATCCAAGCGTGATCCAGGCGCTTTACAAGTTACAAAATATGATTAAATTAGATAACATTAAAAAATAAAATAAAACAAGAATCAATAAATTTTTCCCAAAAGACTTCCTTAAATAAACGAGTTTTAAGCCGAGTTTTGAAAATATGAAGATTGTCTGGTTTTCTAATATATATTTCTAAGTCGTTCCAGAGTTGTGGCCAGGCGACAGCAAAAGCTCTAGGTCCATAAGACTTCAAGTTATAGCTGGTACAGTTAAGACGGAGAGATGTAGATGAACGGAGAGTTCTAGAAAGACGGTAGAGTCTTATCAATTCTTGCAGATACCAAGGAGAGATCGGAAGACAGCGAAGCAATGGCCGCCCGGATAAGCCTACGCTATACGCAGCTAGTGTAAGTTTTAACTAGATTTTGATTTGAATATATAATTACGAGTATGATTACAGACAGACTTGGAGATACACGCCCAGAAAGCAATCAGAATCTTCAGTACAGTAAACTTTGAGATACACGCCCCCACACAAATCAGATTCTTCTTATTGTAAACTTAAGACTAAAACTACATCTACTAGTCCAAAATGAAACCTACCAGTGATAAAACATTCTTTCCCCATGTCAACGCGATTTCCTTGACATGGAAGGCACGCAGGCCAGACTTTCCAAGGCTCAAATATAGCAGGTCTGATGGCCAGTTTCACCAACGCAACGTCGAAACCATAGCCACTAACCATGTAATCTTTGTGAATTTTTACGCACTTCACATCGTACACATACTTGTTGCTTGAGTCCTTCACTCCAGCTCGCCTGATCTGTCCTATACAGATATGATGGAAAGTTATAAAACGTGTCCTGTCGTCAAGTGCTTTTTGTGTCAGATTGGAAAACCCTGCTTGGCCTTCGAAACATTAACTTAAAGCCAGAGCGGAAAAGAATTTAAATTATTTTCAGAGAATTATTTCAAGGTTACTTGCTCTGAAGAACTAACCCTCGAACGCTTCACAAACTCTTTCCGCAGTTCACTTAGCGTAAACAATTTTAAGCTCAACGACGAGTCTAACAGTTTCTTTAGAAAACTGAAATCCTCAATGATTTACATTTATAATTTTCTTTTGTATCCTTATTCTAAAACCTTGGTTTTGAAGGTTAAAGAAGCAAATAACAAGTATAGTTTAAAATTGACCTTTCATATTAAAATAATCATGAACGAGGTCCTTCGATTTTGAGACTTCGATTGCTGATTAAGTGTCTGGTGTGCTAAAATACCGCAAAGTTCTAATCGTGCTTGATTGACTCACTAAATATGTAACGTGCACGTAAATCCTTTCGGAACCAATTGCTTACTGAACAAGACTTAAGTTTAATTTTTCATTCACAGTCGAATTGAGCTAGAAAAATTCCTCCCCCCACCAAACTAAGATTTGTGTGAAGAACAGGTTTGTAAGTGTCGCCCCACTGACTGTCTGTCGAATAAATGCTGACAGACAACTAAATAAGTCGATGTTATTTTACAGGTTAGGAGATACTAAAAACAAGCAGAGGAATCAAAAAATCCCAGCTATTCCTATGACAATACTGAGTGCTCACCTAGGACTATTTTGTAATGGGTGGGATAAGGATACATGAAGACACAGTAGGCAGTGGTCACCACCCATTCATTATCAATCAAGTTCCCTCCACATGGGCATAGGATCATGTTCTTGTCTCCTGGCAACATCAACGGCTCCACGTGCCAAGGCCACAAACCACGTTTGGCGTGCTCTCCCCCTACAATACGTGACAATGACTTCGCAGCTCACAGATGTCATTTAGAAGTGTCGAGACTGCAGCAGAGAAAAATAAGGAAACCAGTGGGATTACAGATGACGCCAAGATATGTTCTTTTAATACTCAGATGACAGATTTTGCAGAATGTTTGAGACCGATGCAGATACCTCGTTTGCAAAGAATGTCTTTCGGCGTGCGTAATTTTACCCTTCAGTACCTAACCAATGAAAACAAAACCAGCTAACAAGAAACAGAACAGAAAGAAGACGATATTTGGGTGAAATGATCGTAAAACAGGCGACATGTGAAACTTGGAGGAAGAATCCGCACTGTTTAAGTTCAGTTCGAGACACGCATTTTTTTTCCATGAGCTGTGGTCAATAACGTTTCGAATATTAAAACCACCCGGTTAACTTCTATCTGCATTGGGTATTCAGTTTTTAAACCTATTTCCTTATTCGTGGTCAGCGACATAGAAAAATTCAATTTTCTCCCGCTGAGATATATAAAAAAATAAATGCTTATTCATGCATGGCAAAGTTGATGAAATGCTCAAGTCCGCCAAATCTTCCTAAGGAAAACGGCAATTTGAATTTGCTCGTCTTAATCAAGGTGGCTTAACACAGTTTTTGATAGCAATTTTTCATTCAATCACAATTTTTTTGACTTACTACGCATGCGCTACATTTAACTGGGTTCTTTTGGTAACAAAGAAAAAGCTGAGAATTGCTGGGCTCTTTGCACCGTTACTTTTTCTAACATACCGTTGAAATAAAAGACTAAAGCCATCAATCCTCTGCGTTCAAATATAGAGAAATAGCTTGCATTGATCTTTATACGGAGGGTGTTGTTGGAATGATAACGAAAAACGTATGCTTTCAAGATTTAATCGCACTTTATCAACATCACTCTGCAATCATATTTGCCATGTCATTACTAGAAAGCACTGACGAGCCGCAACTTAAGGCAACTGTTCAAACAAATAAACCTGCAAATGATTATTAGATAGTTGTTGTAGGTTTAGTAAAATCGTTTTGAAGACGTGTTGCCTTTGTTCTGCAAAATCGCTTCCGATGTTAATGACAAAATATAATTGGAATTGCCGTGATCTTATATGAGCCATGCTAAGCAAACGCGATATTTCTTTGGGCGGTTTTAGTTTTTATTTTCCTTAGGGTTATTTTTACTGTATGGTCGTTTTTAACTTGGAAAATGTTATTTTTCAAGTTGTAGTCGTGGAGCGATTTTACTTCATCACTCCTTCACAAGGTCACTCAGACATTATTTGGAATACGGAGTAAGGTGGGGGGGGGGGGGGGGGGTTGGGTTAGGCGGGTAGGGGAACTTCCGCTGTATGAAAAGGTCAGGGATGCTTGTCAGAAAATTTGAATTTAACTCCTTAAGGAGACTAATGTGGGCGTTGCTCGAGCTCCATTCGACCGCTAAAAGACGCTACTTAAAACGACATAGGTTCGATTACTAACCACTGTTGAAGAAAGGATCCTGCACCCACTACGCAAGATACGACTCGCGTACTCGAGAGATCAAGCCTAGCAACAAATATTAAATGAGAGCGTTTCTTTTATAGATATCTCTTCGAGTGCACCCTAAAGGGTACTTCGACCGCTAAAATGGTGACGTTTCGTCATCAACACCCTAAGTTAGACGAGCATCCCCGACCTTTGATATAGGAGTTCCCCCCCCCCCCCCCCCCACCTCCGGGGTTTCGAACGTCCGGCGCTAAGGCCGTTTTACAGTCGCTTACACCGTGTCAAGTTAGTTATTCTTTGAATTTCTGACCCAAGTACTCAATATCTTGCCGGAGAAAATGATCTACATAGAATAGATTTTATATATAGAAGCTAGCTATGTAATATAAATGGAACAGTAAGATTACTTACATCGTTTACTTGACACGGCTAAAACAATACAGTTTGTAAATGTCCAGTTTTTTTTGTTTTTGTTTTAAAATTTCGAACAAAAATTAAGGCAGCTCTACTAACGCTGCACTTGCTACATATGCACAATACGGTAAGCATTATAGTACTGACCAACAAGGAAAAAAAATCATGAACACTATTTACATCGTTTATTATCATATTGTGCTGTAATATTACTATTTTCCTCTTGTTATTTTGGTTTCATTTCATGTATATTGTGTTTGTAAACTAATAAATAATAATAATAATAATAATAATAATAATAATAATAAAAATACATAAATTGCTCATTAATGTTTCGAAATTGTTGAGCTGCATGAATTTTCGAATGATTCAAGCCGTGATTAAACGTTTTAGACGATCAACAGACAATAAGAGAATAGGAGAGAATTCAATCCACACGTTTCCGCTAATATTTATACTGTATTGTAAATAAATACACGTGAAATATGGAAATGGCTAAATGATTTGAACAAATAGTTGATAACTAGAAGAAAAGACATTAAACAAGGGTGGGAGTTCTGCAGTCACTAATATCGCCTTGGAAAGAGAAGAAAGAAAAAAAGGAAAAAAAGAAGTTATTACAAAACGGGGTATTCGTATTTGGTCACCGCGGTGCTCTGCTTGTGGTACTGAGTGACTCTAATTTTAATTTTAGCTATCTCAATAGCTAACAAAGATAGAAAAAACAAATCACTGATATTGGTTGGGAATATAAAGAGCGAAAAATATAGGAATCAAAGTGAGAATTATTACTTGCTTTGGTGATCGGACAAGAAGCGGTATTTTCTTTATTTATAATTGTCTCGGACAGGACTCGGACGAGGGTCTCCAATAAGTTCATGAATCTTTTCAAGGGTGTCACATCTCGTCCTGTATTCTCTTACCGTTGCGTTTTGCACTGTTTCTTAACAATGCCAGCGGGATTTAACTTTCGCTTAACCTACGGTTTAAAACCTCAAGTCATCGGCATCAAAGTTGTCACTGCATGTTTACAGGCGATCCATTTTCCACCTTGAGCGGCTCATAGCCACTTTGATGATTAATAAAATAATTATTCCACTCGCGCTTATTGGATCTGAGATGATTAAGGCCAACTCGGCTCTACGCACCTATCTGCCATCTCATATCCAGCACGAGCTCGTGGCATAATTGTTAATTATAATATTGATATCAATAGCAATCGATTGTTATACTGTAGTACATCAAATATTTTCGCTCGCACGCGATTGGTCTACTGACACGTCAAGTGACAGAGTATGACTGGGATAAAACTAGGGCATATCCGAGTAATATTTCCCAAAATTCAAAACTGCACGGGTTGCAAAAAATATCTGAAGGATAATAAACACAATAGCCTGCATTTGGCGCGAAAAAATATGCTCGGATACTTGTCCTTGAGCATTATCTGCTTCTCAAAGCTAACAGCTTTCCTCGAGCTACCCACTCAGAAAACTGTTCGCTGTTCCGAACGGATAATGCCCGCGGACAAATGCTCGAGCCTATTTTCGCGCCAAATGGAGGCTATTGTTAAGGTATTCCTGAAGACAGGAATTATGGATTGTTAGCGATTTTTGTCAATCTACAGCAATCAATATTTTTTTCTCTGGTTTTCATTGTTATCGATTGCAGATATTTAAGCAATAGACCACTCTCTCTATAGATTTACTGGCGCAATAAACCACGCGGGATGTTGGGAGAACACGAAAAGAGCTTGTAAATCACGAGCCGTCAGTCATCCCAAGTGGTTTATTGCGCCGATAAACCCGTAGAAAGACTGGTCTATCGCTTTTATGAAATAACCATGGAAAAATTCTGTCAATGAGAGGAAAATTTATTGTACTTTCGTCATCAAGTTACTTATTCTCATCAAGTTATGACATGACGCGACAAATCAATCACAGCGACTGAAAGAATGAAAACACAGACTCCGAGCCGGACACGAAATCCGCAGAGCAAAGCGACGAAAACATTTCGCGCTAAGAAAGGTTTAACAAAGGAAAAGAAAAGGTTATCGGAGAAAGGCAAAAGGTATGTTGATCAATTCAAAAGTATTCTGAAGGGGAAATGCAGGGGTTCGTAGGTGGAGTCGGTCATCACGAAATAAAAGGCTGTACGAAAAGCGTGCGAGTACTCCAAACTTCTTGTGCTTGGCGAAGTGATTCAACGCAGTGTCTATGTTTAACGATAATTTTCCAAAGTTTTGCGAATGGAATAAAGGTTAGTTACAGAAACGCTGCTTCCGAAATTTATTCAGAATTTATTTACTTATGCTGAAGGCTATGAAGTCCGTGTTTCTCTGTATTTTGCTAAATGAAAGCTATTGTTTGAAAGTTATTAAGCTTACGGAAACCAAATTCATTTATCGTGTTATGCATGCATGAATTGAGTTTAAACTCAAAATTTCTGATAGAAAGAAATCTTTTCCCTTCTTTTTTGACAACCCGATTTGATCAGTCAGGCCCAACTGACTTCGTCCTCCACCGACCGTGGAAAGCACCGAAAAAAGGATTTAAAACTTCCTTAATTTTAATCTCAAGCGTAACCGGAGTCGGTGTAAAATTTTTGCCGTGGATGAAAAGATAAACTTCAAGCTTTATACGACGACTAACTTCTGGTCCTTTATTTCCTTGCAATTTTCCATGAGTATGTTGAATGAAAATATATTCGTGTTATTGATATCTCAGCCAGTGAAAGGCAAAACGGTTTATTACATTAGTTATCGGTAGAGTTCCGAGTTGTATAGTTCCCGCGTAGAGCTGCCATAGATCGGGAACCGTGGTTTACAAGTACAATAGAACATAGGTTTAGCAACTCTATTGACCAATGAGGGCGTGCGTTGTATCTCAGTTATTTTAGAACTATCGATAGACATGAGTAATATCGCAGTTATACTGAAATAAACTCCAATGATCATTCATCAGATGCCTTTATATCTTTCTGTGTAGTTCAAATAAATTATATGGCCCTCCATTATATTCACTTGCGAAGACGATTGTTTTTCTAATGTTCGTTAGAAGTACTCATATAAGAGCTGCGAAAAGCGCTTGCGCAGTGCATGAACTAGCATTTTAGTTGAAATAAAAATGCTCCTGCGAGGCAAAATATAAAGTGATTAATTTTAATGATCTCGATTCGGCGCCATTGTTTGATGGAATATTGGAAAGGTCTGTCAAGCAAGCCTGATAGTTATTTCTGAGCTCGTTCATTGAATGCAAATTTATCTTATTATTGTCTTTTTTTGTGCTTTATTATGGTCAATAAAGATGAGCGCTTTACAACCGCTTCTTTGACATGCATTCTAAACTGGCTATAAAGACAAGAAAACAAAAACAGCAACAAGCAAAGCTCGTTCAGCTTGCAGACGTCTTCGGCCTCCCGCCATTTTCTGCTTCTGTGCTGTAATGCAAAGACAGGCTCATTTGAATCTAAACCAAGCCCAAGCTAAAAGCTAATAACAATAAACTGAGAAGCCATATAACTAGTGCATGTACACATGTCAAAAATCTTCAATTGAAATTTCCTATTTGAAATTTGTAGCTATAGCTACACGAACAGTAAGATACATTTGTCAACTGACTAAAGGCCACTATTGTCTGTTGTTAGGTGAACTTCTCGAGTTGGGAATTACACAAAAGGGCAAATCTCTCTAATGAGTGGTGCAAATTTAGTAATAGTTTATTATCCGTCTTAGCACACATACCAATCCTTGATTACGATTTTTAATTAAAGAATTAAGACGTATTGACAAAGGTGAGCACTATGTTGGAAATAAGAGAAAAACTAAATTTCACATAATTGAAAAACAACAACAACAACAACAACAACAAAACAAAACAAAACAAAACAAAACCACCACCAACAAAAAGTAAGTTAAGGTGTTTGCATTACAAACCCTGGCTGACTGTTCAGGACTGGGTACAGTGTTTGCAACTCTTAGGACAGTGTAACGTTAGGTAGTTTTTATACCACCTATTTGCGCAGTTGCCATCCGAAAACCATTGTCCACAGTGCGGCAAGTTATCCTCGCAGACCCCGTCTATGGGCTCAACTGGAAATATAAACCGTTGCTTAATATACTATAAATATGCCCCTCATGTAGGAAATAAGTAATTAAGAAACATAGGGGACCGGTATTCTCATGGATAAAACCACGACTTGCATTCATGATCTTTTATTTCAAACGTGGTAGTAAATGCATTAAAAACTTCGATAAACAAGCATCAAATTCAGGGACAGTTTTTTTTTTTTAATTTGGGGTGGGGGGGGGGGGGGAGGGGAGTTGCAGCTCGTCAAAATTCCAGTCAGCATCGACTTTCAGAGGATATACGCCCTCCTCCCCCCTTTAATAACCTAAGATTAGAGGTATGAAAAAATAATACCTGAGATTTATTCCATATAACTATGCATGTGACCATTTAAGTAATAAGAACCAGGCAACAGAAATGTTTTAGTTACGTAATTCATACATAATATATAGGCGCAAAATAAACGATTGTGCACGGTCGTAGACCTTCCAACATAAATCTTGTCATCTTTGTTTTCTCCTTTGAATTTTACACGGCTTCAGAGCAATTCCATCCCATTGACTCTGATGTGACTGCCTTGGAATAATTATTTAGTTAGAAGAAGTGACAACATTGAATTTTGGCAGTTCACCACCGTTCCTTTTCAAATGGCAGTGACATGCAAACGGATTTTGCTTTCATTATAGGCACTTTCTGGACAGGAAGATTCCTTAAGTTTACAACACAAGTACCTTACCAGCGTCACAATTTGCTTTCTCCATAGCGGCCTGAATCCAGTCAACAAATGTGCTGATGCGAGCAAAAACAGAGAATGTTTTTCCACTCCTGCACCAATGGTCCCCCCAACTAACAGCTCCTCTTAAAACCCAGCGTCCGGATTCCTGGCACACAAATGGCCCTCCACTGTCACCATGGCAGCCACTGATCACAGCATTTCCCCCATAACCAGCACACACCATGGTTATGTTGTCCACTTTTTGAGGTAAATTGATATTTCCTGCTACACAGGTCTTATAGCTGACAACCGGAATCTTGGCTTCTTGAAGGAACTCGGAAAATTTAGAGTTGAACGAAGTTTTACCCCAGCCTTTAAGTGAAAGAAAAAGGGCGAGGGACTCGATGCATTCATATCAAGTCAGGTGCATGCACATGATACATCTTGCTTAATTTAGGACAATGGAAGGACAATGTTTAAATAAAAAAAGTCATTATGTGTCCAGGTGATAACATCATCTAGAAAGCTACAGGGGTTTTTCAGTTTTTCAGAAGACTGTCAACGAGCACATTAGTATTCATTATAACGCGTTTTAAGATAAATGGATTGCATTCCCAAAATACAAAAATTCAGTATGTCTCTCAAGCTCTTGTCTTATATTTCAAAACATTTTGTCCTTGGCTCTCAATGTATGTTAATTTGTACAGTTATTACAGAAAATTAGTTGATATTAATGAGTGTGTTTTAAGTAATTGTTAGGAGTGAGACAATTGCTATGTTAGCAAATTATGTTCGGAGTTAGGGCTACCCAGAGTCTGTCGTCCGCCTTTCTACATTCTCTTCATTGCTCGCTTAGATCATAATTCATGAGCATCATTACTAAGTCAGTGCCTCTTCACATTCCATTACAATTTTGGATTATTGTTTTGTTTCAATTCACGTTATTTTAATACCTGAGAAAATGGTGAAGTCGAACATAGACATCTTGGACGCCATAGGAAAAACATTAGACCCTGTGAACCTACCTAATATACCCTATAGCTAATACCTAACTAATAACTAAATTCAGTTCTGTCTGATATCGTGCCAGTGATTGACGAGATCGGAAGACAGCGATACGAAAGTCCAATGTCTGCAATGCCCGCCTGGACAAGCCTACGCTATACGCGGCTAGTGTAAGTTGTAATTTGATTTTGATTTTGATTTTGATTAATTGGAATAAATAATTACGAGTATGGTTACAGACAGACTTGGGGACATACGCTCCCAAAGCAATCAGAATCTTCTTAAAGTAAACTTGGAAATACAGGCTCCCAAACAAATCAGAATCTTCTCATAGTAAACTTAAGATTACAACTACAAGTTCAAAATGAAACTTACCGGTAATAAAACATTCTTTCCCTATGTCAACGCGATCTCCTTGACTTGGAAGGCAGGCAGGCCAGACTTTTCGGGGTTCAAATATAGCAGGTCTGGCCAGTTTCACCAACGCAACGTCGAAACCATAGCCACTTACCATGTAATCTTCGTGAATTTTTATGCACTTCACACTGTATACATAATTGTTACTTAAGTCCTTCAGTTCTGCTCGCCTGATCTGTCCTATATAGATGTAACGGATAATTATAAAACTTGTCGTGTTATCACATACATTTCGTGTAAATTGAAAATCCTGGTTGGCTTTCGAGAGCATCGACTTCTTGGTTATAGCCATTTATTAACTGAAGCTGATAAAATTATATTAAACGTTAACGTCAGGGCGGATAATACATTAAATTATTTTCAGAAGAGCCAACGCTCGAATGCTTCACAAACTCTTCCCGGCAGTTAATTTAGCTTTGACAATTTCTAAAATACAAGTTTCTAATTCTGCTTGATTTGACTCACTAACTGTTTTGACGTGCATCCATTTTAACCGTTCGTTTACTGAACAAGACTTGAATTCAGTTGCTCATCCACATTACAACTGAGTTTAAGTTCCTCTCTGATCCTGACCAAAAAGATAAGTAGGATTTGTTTGAAAAAAAGGTTTGAATGTCACTAATGGTCGCCCCACTGACTGCCTCTGTCGAATAAATACTGACAGACAACAAACGAATTCGAGGATATTTTACAGCGTAAGAAGATACTAAGAACGATCAGCGGAAACTTAAAAAAACCCTGGTATTCCTATACCATTAGCAAGTTCTCACCTAATACTACTTTGTAATGGGTGGGATAAGGATACATAAAGACACAGTGGGCAGCGGTCACCACCCATTCATTATCAATCAAGGTCCCTCCACACCGATGGGCGAATGTTTTCTTGTCTCCTTTCAACATCAAGAGCTCCACCTGCCAAGGCCACGAACCGAGTTTGGCGTGTTCTCCTCCTACAATACGTGACAATGGATTTCGCAGTCCGCAGATATCATTTGGAAGTGTCGAGACTGCAGCAGGGAAAAACAAGGAAACCAATCGGATTACAGATGTTGCTAAGATATGTTCTTTAAATACTCAGATGACAGATTTTGCATAATGTCTGTGATCCATTCAGATACCCTCGTTTCGGCATTTTATTTTTCAGTCCCTAATCAGTGAAAACAAAACCAGCTAGGAAAAGACAGAACAGAAAGAAGACGATATTTGGGTGCATGATCATGAAATGATCTTAAGATAGCCGACATGTGAAACTCGGTTGGGGATCTTCACTGATTACGCTCAGCTCGGCACATTCTTTCCTTAAACTGCATTCTAAAACGTTTAGGATAGTACTATTAAAACCAACCGGTTAACTTTACTCTAAATTTTGTGTTCAGTTTTTAAACCTATTTTGTTATTCGTGGTCAGCGACACTCGGAAAAAAAAAAATCAATTTTCTGCTGCTGATATCTGAAAAATAAAAAAATGCTTGTCCATGCATGACGAAGTTGAAGACATAAAGTCTGTGATTTTAAATACCTGTGTTTTGTTGGCCAAATCTTCCTAAAGAAAGCTGCACTTTAAATTTGCTCGTTTCAACTTTTCTTTTTCAAAGATATCATTAATTAATTAAGACTGGGAAATGACTGCCTCAAGTTAGCAGTCGGATATGATGAGCCAATGGTTATTATTAGCAGCAAAATGATTTAACCGGCCGTTGACCAAGGCAATTTTATACTGTCTGTGATACTGTCCTCAGGGGGGAGTAGAAATAAAAACTGCCGAGTACTTCACCTTGATTTGTCGCCAAAAGGAAGATCGCCAGAAAAATGAGCATGGTATGTAGTATTGTGCCGTTGTGCATGTATTCTGGTTCGCGTTGACTCTCATACGAAGGGTGCTGTTGCAGTCACAACGGAAACTTATGCTTTCAAGGCTTTCTCGTACTTTATCAACATCACTCTGCAAACATGCGTACCATGTCATTAGTGGAAAACGCTGACGTGTGGACACTTAAGGCAGCTGCGCAAACAAATAAATATGCAAAGAATGATTATATAGTCGTTGGGGGCTTAGAAAAATCGTTTTGAGGACATGCTACCTTTGTTCAGCTATAAAATCACTTCCGATGTTAATGACAGAATAGCACTGAATAGCACAAAATTAACCTTATCTGAAGTTGGGCTGAATAGTTTAAACGGAAGCTCTAATGTAGACCGACACCTTTTTATCATTTCAGTGCTAAATAGCCGAGCTGCGTTAAAAGTCTTTTGGTCCTATTTGTGAGAACATCGCAGAGAGGACGAACAAGGAGGGAAACCCGGTTCAGGGTTGACCACGAGTTGTCATATAATCTTCTTTTGGCTCCAATCTCATGCAGTGATTTGTAGCCTAAAATAGTCTACCAGCTCGATTTAATAACACATCTTGCATTTTGATTCAAATTTCGCATATATATTCAAAATTGACAATTTGCACGTCATTTGATTGATTGAAGGGGACATGTCAGAATGATATTTATTTTTCTTGTTTGAGCCTTGTATTGCATTAAGCGAGGTGAAGACGACCTAAAGACCAGTTTTAATTTATGTGAACGTGATTAAGATTACGGTTTTCCAAGTCGTGTATGGCCTATTTGTATGTTTTTTTTTTTCTTTCATATCACTGCACGGGGGCTAAATAAACATTGCATCAAAAAGTTACAGTATTTATTTTGTGTATGAAAGCCCCCACGTCAGGTTTACTTCGTTACACTTCCAAACTGAAACGTTTCAATCAATTAAAAAAGCCACAACGTGACCTTGGCAAATCATGCAATTCGAAAATCACTAAGTAATGCATCTTTCATAAAAAGAAAATAATAATTATTATCATATATATACACGCTCCATCGCGGCATTGATATTGTGCCCTAATACGCTTTGACCATTCTCAATTTTGCATTTTGTATCGAGTTTGTACATGCATGGACTAAGTGTTAGTAAACATCGTGAGGGGAAACACACTTATCATGCCCCTTATGTTCTATGAATACTACAAAGAAACCTGTCAAAGATTGTAATTATTAAAAGAATATAGCGACTGATCACGGAATCGAGAGACAGATTAGCCTGCAGAACAGGCGGATTAGCGGGATAGAGAGCGAAACGCGATACACGAGCGCGAAGCGCGAGACGAAAAAAATCCGGGATTTTTTTCGTCTCGCGCTTCGCGCTTGTCTATCGCCTTTCGCTCTCTTCCCTGCTAATCCGCCTGTTCTGCAGGCTAGAGACAGATCGACAGCCCTCGCGTTTGTTTTCAGTCAGTTTGCATACCCGTGTTCTTAATTTTCATTGTGATTACTGAAAAAGACATATATACGTTATCAATTAAGATCAAACAGTGGCTACCTTCAATAAAATTGAATGTGCCCTCAGGCCGTATAACAGAAGCGAGAAACTAGTGGAGATGGTCAAGCAAGTCTGCTAGTTCCTTCATTGAGACATTTGCTTTTCCTGATAAAGGAACGACAAGCGCCTGGTTGACGTTATGATCGTACATGATCTTTAATTTGGCCATCACGCCTAAATAGATACTGAGAATGTAATCGAGGACTTTTAGTGCACACGTTAAACGGTTTTCTTTGCATTATACACAACTGTGATCCCATTATAGCTTTTAAAGGACGATCAACCTGCAGGCGATTTAACGTGTAACGCAGTGGAACTCTCCCTGACATCTTAGGCGAACCATTTATTTATCCACGACAAAAATATAACAGAAACGCTGATGTGGTTTAAAAAATAAAAAAAAAATATGTAAAAGACTATCTAAATGGTATTTACAAAGAAAAAAAAAAAGTAACACTATACTGATTACAAACTATAAAATCGGAAAAATATATATATATATTTGAAAGCCAGATCCGTATTTAAAAACTGTAAAATTCACGTGGCATTTTCCTTTATTGTTATTTTAAGAGCAGTTTGCTGTAAGGATCGACTAAGGGAATGCAAAAGAGAGAAAAAAAAAAAAAAAATTAAAACACAAGTTTTAGGTCGGTTAGATATTTCTTCTTGTTTTTTTTCTTTTTTTCTCTTTCTTTTCTTTTTTTTTTTTTCTTTTTCTTTCTTTTCTTTCTTCTTCTTTTTTTTTTTTTTTTGTATTTTGCGCTCGCGGCGGCATAAATTGACGCCAAAATCGGACATTTTTCGGAAACTCCCGTTTAAAGAGAAAAAAGCGTTCTAGAAAAGGTTAACCCAGGGGATCAGACGACCTTATTTCCTCTGCTTATTGGCGGTGTAAAATTCAAATGAAAGTTGAACGTGAATTTTTGACGAAGTTTTTTAAATTTATGCTTTGCGACCGAGCTCGCCAACAATGAATTTAGACGAAATTCAAGGCTCGAGAAAGCACTCTGGTGCATGGCTTCACCAAACGAGACTACACTATGGGGAAGAACAATCATTTCAACTACACGTCGGGCGAAAAACAAAATGGGGTGAATTAAACGGCGAATTCTGAGAATATTTTCAAAACAGGTCACTTGACATTTGACCTTTTGACCTTTCAGGTCATTCGGAAATCAACAGACGGCAGTTCTTAATTTTACTTTCATTCGTCGGAATACACGTTTCTTTGCTTTTGTTTGCTTTGCTGACATATTCTGAATTAGAAGAAGTTAAGATTTTGAATTTGGAGGCATCTACCCGCTATAAAATAATAACAGCTGGCGTATTTTTGAAATTTGACCCACTTTAGACGGTTATGTTATAAAGCTCAAGTTGATCGCCGAATTAAGTATTAAAATTAGGGAGTTTAAGCAAATCACTACGGCTGGTGCTACTACGGCTGCCGTGACTGAAAAGGTCTGGGGAGAGTACGTCTCGGTGGTCTGCCAAATTTTAAGTTTAGCGAGTAAAGCGAAATACAAAGATGAAAGAATCATCGGCTAAGGAGTTTAAAATCTCTTTTATTTAGTTTCTCACAGCCAAATGGCTTCGCTCAAAGGACGATGGCCGTTGTTCGGTAGGACGAACAGATTATTTCTCAGCGAAAGCGAATGCCATACACTTTGCACCATAACAATTTGATGGATGAAATAT
The DNA here is from genome assembly GCF_042242905.1 of Orbicella faveolata. Lineage (NCBI taxonomy): Eukaryota > Metazoa > Cnidaria > Anthozoa > Scleractinia > Merulinidae > Orbicella > Orbicella faveolata. The sequence goes on along the minus strand of NW_028301539.1, from coordinate 6,298,493 downwards.
ACAATTACAGAGACAAATATCTCAAAGAATATCGAGTGAAGAACACAAATATATCAATACTCAAAGAAGCAAAATAGCATCGTATAGTTATTCAAATATAAAACATCTTCACTAAACCCTCAAAGCAAACTTAACCGAAGAAAAACAACCTCGCGCTCAACACGAATATTTCACTTGACTCGCTTCGCCATTCCAACACCTTTGCCAAAACTTATCGTAAATTCAGGATACGGATTTACAGGCTTATGAAAGGCAACCTTGACACAATCTTTGACTTAAATTGAGTTCAAAGGATATAGTATCCAATGGAATTCTTAAAATGCCGAGATGTCCGTTGAAAAGGGCCAGAGAAGCGAAAAAAAAATCCCGACGTAGCAACCACCGCGGCAAAACATCCCGACTCACGTAGTCAGATTTCACGCTACGGCTGGATGCAACCGACGTACATGCGCAGTGTCTCATTTTGGTGGAAATTTACTTCCGGCAGCCGTATCAGAGCCAGCCGTAGCGATTTGCTTAAACTCCCTATTAGCTTTTAGAAAACGGCGGTGTCAACAAAGAAGCAACAATCAAATGCACTTAATGCTTAGGAGTTATTCCTTACCTTAGTGAGTTTTTCCCGACGGGAAACCACGGCAGTTTTAGCAAAACACAGAGCGAAAGTACCGAGCCATGTCGCACGTGACAATAACGTAACACAGCCTTGGCCGGGAGATAGCGGGGGTGGAGGGGGGGGGGGGGGGAAGGGGAGGTAGGGGTAGGGGGAGAGCGGCAATGGACGCGCGGTGCGATTATACGGGCGAGTCACCTTGAAACTGTCTGTATATGTAAAGATATTGAAGCAATGAAGCACCTCACTACAGAAAGGAACATGTGCCTCACAAATTTGCACACTCGTTGTCCAAACTGAACACTTGGTCATTATTGTTATTATTGTTATTATTTATTTATTTTTTATTCTTAAAAAACACGTTCAGTAAAATAAGTCATAGAGTAAAGTAGATACCAGCTAAAAAGACCATTACAGCACATTGAGGACTACAATAGATAAAGAAAAAAATGCTAAGCGTTACTGATATAGAAATTTTGAAAACATGGGAACATTGACACAAGGTGTTTTATTGCACATTGAGAAATGGTCTGTGGCAAACGTTCTGGGACAAAATCTTTTCATTTAGGGCATTTCCACTTAGGGTATTTCCATTTTCATATAGGGCATTTCCATTTGTCGTTTCGATGTATTTTTTTATTTTCTCTGGTGGGTATCTACGATTCATTCGAACTTCAGGAACGATTTTCTGCTGTCGCCCGTCTTACCAACTCGCATGAAGAATGCTGGCAGTGTGTTTTCCTTTTTGGAAATTTAGCAGGGATCATAAGTCGAGACGCTTTAGTCTAAAAGGGATTGGGTTGAGATTTTGCATTGGCGATCGCCAATGTATAAACACTCGCCAATTAGAGACCGTATAAATTTAATAACAGAAAAAAAAAAACCGGTTGCCAGTAGTCTAACTCGGAGGCAACTTGTCGTTCATAAAGATTTCGCGAGTGAAATATCATAAACAAAAGTACTTCTACAAAATTAAAGAATAATTTCTATTAAAAAACTGGAAGTAAAAAGTGCACCTAGACGTGTTTCTTAGATAGCTGGTCGGATCTGCTCTTCAAATTTACAGAGAGCAACCACATTGTAGATAACGTGAGTACGCGTTGTTAACTCGTCATTTCGAAAGTGAGAGTGGGGCACAAATGACAGATTCGTCGTCAGTACACACTGAGCCATCAAAAGCCTTTCTTTGCCAAATTCTAATGTCATCAAACTTTGGATGAGTTATTTATACCATTCTGTCTGTTAGGTTGAATTCGACAGATTTATTTAATTAAAGCAATGAATTCGATAACGTTACATGGATCGCAGGTTAGGATTTAAGTGAATAGAGGCGGGCCAGTAAATATAGGTAGACCCATTGATTTTCCCTGCTCATTATTTTATTGACATATTATTTCACAGCTCAGTTAAAATGCACAAACAAATAGACAAACCGGAAACATGGCAGAAACAAAGTTTTTGCATGTTTCCTTTCTTCATTTACAGAGGAAATACAAACAGCAAGTTTCTGAAAAGAGACAGCTCCTTCCTTTCTATGGTAGTAAGAAAAATAAAACATTGTAAGCATATTGGGAACTCGCGCTCGAACCAAGGATAAAGACGCCTCGACCCAAACCAGCCCGAACTCTCGGTTTTAATCCGGTTTCTGTACGAATGAACTAACAGTTTTGCTGGGGAATGCCGGCTTTCCACCAAGGTTTGCTCCATATATTTACCCGTTTGAGCTCCCAGGTGGAGAGAGGCACTGACCAGTCAGCGCTCAAACTCGCATGGCTTCATCCGGGGACCTAATTAAGCACTAAATATTAAGGAACCGCATACCCCAAACTTGAGTGGAAGTTAATTGCTGTAAGTACAGGACAAGAAGCCTTGGCCCTTAGTTTCGCTCGAAGTAAAAGTTGTACTAACCAATTTAAGTCAAACTAAAATCACACAAATCAAGACAACAGATTGACAGCAAATATCTAAGATAAATATACCATCCTACACTTACTTTAGCAAGCATTGCAGGTCTTTTTGCAATAGAACGTTTTCAGCATGTTGCGGAAGTAGGGGTTTTCACACAGATTGTAACCATTCCAGGTACCGCAAAAATCATGAGTGTCGACACATCCCTGGGCTTAAGAATCAAAGGTAAAGTAAGATGTTAATTTAATGAGTAGGTGTAATTTATTACAGCATTCGTCTTGACCCACTTAACTGAGTTTAGCCTGGTTTCTAATGCTCGATGCTATGGTTGCTATTACCACGATTGCTACAAAATGGCGGCAATGATCGTCGGCATAATAAATGACACTGATCGCTGAGAAAGACCTCAGTTCCATCTCGAGGATTGTTCCAATTATATGGAAAATATCCTTCAGGGATTGTTGTGATCGTTTTGATGTAAAACATATCAGAAGCAGCGCGTCGTTCTTTTCCCCAGGTTTTCTAGGGCACTTTTTCATTCAGTTGCAATCGTGGCGAGCATATGGAAACTGTCGTCATAAAAATTCGTCGATTGCTAATTTGATGTATTTATTATTTATTTATTTATTTATTTTCTGGAGCGATCAAAGTATCCGTAACGGTGACAATATGGAAACCGCCCTTAATTAAATTGACACAAGCGACGTAGTTCGTACAGAAACTGCGAGGCAAAATATCTGGCTCTCATTTGGAAATATTAAATTAGAAATTTCGGGTCATTACTTAATGCCTCTCTCATGTATAACATAATCATGTAGGCTTATAAGCCATAGCCCTAACCAAAGGGCGTTGTGGTAAATAGATTCTTGAAATTATCAATTCCACAGAACGGGTTTTTGCTTTTAAGAATTCCTATATTATGGTTTGAAGTGGGATGCCTTGAAACACTTAGGCGTATACATGTATTGCAATGGGCCGATACGAAAAGTCGCCGGTTGGTTTTATAGACTTACGTGGCTGTAACGGTTGTGACGTCATCTTGCATTTTATCCAATCAATGTAGCTGTTGGTCCGTACGAAGACAGAGTAAGTCGGCCCTCCGTTGCAGTAATGGTCTCCCCAGCTGACTGTACCACGTAGAGTCCAGCGTCCTGTCTCGTCCTGGCAAACAAGAGGCCCACCACTGTCTCCATGACAACCGCTAAGTTTACTGTCTCCACCATAACCTGCGCATACCATCATCGTATCCACCACTTCTCCGAGAGCTTTGTTAGCTTGTGCGCAAGTCTTGTAGTCAACGATGGGCATCTTAGCTTGATTAAGAATTTGGGACTTTTGTCCCCCGAAAGAAGAACTGCCCCAACCTCGGATTAATAAGTTTTGAATTAGTTTTGTATGATAGTAAAAGTATCTTTGATTCTCCCTTGCAACCGGTTATAAACAATGGTAAAACCATGAAACCTCGATCTAGGCATTAAAATTATTATACATGTTAAAGAAGCGACTCCCTCCCGGCGTACCCCTCTCGAAGAAATGCTAAATGATAGCAGACCACCGTTTACTTTTAATCAGATTTATCTACATGAACTACTCGCTGTGTTCATTCTTACTCCAGAACTGAGGGAGGGGGAGCGGTGAGCCCAAAAGAAAGGCATCTTTCGTATACAGTCGCCCTAGTCAATAACTCTTCCCACTTCGTTCTTATTTACCTGTTATATAACACATTGTTCCAGGGGTCACTCGATCCGTCTTTTTTCCACTTGGCATACAAGCCAAACCAACTCTTGCATTAAGCATAGCCGGTCGGGAGAGCTTTATTAAAGCGATGTCGTTGCCATATCCATCTGTCATAGCTCTTCTGTTGATGTGGATCTCAGAGACACTGATGGTCTGTACTTGGTCAGATACTGAGCGGTCGTGGACTCCTAGAGCGGTAAAAAAAAAAAAAAGTTGTGGAATGAGCTGGTTGCCATTTGAACTGCGATATGCATGTAGTGTATCGGAAGCGTTGGTATATTTTAAAAAACACCTTCCCTTTTCCTTTTGTTGTTTTGTACTGTGCTTTTTTTCTTCTTTTTTTTTTTTCTGTTGTATTTTATTATCTCGGTAAGATTAATTTGTAATCGCCGTTCTGTTCAGTATAGTAATTAAGGGGTGGTGAATGGTAAATGCGAGACTTTGCGAGAAGGCGAGACTAGCGTTTTTCTTTGCAAGCCCGCGATATTTATGACTTATTCAATTGCGGGACCGAGACTTCAAAGTGTTTTAAATGCGAGCGCGAGACGTTCAGGTTCTAAGATGTTCAGATGTCATTTAAGCTCACATAAAAACGAAATAAACAAATCAATCCTTCACTACTTTCTTAGCCTTTCATAACCTGCATGTAATTTCAGGTTCTGTTTAGTGCTCTGATATTTTGTTTGTTACTTGTACTTTACTGGAATGGCAAAAAAAAAAAAAAAGGCTCAAACAGTTTGAGCTGCTCTTCTTCTATTCATAACCTATTGTGTAAAAAGAGCTAAAAGAACATCTAAACAAACCAAGGTAAGTAATAAACTGAAATATACTCTCACCGAGTCGGATCTTGTATGACTGCGGAAAAGGCATACCGAAAACGCAGTGGGCGGCTGTTACTACATACTGAGGTGTAATCAATGTTCCACCACATTTGAAATGAAACGCTCCAGAAGCTTCCTTTTTTATTTGAAGCTCTGCCTGCCACGGCCACGAGTGTGGAATGGCTGCTTCACCTCCGACGATCCGGGACATGTGACGTGCACCACAAGGCAGATTTCCAAAAGATGGCGAATCTGTGCGAAATGGAAATGTTTGAATTGAAGCGATTTGTTATGTAGTAAAGGCCTTGTAAGTGACAAACTTGAGACGTACATGTAAATCACTTATTCACTTATCATAAGGTAGATTGCCCTTAACTTTCTCTAGGAGATGAGGTGACTTGTTTATTATGATATAAAATGGCGTCCCATGAAGTGATAACATCCGTCATCTTGGATTTCACGATTTTCACGAGTAAGTAGATTACGCCAATTTCTGATATTCTAATTTAAAAGGGTATTTTAGCGAGACAGCTACTAACAGTTTCATCATCGTAGGATTAATAATATCTTAAAAATTGCGAAGAAACCACGTATGCTTGAAACTAAAATTTTTTTGTTGGTTAATTTAAGGACATTACGGTCTCTCATTAATTCTGGCAAACTGGCTATTTGCTAGCACCAATAAATATTTGACCCTAGTCATCCACCTAAAATCTTGATGAATCAGTTGAACAAAAACAACGACAATAAAAAGGGATGAACATCCTTTTGCTGTTGTCGTTGTTGTTCAACATTACTTTAGGAAATATCATTTAGTATGCAATGTGGTACCTCTTACTCCTCCCAGGATCTCACACTTTGTGTTTTCTGGATAGTCACACACTATTTTATCGTCGTTAAACATCAGTCCTTCTGCGCAAGGTATTTCATGAGCAATGCCTCCAGAACACGCAATGTATCCAAAACATGTATCTGGATTGCTGTAGTTTCCATCATCCTTCTCGTTGCAAAATCCTTCATCTATACACGTGCCTACAGACACTAAACGAAAATAAAATAATGATCAAAGTTACATAATTGTCAATGAAGTAATTAATACGTAAACCCGAACCACGCACAATACTTACATAATATACATAATATTCTAGAGAAATTTAGAAAACATGATCGTCAGCTACACGTATAGGTGATGATACATCTCTACAGTTCTCAACTCCCGGAGTGATTTATGACAGCTAGTAGTACATATGATTCAAGTTTCTTCATAATGCTTTTAAAAGATAACAAGAATAACAAGAACAAAGGAAAAAAAAAAAAAAGAAAAAAGAAAGAAACACCCAACAAGAGGCTTAACAAACGCTGTCGCTGTATACGATGTTGCGCTTGAGGACTATATCCAGGAAGATGCTGATTTTTTTTGTTTATTTTTTGGAGATTGTTTGCTTGCGTTGGCTCCTTCTTAGCTTGTGAACAACCGTCATAACAAATGCAAGAACCAGTCGGTATGGTTTAAATACCGCTTACCCCTTTACTCCTTGCAAAAACTACAGTATATCAAGCTTATCACAGGAAAAGAAATGTTCTTATCAGAAAATAAATTACGAAAAGTTGGATAAAAAAATTCAACCGAAATTGCTTCTCTCTTATATATGTACCGTTTAGGTTTTCAATTGCATTGTTTACCCAGTATAATGGAGGTAACATCAAGTAATTCGATAGGCATCTTCTCAGTAATATTTGTGCTTAATAGGCAGACGTTTCTGCTGAAACGTACTTTATATTTGAAACCTTTGGTTTGAAGTAAGGTAATTATAACAGCATAGACTAAATACCGTTACGGAATATATTACGTTAATTAACTTCACCAACAGGGGTCAGCTGTAATGTATGTAACCTTAATGTTCATCCTCAGTGACTCTTACGATTTAATGTGAAACGAGACGTTATGATACGTTTTCATCACTTTTGGGAAACGTATACTACAATTTAATTTCCCTGATTCTTAGTTCTGTACTCTTCGCATTAAATCGAATATATCAAAACATTCTCTGTTATTAAATGGGACACCAGCATATAATCGGCGATAAAGTGGTTGTTCTTTTTTTTTTTTTTTTTTTTAGAAAGAACAGTTCTTTTCAATTGAAATACAATTTGAGAAATCCCGTAATAAATTATATCACTGTGTTACCAGAAAAGAAATAAAGATAATCGGTGCCTTTGTCAGTTACAGTTAATCGGATCATCAATAAATGACTTCTGCCTTCATTCGACTTCATCTACCGAGATGCGAAAACATGATAGAAAAATACTTCAGCGGCAGGAAAAAACATAAAAGGAAGATGGAAAAAGATTTGTACTAACCTCCAAAGTGGTTCAAAGAGATATAAGCACCCAAAATCAGCTGCAAAATTGTTGACAGGGACATGCTTGTTTCTAATCCTCTAAAGGCTGCCCGAGTTCACTTCTTATGATGCCGCTTCAAACAACGGCGTCGCTTTAAAAAACAGGTTTTGTTATGACATGGATCGTTTGTTTTTTTGACGATAATGATTGACAGATAAAGTAATTAGAAGTACTCGGAGATTGACTGATCAGTCCGTCAAGAAGTCAAGACTCTATGAAAGACACGAAACCTGAGCAGTTTCGTTCACTTAAATCTTCTTTTTCTCTTTATTTCCTCTGGTAGCTGTATTTCATCATAAGCAATGTAAAACCAAGTATTAAACACATGTATATAATTCTTTTTCCTGTAAGACAATTTTGTATTTGGATTTCAACTGCAACCAATTTTCTTCGAATGAAAGACGTACGAGTCATCCAAAGTCAATATGTGCTGAACCTTCATTGTGCGATATGAAATATGTCTACTTTCCAGTGATTAAATGAGGCGGTTATATTTTGACAAGTATGACCTAAAATCAATTAACGACGCTTGTTTGGTATTATCTGAAAGAAAGAATAATATCTTAACGAAAGAGCTCAAAAATATTTGGTTTTGTTATGAATGCATGACACCGCTTGACGCCCAGCATGCTTTTGTAAAAGCTTAATTTTGAATTTAAGGAACAAGTATTAACAGTCACCGTTTTGCAAGGTAAAAAGCGGTCACCATCGTATCATTAAGGGCTTTCAACGCTATTAATTTCTTCAAATAGTGCGCAGAAGTCTGAACAACTAAACCAGCTTAAGTACACTTTTGAGAGAACGTGATGCTACTCGTAGATCGATTGAAAGAGCCATCTAATGACAACAAACCAAAATGAGCTGAACAGTTGATTGCGCACGAACATTTCCCACAGCCATTGGATGGCCTCAATTTATTTTGGACTTAATCTTAATTAGTTTTTACTACCATGGCTAAACGTTTCTTTTTTTTTTTGTCGTTGTCGTTGTTGTTTTATGTTTTGTTTTGTTTTGTTGTTGTTGTTTAAACGACAACGCAATCGCAATCTGGGACATTGCTTTTATATATAAATGAAGAGTTTTGATCTTAATCTTAAATAGTAGTTACAGATTACGTAAGTTCATTATAAAATCAATATTCTACGCTTTATTTCTGAGGTTTACCTGAATCCAAACCTAAGAGAAGAAGGTAAAGCTGCAGAAAAGCTGTTAAGTTCAATATGGCCTTATCGTTAAAACATGTTCCAATTTGACAAGAAGAATCAAGCGGGCATACATTGCGTCAACAAACATTGAAAAGAGCAACGTTTTGTTTATATATGAAAATTGAAAATGAACTTATCAGAAAGCGTTCTCTTTTACCTACTTCACCGATCTGAAAGTATAGCAAATGTAGTTTGAACCGTATGCGAAATCCAGTGGACGAATTGAATTTCTGTCTTTTTTGACAAAAACTAATAACAAAATAGTGGGTCGTAAATTCGGAAAAATGACACACATTAGCTGTAACAATACTGAGCTCGAAACATAACCGGCTAGCAATGAAAACAAACAGGGTTTCGACGGGGTTAACCGTCAAATAAGAAGTCAAAAATACCATGGGCCGTCAAAAAATCGAAATTATAACCGTTAACTGTCAAAACGCTATTTTTTAACATGGTGACCTCCAATTGAGAGCCTCAACAAAATAGACCCCAGCGTGGCATATTATGGTGGGAAAATTTGACTGAATTGACTTACTTCTCTCGGGTGCACTTCCTCTACAAGACTGAGTTCTTACAAAATAATAAAAAGTAAAAGCGGCGCTTCGATAACGTGCACTGTTATTGTTGTTGTTGTTGTTGTTGTTGTTTCATTTCAGAGGCCTTTGACTTTAGATAAGAAAGTTCATTGTAATCACAAAACTGACAAGAAGCAATGAAATATAATGTTGCAAATGGGAGAAATGTAGCCATTTCCGACGTTGAAATATATCAACTTGAAATTTAGAACATGTTCTTCTCATTAGCATGCGGACAAATGATACGTATCTATGCCACCAGTGACAAAAAAATCAAAAAAAAAAAAAAAAAATTAATTAACTAAAAAAGACCAAAAACTGGTAATAATAAAAACAAGAATACATATTGCCAAGGCGAAGAGCTCTTTTTTTCTTGGCAAAATCTCTTGGCGCTTCTGTGAAATTGCATTTTCAATGTATTTATCATAAATTACTGTGATACGAATGCGGGTTTAAAGATAGATATACTTGTGATACGCAAAATTTTTTATGTTTCGTGCCAGTGTGAAACTGCATTATTACTTTATCTGCCATAAATTGCTGTGATTCGGAAGAATCAAATAAACACGCCGATATTGTGGAGAACAAAAATCATACAGCGAAAGGAGTAGAGTAACATAGCAATTAATAATGAAAGAGATCTCTGGCATCAGCGTTGTGCGGGCTCGTTGCATGTTTTCTTACACTTTATTTAAGGAGAGCGGACACGGCAGTGATCACAGAATAATATGTGCATTATTTTTAACATTATTTTCACACTGAACGTATTTAACGTCTTATTCGAAATTTTCTTGAAAATTAAAAGTAAAGATAAGGTCATGTGTGTACAGTTGCAGCTGTAGCTGTGTTCAAAATACTGCAATGTGTAATTAGTGTTCTCCCAAAGTACAGTACGAAATTCAATCGAGAAAGACATTAAACAACTTAAAGTAAAACTTAAGGGATAGAACACGATGAAAGCAACTCTACCGCTACTATTTCTGACTAAAATGTTCAAAAGAATTGTAAAAATGAATTTGAAAATGAACTTTTCCAAATTAACCCTACGAAAAAGTGTACGAAAATTTGAAACCAACCCGAAATCGACGATAATGACCATAAGGAAACAAGTAAACGGCTCCCTAAGTAGCTAGATGTGAATGATGACTGCAAAACTTTTAAGTAATGCTCGAATGTATACTTCGGCATTCTCCTGGTATTTGCAGACACACCTAACATGTACGAGAGAGAGTAAATCTTATAGAGAGAAAGAGGAGAAAGTCCGAGAACTTTCCACGGTTAAACTATGATTCAAAGATAATAATTTGAAAACGCCGGCTTTTCGTGTTCGTGTGGACGGAAAACATTTCGAGAACGGGACTTTTCGAGAATGATGGTGTCAGGATAATCATGTGATTTCCTTGACAGAAATGACCGATGATTGTTGCGTTTTAAAATTCCTCCGGCGAAGTGTGGACGGAAAATATCTGAAGCGTTTCCAGAGTGAAACCTCCGTTTTCAAATTCCTCCGGTGTAATATGGAAGGAGCCTTTGAATAACTTTGTCTTGCAAGATTTTCTATCTTTCTTTCTTGTTCGATCGAGAAGGTTGGATATTAGCCTAGCTTGCTCTTTTGTGATTATACAGCTGCTTCGACAAAGGTTGTCCCACAAAACGTAAGCATAAGCATACGCTAGGTTCACGATGTTTCAGCAAGAAGGAAAGGGAAGCATGAATACACGTATTTGCGGTGTTTCCTTCTATGACGCTGAAACCTTGCAGCTTCAATCAAGAAACCTCAAACCACCATTACCCATAGTACTTTTCGACATTGTCGCGTACGCTTATAAGCTTTTGTGGGACAACCTTTCTCAAAACAGCTGTATAAGGCCCTTGCTGACTCTTTGGTCAATAAATACTCAAATATTCAGTCATGCATATTGGTGGGCTTAATCAATAACCCATATTTATAGCATGTACAGCGTTGGTCCCTCGCGCAGTGTTCGAAACGAATACCTCCCGCAGTACAAATAAGCAGTTAGTGAGAACAAAATAAATTAGTCGACAACGCTTTTTATGATGAACAAAACTCAGCCATTTACTTCCCTACTCTCCAAATAATAACCAGTTTAATTTCCTTCAATGGATTCCAAACTGTAAACCCATAGTTAACCCCAGCTGTGGGCTCGCTAAAGTAACTAATCAATCAAGCATGCTCTACCCCAAGAATTCATTTGGCCACTCGACAAGTCAAATTTGTTCTCGAGTTCCGTATCTTGACCAACATTTAGTATCATTTTTTTTGGGGGGGGGGGGGGGGGGAGGGAGGAGGGGGAGGAGGGTATGCCTGGACTACTCATCAATACCGCTATGCCATGACACTGTTAAAATCATTTCGAAGTGAAATGTATATAAACAACAAAATAAAGAAACTGTGAACAAACATGTAAAAGTCAACCGCTTTAGGGATCGATTCTTTTTCTTTCTGCTAGCTTCAGAAAAAACGAAGGAAGCTATCGTGAGATCACGTTCGCAATGTGCTCTTTGATTTGATGTATGCATAATTTCGGAGACAAAGTGAAAAGCGTTATTGATTTAGCTAAGTCCCATTTTGAAACATATTTCATGATTGCAAGTTTACATAACCTGAAGTGAGCGCAAATATGATTGAGTGAGAAGAAAACGAAAGATTGTCTGAAACCAAGCGAAAAAAGTGTTGTACAGTGACAAAACCCATAGAGGAATCTGAAACAATGGTCCTCGAGGTATAATACGCTTTAAACATCTACTGACAATGTTTTGTAGACATAGCGGCACAAATGTTTATATCAATTCAGTGACGCGGCACCTTTCAAGACTACGATCATGTTCTCTAAGAGTATGGCTGAGAGTGGATTATCTAAGGGAACGTTAAACAGGCAGCAATACCCTTGAAGTATTTTCCTGGTACATTAAATGGAAGAAAAAGATTTTCTAAAAAAGATAAAATGCACCGACTAAAATCTCTTTTTGTACTATCCACTTTCTTCGGTTAAACATGTCTCACTTGTAAATTACATTTAAACAGGCGCAAGGCTCTAATTACTAGCGGAAAGGAACTTGATGAAGTGAAACTGAATACAATATTTCAAAACTTGCTCGGAAAAAATATATTTCCCTTGTGTTTTCATAACTTCATTATGATTCAGTCTCGATAACGAAGAAATGTTTGTGCAGATGAACTACATTGATCGGTATAGTGGAGTGAATTAAGTACGGTTCTTTGTTTTTTGTTTTTGCTCGCTTCTTCATTTTTTCACGAAACCTGATACCGGAATTTTGATAGTGCGAACAGGACTTTGATTCGTCTATGATGTTTTGTTAATCTATGTGTTGTTATCTCTTTAGAAGTGGTTTTTCATTAACATTATTGCAAAATACTAACTTGACATTTGAACGATTAAACGATTTTTAAAACTGGCCTTTCGCATTTGAGTGTGAAATATCTCGAAGGAAGAAAAACTGAAAGCAGCTTCCTAATGGACTGGCTATCAAAACAAACAACATAAACAACATTTTCTTCCCATTGCGTCCATTTATTCACTTCATTTCTGGAAAGGCAATGCTTAAAGACATTAAAGAAACAGTGGTGGTATCTGGGTTGGCCAAATTAAGTGAGACCTTACCTTAACGATGGCGCGGCTCCACGTGATTTGATTTTGTTTGTCATCGACCGCTTTGTATTTATATTTCTTTAAAGTTCCCTGAAGTATAATACACGCGACATCAGTGAAGCTTCTTAATAAATAATGTTGGCATAGTTGAGTTATTTTATTTTGTTTTATTTATTTATTTATTTTTTATCCTGAATAATCTTACATTTACTTTTTAAAGAACAAAGCAAAATATAATATGAAAAAGCAAAACGAGCTCTTCACAAATATTTTTTGACCAAGGGTACTTATCACAAGAGCGCGAGTCGTGTGATACATTGCAATCAGTATTTAAATCATACTAACATTGTCAACACTCACTGAGATCGGTTTTTGACTGGTGAAAGTATAAAGAACATCACGTCAACGTAAAAATTTTTCGAATGAAACCAGCTGTGGGACATAAAGAGATTTCTGCATGTGAAAAAAGAAAAGAAAAGAAAGGCCGATATTCACTATCTGTCAGCTGAACAAAAATTGTTTGTTATAAGTATAGCGGTCTGTTATCTCGAGTACATTTCCTTCCTCGGATAGAGTATCATGCTGTCTCTGATTATTGCTGGGGCAGTTACCTGCATTCCAGGCCTTACTGAAGGTACGAGTCGTTTTGATAGGAACTTCTTCTGGTTTTATTCTGCCTCATGTTAAGTTAATATAAATAGTGTATATTAACGTTGCCATTTTAAGTGAATAAGGAGGTTGAACGTTTTTTAGCATTTAAAAAAAAATCTTTCCGCACCACTTATAATCATTCTTATTTCATCTATTTCTAATGTTAAGGCCAGAAGCGTGTCAAAAATGATAATATATAATGTGTATAATAATATGGGATTTTTAAAAATCGCACTATTCACACTTACACGACAAGGCAAAGGAACGACATTCACCTACCGAACCCTGAGTTAACGCTAGGGAAAAACACATTTAGATTTTCAGGCGCGGTTCTTTTTATTGATTTACCCACATCGGCAAAAGAAGCCAGGTCGCTTTCCATATTTAAGAAATCTCTTAGTTTTCATTTTAGACATTAGTTTTCTATCAATATAATACTTAGATATACTTTGATTGTTCTCTTCTGTTCCATTGATCTAGAAAAATTGTATTTCATTGATATGTAATTTCCTTTTTATTCAATTTTTAAACTCCTTGTACATAACTCTGCGGTAATTTTTAAAATCTGGATTTTTTATCGTGTAGTCTTAATTTTTACGCAGGGCCCCTGTTGATACCAGCCTATGGCTGATGGCGCTACCCTGCCTGAATAACAATGACCTGACTTGACATGACTTGATTTAACCGCTGTCCATCTTCAGTGATTTGTTACGTACGGATAGTTGACTGCAATATGATTACATTGTATAGGGTGTCGTAATCGTCCGGCCGGTGCCCGTGTAGTTGGTGGCGTAGATGCCCAGGCTCACTCATGGCCGTGGCAGATTTCTCTCCGGGTAAATGGTCGACACATTTGTGGAGGATCCCTTAATATATAGATTTAGGCCAGCCTAAAAGTGTAGCTCCTGGGCCGGGTTGTTCAAAGCCCGATTAAGCTAATCCAGAAAAAGGTAGAATTTTGATTTGAGTTTTGTAACTTTGCGGTGAGGTTTCTGTATAATGTTTGGCCTTCTGTTTTGAGTTTTAATAATCACCATATACACAAAACAAAACAGCAAAAAAAAAAACATTTGTATAGAAGAAAAAGTTATAATTCTATTGACTTTTAATCCTGGGTTAGCGTAAACCGGTTTCCGAACAATCCTGCCCTGTTTCCAACAAGCTAACCCAATATGAGCCCGCGATCCAATCGATAGCCAGCACTTGGTCAGCGGTCAATTTAAAAAAAAACACGTGACCTCGAGGAGCTACCTTGTTTTAACAGGTGTCAATTGATCATAACATGGATGTCCAATACCAAGGAAGTACACGGTAAACCAAGGCTGCATGTCTCTGTCAACCTATTATTTGGAGTATGGCCGCCATGTTGGGCAACTCCGCCGTCGCCGTCGTCGTCGTCGTGCGTACGCGCCCACGAGCAATACCGCTAGCCATGATAACCATGAGAAAATCAACTCATGGGTTTCTTTTTCTTTCCTATATGAGTATGGGGCTCCGCTTAACGGCCCTTCGGGCCGCCGGAGCTCCGCTATTAAGCCTGACTGGGTAGTAACCGCTGCCCACTGCGTAGCTCGGAACAAAAATCCGAGTGGTTACACAGTAGTTGTGGGTAAGTTATTAAGAATCGCGAGTACAAAAAATATATCGCTTCCAAAGGCAAATGGTCGAAGATTAGTGCTTTCTATGCTGTGTCAACTAAGATCTTTTTAATGTCAATGGGTAATTTACACGTAGCCTGAAGCCAAGTGTCACATGGGCTGTTGGTAAAGGCCTGGTAGCGTGTTAATAAGCTATCGTTTTGTAAGAGAGCTAGTAACAAGAACTTGCTTCGACTGTGGAGTGGAGCTTAAAATATTTTCCCACAGCGTATTAAACGAACCATTTTTTTTTTATCCAGTATTTCATTTCAATTAATATTCTATCAAGGAAAGTGAGATGGGTGGATTACAGATAGGAACAAGTGGATTAAGACGTTGGGCGATGAGGCACCATATATATAAGAAACAACGCAGCCTGTTATATAACACATGTTACATAAAAAAAAGGAGGAGGTTGCCAGAATAAGAGAGCTCTCAGATAATAAAGTATACCACGGTATTACATTATTAATAGTATTTTTTTTTTAATTTATTTTTTACTGTATTACTAAGTAAACAAAAACATGGTTTGTCAATTACACCTCCAGTAATGTGCAAAGTATGGTATTTCCGAAACAGATTTTAAGTACATTTTAAGAACATATACAGGCTGATTTCTCACTAAGCAATCAGTAAATAACAACATGATCCGTCTTAACCCCGAAATCATAAATTCTTATGTATGGTGTTTACTGCATTGCATTATTTCTGTATTTAACCTAATTCTATGAATTTTTCTTGAATCACAGACGCCAGCATCAGAACTGGCTCCACCGCTGTGCAACAGACTCTTAATCTGAAGCAGCTCTTCTCTCAGGAGAGTTTCTCAATGAATCATCTCAAGAGCGACATTGCTCTTCTGCAGTTGGATCGTCCTGCTCAACGTGAAAAGGTGAACTTGGTTTGCTTGCCCCCAAAAGGAAGCAGAGTGGCAGCTGGAACTAGATGCTTTATAACAGGTATTTTCTCTAACAAGGCGCGTGCTGACGTGATTGTTTACATCATTTGACAAAAAATTGGCGTTCAAAGACTGCAAAATTTCTAGGTAGCGAAAACGCTAATGAGCTCATACATTCTTTGTAGCATGTTGAGTTTCTAAACCCGCGTCGCACAAAAAGTATTCAATACATCGGGCTTAGTTTCCTTGGGACAGTTAATCGTGCTGTGTCCTTTCAATACTCAGAACTTATGTTTTGGTAGCTCTATTCAGATACTATATCGCTTATGCTAATGAAGCAAATATTGTAAACAAACATTCTCCTATACTGTCTGTAGTGTTTGTAAGGTACATTTCGGTGCATCATACATAATATACTTAATCGCGCAATGTAAGTTGGGAAGTTGATTATTAAAACAGCATGGCGGACTTCTAGATTGGATTCGTGTGTCGTATCCGTTCATTGCAATAATCCAGTTCCATCGGTTGTGGAACGTGACACCGTCTTTGGAGTGAAGTGAGTCCAGCAAGAAGGTAACGTGTGTTCTGTCATTCTTAACAATTCAACTCGCCAGGATGGGTCAGGCTTATTGGAGGAGGCCCTGCCGCAAATAAACTACAACAAGCAGAACTTCTTGTCTTGGCACACAACCAATGCAGTCGTATAAACGGCCAATTGATTCCTGTCGAAGAAGCTAGTATGGTTTGTGCAGGAAGTGGAATTGCAAACCAAGCAGGTGGTTGCCAAGGAGACAGCGGTGGTCCATTCGTCTGCGAGGAGAATGGGAAATGGGTGTTACGTGGGCCTGTCAGCTGGGGAAATGCAATGTGCAAGACCAACTATTATACTGTCTTTGCAGCTTCATTGACTGGATCAATCAGAAAATGTCTGGCAGTAGCGGTGGTAGTGGTGGTAGTGGTGGCAGTGGTAAGGTTATTTTTACTTTAGCATACATATATGTTAAGCAGCAATTACCGGTATATTTTGATTTTTATTGCATACATTGTTCTTGACGACTTTTGTTGGATTCTTTTGGAGAAATAATTGGCCTCGATTATTTGAGCTCAGTTCATTCAAATCAGCGGAACATTTACAGCATAATCCCAAATGCATCCAAGTTCAGAGGCGAACTTCTCGCTTCTGGGAAAAAAAAAAATATATTCGACGCGAGACCATTTTTTTTTAAAGATCATGCTCCAATAAGGACTATCTCATTATAACCTGCATGTTTCCATGCAAGCACGGTGAAATTTAGAAATGTGAGTTGTTAGAGGTAGTAGCATGTATCATAACATGGTAATGAGTGCGTGCGACGTGTGTTCACGAGATGCGAGGACTAACGAACGGACGAATGAGTGCTGTGAACGAGAGTTGTTCGAATCTTCGACAACGAGTCAGTGAAATCTTACAAGAGATCCAACCATGAAGTAATTTGTTCGTTATATA
Source organism: Orbicella faveolata (assembly GCF_042242905.1). Classification (NCBI taxonomy): domain Eukaryota; kingdom Metazoa; phylum Cnidaria; class Anthozoa; order Scleractinia; family Merulinidae; genus Orbicella; species Orbicella faveolata. Next base: position 6,280,930 of record NW_028301539.1, on the reverse strand, counting down.
AGAGTGTGAGCGCAATAGAAAAAAAAAGGGGGGGGGGGGGAGGGTGCGTAGACCTGTGGCAGTAATAGATTTTCAAAGCATTAAAACTAGAGTAGCTTTCCTTTAGGGGATGGCCTTTGACAGCTCGTCTTGCTGACAGGGTTTCAACAGAAAGGTTACTTGATTGCTTTGACCAACGTTCAACGATATGAATCCCTAAGATCAACATGGATGCAATTGCAAACAAACAGTAACTCCAAAAGGATATTTCGCAAAAGTACCGGTCTCTAAGGGTGGTTCGTCGCATGGAAAAGAAAAAGACAACAACAACAACTAAGTCAAGCGTCAACTTACTTTTGTGTTAAAAGAGGTCAAAATAATATCGTAGTTATAGCAATAACTACCAATTGCAGTCCCAAAGATCAGTTGCCAAGGAACGTATCTACCCGTTGAATAATGTAAAGCAACAGTTGTGCGACGAAGGATTCTTAATTACTCGGTACTTTATTGCGACAATAATAGAGTGTTCACGTGACGTCATCAAATTCTCAAATCCAAAACTAAAGAACCATCAAAGGTTTTAATCTCATCAGGCATAGGAGGTACTAAATTTATATCTGTTTACAACGTTCCAGCTCAATAGCTTCCTTCGTTTGGAAACCAGCGCATTTTGAATTTCGGAGCTATGGCGGTGCGTGACATAAAGCTAAGATCGCGTTTGTCGAAAAATGTACACTTACCTTGTGATTTTTAGCCATTTTAGAAGTTTAAGGTCCCTGTGACTAGTCTCTACAACAAGTCGCGGGGACAAGTCCCATCGTGTGAACTGGCCATTTTTCCTTCAAAATCTGGTCGCAGGGGCTAACTTTGGTGCCTGTGACTAGTCCCACGAATTGTTCCTCAAAACGCTTCGTGTGAACTGTTCGTGGGACAAGTCCCTGCGACCAGTCCCTTCGTGTAAACTCTTCAGGGGACTAGTTGCAGGGACTAGTCCCCTCGTGTGTGCCGACCTTTTAAGTAAAAGGAAAAGTGCTTGTGTAAATGTTTTTTGATTCGGTTCTGATAATCAGTCGACTAAATAGCCAAAGTAAGTTCCAGATGTTTACACTATTTTCCGGCCTCCAAATTGGAGGAGTAAGAAGGTCCTAGGAGGTACTAGCACAGGACGAAATCGATCACATGTTTCCGTATTTCTGAAACGGGGCGGAAACATGCAGCTCCATGTTTCCGTTATGTTTAAGTCTTTCGGAGACGTGAAAATTCAAGTCTACGTGATTCCGTCACCTTTCCGGGACGGAAATGCCAAGTCACGTTTCCGTCATATTTAAGCTAGCAGATTTCCCCGGGGCATATTTCCGCCGTTGTTCGTTTCCGTCATGTTTCTGCAAACGGATTATAGGCTCTATAATTTTGCGCGGAACATTTCGACGAATACCTCAACGCACACATCCCAAACTTGGAGAGCTGTCTTCTTTATTTATCGTCTACAATATCACAAATTCTTCACTTCATCTGCTGAATGGTTTTTTATTTTATTTTATTTTTTGCGCGGCAATGAACATACGCTATTTACTCCACTAAATACTGAAATTTTTGCCTCTGCAATACTGATAGATTTCTCATTTTCCAGTTTTACAGTTAATTATGAGTGTAGGGTAAGCAAATTTCAATTTTGTTATTTCTCAATAACAAGGATTCCGTGTAAGGACAAGTAACAAATAGCAAACAAAAGTACTTCACTTTAAAATGAAAATATATTATTGAAAATCTGACCTAAAGATTTCTCACCGTTAATATGGATTTTTTGGCCAATTTTATTTCGTAGCTGCTTTTAAGACAAAGGCAAAGTTTTGAGTTATGCTTTGGGCCCTCATTCGTCTAAAGTTGAGATCAAAATAACTTCTGTATTCTTTCATGGCTATTTTGCTATTATGACAGAGGAAGTTTCCTTTTCATCATCAGTATTATGGTTTACAATGCGATACACCACTTTTTTTCTTTTCGTTTTTTGTAGGAACCCTATTATTACGAGAGAGATGTTGCAGAGATTATTTCAAATTTTAAGCTCGATATACAGTGTTTAACTGATGCATTATTAATGACTTTAAGAAGAAAGTATTAACAAGTCATCCCAGGCTGTGGCACGAAAGCCAGGTCAAGTTTATGTCGACAACATTTCGAGAAAACAAAACAGTGTAGACCCTTGTAAAATGAAAACCTTGGGTGTATACGCTCCAAAACCCAATGCTGTTAGTGACTGATCTAGACATAAACGGCGATATAGGTCTTTTTGCACGGTCCAATTTAGAACACATTTAGATCACTCTTGATTGGTGGAAGTTGAAACAAAATCACTTAAGGTCTGAACCATTAGCAGTAATAATTTGAAGACGCCGTAATAACGCTTTAGGCGCAAATGGTGGAAAAAAAATATATAGCACGTGCAGCCTCAATCCAAAATTATACGTTTTTCTAACAACATTAACAAAGAGCGTGTCAATTAAAACGTAAGGTGTCGTTAAAATTAGAATTACTTTTAATGACAAAAATGATTTACAATGAAATTTTCAATTAACGTACACACACGCCATACAGTCTCATTATAAAACATTTCGCCTAAATCACAGTCGCACCATGTCTTTTCGAGGCCTATTCAGAGAACTCACATTCCACTGAGCAAAGTGGATATCCATGTCACCTGGCATTTTCATTAAAATTTCATTTCAGCGAGGATAATAAAGAAACATCGACTCACTTTAAAAAGCTTCCACATGAGAAACATTAAACTACTAAAGGTACTTGAGGTAAGTAAGTAAGTCTTGGACAAGAAAATGATAAAAATATTATACTACATATCGTTTTTACACATGTTGTAGGCAGTAGCAATATTCAAGAAGAGCTATCAGTTGTAGAGAAAGGCTCTTGAAGTGTTTTTTCTGTTTTTTTCTTTTTTTTTTTTGTTCAAAATTCTTCAGGAAAACTTTCGCTTCTTACTTGTATTTTTTTAATGGTCCGGGTTTGATGTTGTTGGTCTAAAGAAAGAAAAATATCGCTCTTTCATTTGAAACCTTAGTTTAAACTCACACTCGCTTATTTACAAATTACAAACATATTTCAGCAAAGAAGACAATTTGAAAAGATAATTAAAAAGCTCAGAAAGCAAGAATAGTAGAGCTCAATTCAATCTTTCACTTTAGTCTTTCCTGGCGTCAATTTATAAAGGAATAGTAGAGTGGGCAAATTCAACGATGGGGTAATCAGAGCATGGTAAATCTGTTAATCAGAAATAATTTTGGACCAAGTCTGACAATGATTTTCTCTTCCTACATCCGAATCCGCAGTTCAAACCTTTTTCTCTTCGGAAAATAAAGAGAAGATGAAATTAATTCCTATCTCAAGAGTATAAATTTCCAAAGTCTGGCTTAAAGTACAGATTAATGTAAAAGCCTTCTCATTTAACATATCCGTCGATTCTTGGAAAGTATCGGTTAAATTCGAAGTCTTGGCGATTTTTTTGGGGGGCCAAATACGTCTATAGTCGCAACAGATTAGTTTCCCATCCCACCGTAGCCATGAAAGCCTGTAACTTGAAAATAGTCTCCTATAATATCGTGATTTATCAAAAGGATTAAGTGGAATTTACAAACAACGTGCACGTACCTGCATGTACGACTTGTAATTTATTTAATTATTTACCTGTATGTATTTTGTATTGTTTCTGTGCAATCATTTTATTTCATTGTCTTGAAGATGAATACCTGGTTTATCGCTGTCTTGCTGCTTGGAGTTTCTCACTGTCAAGGTTAGGTATTCGATAAATGTCATAAATAATCATAAATAATAATAATAATAATAATAATAATAATAATCAACATCATGGTCATGATCATCGTCATGATCATCATCATCATAAATAATCTTTATGGAGGAAGCTCCCGTCACATTGCGTAGTTTTCAGGGAGGTCCTCAGTAACTAAGGTAAGAGTAAAAAATTAAAAACACAATCAAATCCAAGTACTAATAAAAAGTGGAAATAAAATATTGAAAATCACTTTTAAAATTTAAACCTATCAAGTAACGACATTCTAAACAATTCTAATAACATGATATTTAAAGATTGAATAAAATCTCTGTTTGTAGACGTATGTCTTTATACTCTTTATATCATGTTAGTGTAAAGAGAAAGATATTTTTATTGCCAGAACGTTTTTCGGGAGTAGTATACGTGTAAAAGTCATCTCCTTACATGTAGCTTGATTAACTTGATTTACTTGTTAACTGGGCAAAGTCACCAGCATTTTGAGTTATTTACTTTATTGGCCGCGTACAAAATTAACTTGAAAATAATAGGTTACTAAATTAAAAAGGAACAAGCATGCAATGGTTAAGGTTTGAGAAGATTAACATAGATTAGGAGCTACGAAAATTGAAAAAAATTAGGCGTAACATTTCAACATGCGCAAATTGTTGCGTAGCTCCTTTAAAAATTATCGTACACGCGCCAGTTTCAATAAAACCCCGACAAACTATAAATCAGAAGAAAACTTAATAAATGTAGTTTACGATAAAAATACAATTTAAACGAGTATTTTTTTTTTTTTTTTTTTTTTTTGAGAAAGTGTCAGGAGCCAGTATGGCGTGAGACAACCGAGGGCTCTTCTATTGCAATTATCGGCTATCGGTTGCTGCCACAACACGAGCAAAATGGCTGCACAGTCTTATTCACAGGGCATCAATCAACAAAAGTATGCGGCGCTTTTTCGATATTCTGATTGGTTGTCTAGACAATCGCATCTAAAGTTGGAGTAGCTAAAAATAATGCGTAATTGGACGCCACGCGAAAATATGTTAAATATCCAAAAATCCCAAACACACTTTCGTTTGTCATTATCCCAGGAATGTTCCGGCGAAATTTCACGCAAATCTCTTAAATCTGCATAGCCTATAAATTCGTTCAAAGTGGATGTGTTCCTTCTAAAATCAAATGCGAGATTTTAGCTCGTAAAGGTTCGTAAACAACTCGCGCGATTATAATTTGAAGATTATCTCGCCTCATGAAACCGCAAACCAATAGAACAACAGGACCTCCTAGACAATGGATCAGGATTTCCCGGGAAAAGCATCGGGTTGCAACACGTTTTCTATCTCGCTGACGCACTGAAGAGAAAAACACTTAAACGGGCAAAGTAGCCAAAGGCAAAAGAACAAATGCGCGATATAAACAATACGAAGTAGCATTAAATACGAGCTCTAAGACGAAAGTTCGCCGCGAAAATCTCACCCGGCGGTTTCGTCCAATTAAGCCATTATGACACCTTCCTGGTTTGTTAACTTTATTTGAAAATACGGGGTTTTTTTCATAACTCGGCCGCTGTTTGAGATTTTTAATATTTTTCTTTTGTAAGCTTTAAATAAAATGGCTGACTTAAATTTTGTCAAATAAAAGAAAAAACAACGAGTTTTTGTGCCCTTGAAGGTGGGAAGTACCCTTAAGATACATTTCTTTTATTATTCATGATTATTTTAGCTTTTACAGCTTTATCTGGCAATGGTGACGGACCTCGCATCTGTAAGGACGAACATGTAAAGTGTAGGTTCTGGACCACATCTTGCTCTTGGCACAGTTATGTCAAAGCTGTCTGCAAGAAAACCTGCAATCTTTGTTGGATAAATGAAGGTGCGTTCTCAACAATAAAAAAAAAGCATACGAACGAACAAACTTATACGCCGATGTAGCCGATGTGGGAGAAAATAGCATAGAGTAAACTCAAGATCTTGTCCGGTTCTTTGAGAGGACTCTGCCACTACGAATGAAAAGCTTGCTTCAACATGTGTTACATGAAGGACGACGCTAGAACCAATGGATAGGTGCCTCTGATGACTTTGCGGGACTTTAGATTTGAGTACGAGTTCGAGATCGAGTACGAGAACGACATTTCAATTCTAGTTTTCAGGCTTCACATTATCACAACACATACCGACCTTATCCAATGAGCTACCCTCTCTGCCTAAAACCAGCATGAAGAACTAGGGCTCTGGAAACGTCACTGATTTGAAAATTGAAAATCGTACTCGTACTCAATCGCGTCACGCTCGTAGTCCAATCTAAAGCTCCCTATTATTATGTAACCTCGTTAACCAGTAAAACAAAATGAAATTCAAGCATTTTCAAAATGTAGGAAACACGTGAAAATTTGTGAGAGTAAAATCAGGCCGTTGATGTTTAGGTGGGGAATAATTTTGGGGACTTAATTAACATTTGAACACTTTTTGTAGTTTTTATGAGAGAAGCGTACGTGACATGGTTTTGCAAAAACAACGAGGACCCGTCGACAGGTGGCGCTTCGCCATAAAACTGCAAAGATCTACATTTATCTGTTTCCAGACATCCAAATTTACTCTATCATGTGCTTATTTTACAGATGAAGGAAATAATTTCCTGGAAGATAAGCAGGCGACTTGACGAAAGAAAGGGCAAATAACCTACTTTTAGCTCCACAAAATTAAAGTGTCTTTTTTTTGAACAGTTCCATTAGCAAAATATGTGCCAAAATTTCAGCAGTTTTCTTAAGTACATGTATACTTCTTTTCATATAGCCTCCAAATTCGTGATTTACTATTATGCCGCCAGCATGGTTTTGGTTCCAGAGATTAATAAGGTTAGTGTCAGAGGGGAATGGATTACGAGATATCCATAAAACATCTAAACATATTAAATTGAAATACTCCAGAAATACTAGAAAGTCTCGGGTTCATTCTTGTTAGTAGGGACCTTAAGATATGAGGACGGGAAGGCCAGGACAGGAACGGCAGTGGACGCGGGAAACTTTCTCGGGTCCCGTTGTGTCGTCAAAAACAAAATGCTTCAGATGTGTATTTTCGCAAACGACGGCGACGCCAATAATAATTCGAACTTCGTGCAAGCTATTCACAGAAGCAATGACATCCTTTAAACTATAAAAGAGATGGTAGAAATCTTATCCTATTAAGCTTAAACGATAGTGAACGACGATGCTGAATTTGTTTTTCTTTTTAAGTGAAGCAAACATCTGTCAATATTTTAATAGAGCAACCAGAATTTCCGTTTGAAAAAATTAAACGAACAATCTGATCGACCTGCTTCAGATTGTTTTTTACCACTAAAGCGTTGGGGAATTCTGTCGACGAAGAATCCTGACTTTTGGTGAACATTTTCAATTTCCATCTGTAATTGTAACAAGCATTATAAAAATAACAAACGCTGCCTCAAGTTCCGGGTAGTATAAAAAACAACAACTAAACATCAGTTTGAAAATGTGTATTTTATTTGCTCGATAGATGCTCAATGGCTTTCATCCTTACAACATTTTATCGACTGTACTTACACTGATGTATTCTCAATGCTATACAGTTTGTATTTCGTTTTGAGCTTGCACACTCGTGACAGCGACTAAACAGTCAGCGACTGAAACACAAACGAACAGACGAGGAATATTTCTATTCACATTTTCGTCACGACAAATGTGAACCTTATGAACATTCCTGACAATATTACTGAAAATAAAGTCGATTAGAACATTTATCAGTGGGAACAAAACAAATGCAAAATACTCACGATTTCGTTACGACGGCTAGTCGAGCGAAATGGCGTCCTCGACGAGACGAGGACGGCCGAGAGATGAATTGAGAATTCTCGTGCGCATGCCCGGTTAAGTGAATCTACTTCCGGTAGCCGTCCTAGCTCGTCCCGTCCTGGTATCTTAAGATGCCTAGTGTCTCAAACTATGACGGGACGCACGAGGCTTCTACTGTAAGTACCGCAAAGAAATGGTAGGAAATTTTCCTAGCATTCCTTACATACTCTCACTAGGGTTCTTCGTCTTGCGGCCAGGGAAGGCGTCAAAATCTGTTTCAAAGACATGTCGATGATATTAAATAAAAAATAAACCACAAAGGGCCGATGGAATATTAGACAAGCTTTAACTAGGATCAACGCTATATGCACTGCCAAGCTGAATTCTGTAGTTTTCTTTGTGTTAGTAAGAAAAGCTGCTTCGCAGACTGCTAGAATTTCCCAGTTTCTTTGTTATGGTAGGAATCCAGAAAACCATCTTGCTTTACAACTCTCGGAAGCTCGGAAGTGGGTAGCACGCACATTTCATTAACTTATCACTACTCACGATGAATTCGATAGCGTTGATCCTAGCAGTATGCAGGACACCTATCACAAATGAACTCAGTTAAATGACCTTGCTCTCCATGAGTTCTCGTAGCTCAGTGGATAGAGCGCCCGCCCGGTGTTCGGGAGGTCATGGGTTCGATTCCTGTTGGGGACTCAGAATTTTTCTTTGTCCCACGCTCGTGTCATGTTGATTAATTCACCTTCACACATGCGTTAATGCTGTTATTGCCGTATCTTGAATTGAACATTTAGTTTCATTATCGAAATGCGCATGCGTGTCACATCCAGTGTTAACATGACTATTTTGTAAAACATTGAACCATTTCATTAGGTATCTTCTAGAGGCAGATATACTAGAGCAAGACCAAAAATAACCCCAAGCATCTATTTGCAACCACCAAGTGCTAACTACTATTATATCATCCACGATCTATAATTAATTTGGTGTTTGCAGAAGAGTTACGATGAGGCGATTTGCCCTGGAATAGTTGCAGAAATCTGCGAGTTCCCAAACTTAACCGCTGTTAACTTACACTGAAAACAATGTAGTTGTTGTCGTTGTTGTTGTTGCATGTGGTAATTTTTTAATACCGTCATACCTTTGCAATCCAAATGCAACGGTTGGATGTCTCCAGCGAAACACTCTTCAGCCTGAAATTAAGCACTAAAATGCTTGTTAAAGTGCACCTAACCCCCAATTTTTTTTTTTTCGCTAAAACGAATCTACTTGTTATTTGAAATAGTTCTGCGAAAAAAAGTTTTGGATTCCGTTAAATCCTCGATTTTCTGTGCCCCGACGAAATCTGGAAAATAGATCCAAAAACACCGCCATTTTGTTTCACGACCGAGTTTGAGGAGAATGGGTCCAGCGGCTCTTGTGACGTCCACCCAGGAAGGTTGGATATCTCACGTCCTCTCATTTCCTTCAGGATGGTGCAATACACATTCGAAAAGTGGACAGAAATGCCTTCTAGAAGTGCTATCGGCTGTTGCTGCGATATTCCAGATTTAAAGAAAGATATACTGTACAATTTACTGACGATGATCGGCTAATGGTGCAATGAAGTCGTAAACGATGGTTGATTTTGTCGAACCGAAACAAGCAAACTGAATCTGTGAGAACCATTGAAGAACTCTGACTGGAATTTGTTCCGCAGACTTTCGAACGCTATTTTCATAAATTTTCTGCTTAAAGCTAACCAGCAATTTCTAGAAATACTACCGACAACCTATATCTTCCAATCCCGCAGTATTTATAACATAATCGGCAAAGTTGTGTGATCCGATCATGATCGAGAAGCGTTATACTGATATGTAAATAGATCGCAACTGTACGCCGCTAACCAACACTTATTTCTCTTTCGATTTAGTTGAAAGTCGAAGATCAATCCTTTAGAATTACATGATAACAAAATTGTTAGACTCACAGAGTTTTTCTAAGGTTTAGCAATCAGCAGCGCGACAAAGATTCTGTGCAATAGCGTCGAAAATATAACCGCGTAACATTATCTGCGGACCGCTTAGGGAACACATCCTTTTCGCTTATCCGACGAATTTCACTGCAAACTTTGAGAACAATTTACATTGGTTATTTGGAGTTACGACTTAAAACGTGTGACAATGTGAAATCGGTAATTGTATGAAATGTTTCCTTCCACCTTGCTTCCCGCAGTTTCAAAAATACAGGTCCAAACAATACGATTTTCAATCGATCGAAGCCAATGTTTTGGAGGTCATCAAGTCTCGAAAACTGCAACACGTACGTCGCTCTTATAAACATGAAGCATTCAACTGAAAGTAAAATACAGAAGTTGAACGAGACTTACCGGAAGTTGAAGTTCGACTGGGATTCCACCTTTGTCACCATACACAGAGGGATTACATGAGATAGCATTGCGCCTGCGTGAGCTCAGTCTTTAAAGCACTAGCCATGCGCATCGTAGGAAGTAAGTAACAGGGTGGGTCCAAGGGAGGGCATGTAATCCCTCTGTGTATGGGGACAAAGGTGGAATCCCAGTCGAACTTCAACTTACGGTAAGTCTCGTTCAACTTCTGTATTCCACCTTGTCACCCACAGAGGGATCACATGAGACTTCAAAGACAGGCTAGTAGGCTAGTAGTAAATAATTTCACACAAGTGAACATATTACTGCAAAACTTTATTGGCAAACATGTCTTCCACAATCTTTTTGTCATAGAATTTAGCAAAGGTGGATTCTGACTTCCATCCAGCCTTGTCAAGAATATCTGCTAATGGAACATCACTCAGCTTTGCCTTAGAAGTTGAAGCTGACCTTGTGCTATGAGGCTTGAAAATGTTAACATCAATGCCTGAACTTTGTAATACAAACTTAACCCAACGACTAATCGTGTCTCTAGACACTGGACCGTACGGTTTAACATAACTTAGCAACAGTTGACTACATGAACGAGTCTCCCTTGCAAACTTTCTTCTTGTCAAATACTCCTAAAGAGTGGTCACAACACAAAGTCTTGGATCTGTGAATGATTTAAGTTCAATCACCATACCCTTGGACCCTGGTTTGGACTGTTTAACATGCTCTTTAAGTCTGAACACTATACACTGCGTGAAAGCCAAAATATTCTGGAGTATTCTAGACTCGAATATGTGATTGTGACGCAATAGAATACTAGAGTATTCAAGCCGCACACAACACGTGACGTACACCTGGAATATTCGTGTCGAATATGGTGGAATACGCTCCGTTCATAATCGTTCGAGGATTTTCGTTAAAGTATACCACACATCTGTCGTAATCCTAGAGTATGATGGCGAACCCTTTGTAAAAAGAACTTTATAAAAGAAGGTAACAGTTCGGGTGCATAGCATTCTCCTGGAAGCAAAATTTAGACTATGAATTCAAAGTATATGCGATCTACGCGTGTATACTTTTATCCTGGAATACGTGATCTTGATGCCAAAGTTATAGAATTCTAGAGTATTCATGGCGTGTACAACCGTGACGTAGACCTGGAAAATTCTTATCGAATATGGGCATACGCAGGAGCAGGATCGTGTATTCGTTCGTAGACCAGAACAATTGTACTTTTTTGGTTCATGTTGTCGGCGCAGCGCATGTGTTTTGCTTGAGTCAAGAAATTTACACGCTTTGTTGTAACTTCGAATCCCACTCATTCGGTTTTGACCGACGTTTTCGGGATAATCACTACAAAGCGATTTCTCTTTGTGTGACCCGTCTCGTCTGAAATGGTCAACACAGCTCGAAACCACAAATTGGACACTACGGGATACGTAAAGCTGCGCAAAGTTTGGTTAGTAAGAGGAATCAAGTTCGTTTCGGAGAAGTTTTGGTGTATTCAGTGGAGAAAGTTCCGAGACCTTCGGACAAATATCTTTTCTCTGTGGGACGAGTTTAACTCCGGAGCCCGCAGGGCAACGAAACTCCTAAATAACGGCCAAATAGCTTCCTCAGTCGACTCCCTGCCATCATATCAACATTGCATTACGCTTGAGCAAGAAATCACAAAATGTATTACGGAAAACACTTTAATCAGATTTTTTCCTCGAGGTTAATTTTGAAACGAAATTGACCTTAAACGTGTTTCGAAACGACTTGTAACGAAATGAGAGAAACGACCTACATCAGCATTCTGAGTGTCCGACCTTCAACAAGCACGGATCAGCGGTTTTCCACATTAGATACTAGGTTCTCTCGGTTCTCGCGCCATTTTTTTGGCGTCCTTTTTGAAAGGTGTGAAATGTTGAAGCTTGCACCGATCTCTTGGTCCTTTTTCACCGTTTAAAAACTCTACTTTGGCGGACAAAATTCAGTTTATCTTCACTTCTTTACTGTGCAGGATTTCAAGCAGTTTTTGGTGGCATACAGCTGGTGAAAACATCGATACATACGGAGGTACGAGTCTACAACAACAGGTAAAACGTAAGCCATTGTTGTCTTCCCGGGTTGTCTTGTACGTACGAGTAAGTTAAGCTTAAGTTTCCAGGGTAAAGTTCAGTTATAATTGTTGATGTATGGAATTGCCTCTGGTTGTAAATGTTTCTTTATCAAGCAGAAGTTGTACATTGGAAGTAAATGTAACCTTGATTTCAAGAGGGACAGCTATGGGAATGATGGTGAATTAAACCATTAAATCAAACTACTGTGTAAAATTTACTGATTGATTTATTATGATATTTTTCTTAGTACTGCAAGCTTGATTTGAGGTTTCCCAGTGTGGATTTACACATAAACTTAACTAACCTTTCATGCGTATTGTATTTTAATCATAGGATGAAGTAAAATTGGTAATGCCTTACATGTATGTACATGTATAATCCCTGGCCTCCTTATTTGAAGAAAAAAGGAAAACCTGTGAGGAAGAACCCTGGCTTACAAGATACATGTATGTATTAATGACTATTTAGGGGGCCATGGAGACTTTTTCAGATTTATTTTTGTAAGAGCTTTTGAAAAATTATATTGGCAAGTAAATTTTGGCATTTCACTAGTCAGTCTCTGTATATTTTATATATAAACAAGGTGATTTGCATATCTGTCTTCAGAGTGCTCAGTAGTAAACTAGAGCGTGATTATAACAGATGACGAACTGAGCAACTGTAGATCTGACTTGACATTTTATTACTATTTAGTTTCGTAGTACACAACTTGTGTGCAGCACTCATGAGATAAAATTGCCAAATGCGAATTTACATCATTACACTGATTTGAAATACACATGCAACCATTGGAAATATGATAGCTACAATAAGTGAACGCTTTTACAAACAAAAGGAAAATTGGAAGTTATAGATAAACACTGTTACTATTGTGTAACAACAGAAGCTTTAAAAGTTAAAATTTAGCATTTTTCCGAAGAATTTGTTTGCATGTCTACATGAAGTTATCAGTTCATTCCATTTATTCAGAGAGGCTAACTCAGGTTTACAAAGGTACTTCTCCCAGAGGCATAGGTTACATTGATTTGAAGTGGGGTTATATGGGGCAGCTTGCTTTAAAATCTTTCAAGTGACTTTGAACTTTGATTTATTGTCAAAGTCACTTGGAGGCTGCCCCATGTAACCCGTAACCCCACTTCAAATCAATGTAACCTACGCCTCTGGGAGAAGTACTTTATTATTTGTAAACCTGAGTTAACCTCTCTGAACAAACAGAATGAACTGATTAGATAACTTCATGTAGACATGCAAACAAATTCCTCCTGAAAAATGTTAAATGTTAAATTTTAAATTTTAAATCTTCTCTTGTATTTCAATAATAACAGAGTTTATTCCTAATTTCCAACTTTCCTTTGTTTTGTAAAAGCATTCGCTTATTGTAGCTGTCACATTTCCAATGGTTGCTTGTGTATTTCGAATCAGTGTAATGATGTAAATTCGCATTTGGCAATTTTATCTGATGAGTATTGCACACAAGTTGTGTAGTACGAAACTAAATAGTAATAAAATGTCAAGTCAAATCTACATTTGATCAGTTCATCATCTGTTATTTTATATATACATTACATTAAGGTACATGTAAACCCTTTTTCATTGATGACCACTACAAATTTCAAGACAATTTGTTATAGTAATGTCAAACTACAGTGAAACTTTCATATAATGAAGTGCCAAGGAATTGGCAAAGTATGTTCACTATAACAGGGTTTTGTATCAAGGTTCTTTTCCCTATAGTCTACTATTACTGGGGCCATGAAAAATTTGGCAATTCATTTTATTTGAAAGTCCTTGGTATAGTTTGATGGCCAGCTCTATAAGTTTTAATTTGATATGGGGTTTACATACAATGTCTACAGATTAAATCGGATGCACTACATCCCTTTTGTGTGAGACACCTCTAAAGGTATATGGTAATGTTAAGAGGGTTCCAATTGTTGAACCAAATAATAATGATGTTAGAGTGGTTTTCAATTGAGTGTCGTAAAACCAAAACCAAAACCAAAACCAAAACCAATTACTTACCAATTAGACTTCTCAGCTAATCTCGAACTGTAGTAAAACCAAAACCTAAACCAAAGTAATTGTGTAATTACTCTCGACACTCAACTGAAAACCGCTCTAAATATGCAAAGCAGCAATTCATTAATTCATCTCTAATTCTCTTTCGTAACATAGCAGCATCTAGTTCTAAAGTTTGCATACAAAATGTAAGTGTTCTTTTAGACTGCTTCTCAGATGGTTCCGAACTTCTGCTTTTTCATAATATAGCAGCATCTAGTAAGAAAGTTGCATGCAAAATGTTATAGAAGTGGTTTTTTAGACTTTGCTTCTCAAATGCTTCATTATGCCTTTTCATAACACAGCAGCATCTAGTTATAAAGTTTGCAAAAAAAAAAATGTTATAGTGTTTTTTAAAGACTTTGCTTCTCAGATGGTTATGCTTTTTCATAACAAAACAGCATCTAGATATAAAGTAAATGCATACAAAATGTTATAGTATTTTTTTAGGTTTTGCTTCTCAGATGGTTCCTTATACTTTTTCATAACATAGGGTCTTGGCAATGTAAATTCTTCCATAGTTTGATGAAAATAAACATACACGAACAAGTAACATAAGTTTTATTATTTCAGTATTGATAAAGTATTATTTGAAATGAAATGAAGATGCCATAACGGCAGTTGTTTACTTTTTGTTGGGATAACATCCATATTGTCCTGGTAATTTTCTTTCTTTTGGGTGGGTTTTGTTAGGAATCCAAAGGAATTTAAAAGTGTGTTACACTCAGCAGTTTGAACACAGTTTGGGGGATATACAAGCTTTGGTATGGGTCCTCAGTTGGCGTCAGTATTCAATCACGAATACGTTTCATACTTTACATGAGTCTCGTGTTCCAGTCGAACAGGAGACATGAATTGAAGTGTGTCGTTTAGAATACCTTAAAACCTCACGTATGCCTCAGTATTCGAACATGAACACGTTTCATACTTCGCATGAGTCTCGTGTTCCAGTCGAACACCACAGAACACTTGAAGTGTGTCGTTTAGAATACCTTAAAACCTCACGTATGCCTCAGTATTCAAACATGAACACGTTTCATACTTCGCATGAGTCTCGTGTTCCAGTCGAACACCACAGAACACTTGAAGTGTATCGTTTAGAATACCTTAAAACCTCACGTATGCCTCAGTATTCAAACATGAACGCGTTTCATACTTCGCATGAGTCTCGTGTTCCAGTCGAACACCACAGAACACTTGAAGTGTATCGTTTAGAATACCTTAAAACCTCACGTATGCCTCAGTATTCAAACATGAACGCGTTTCATACTTCGCATGAGTCTCGTGTTCCAGTCGAACACCACAGAACACTTGAAGTGTGTCGTTTAGAATACATTAAAACCTCACGTATACCTCAGTATTCAAACATGAACACGTTTCATACTTCGCATGAGTCTCATGTTCCAAACGAACACCACAGAACACTTGAAGTGTATCGTTTAGAATACCTTAAAACCTCACGTATGCCTCAGTATTCAAACATGAACACGTTTCATACTTCGCATGAGTCTCGTGTTCCAGTCGGATGCTTCGGAACACTAGCTAGCGTGTTGTCTGAATGAACTACGCGGTAGCGTATATTACCTGCATAAAACCCGTTCTTGACGACGCAATACATCTTTGGCTGTGAAAAATGTGACACAACTTTCGTATTCATAGCGTGCGATTCTCGAAAATTAGAGCATACTTGACGTATTCATTAGTATTCGAAGACGTTCACGTCAGAAGTGGCGTCGTGCATCGCGTTTTCCAGTCGCAAACTCTCGAACAACTGAGAGTATTCGAAAATGTTCGAGTCATAAATGATCGCTATATCTTCGAAGAACATCTAATGCAACATTAATCTACCAAAACGTGGCCCGTATGATTTATCGAACACTTCAAGTCATTCACGAGTATTAAATTTGAATACGGAAAAACAGGCCGGATTCCTATAGAATATTCCAGGTGTATTTCGAGTCAGCCGTAATCGAATACGTCAGAACATTGCGGCATACGCGGCGTGAGCCGATCCGTATTCGAGCGAATTCGGGCCCGAATATTTGGCTTTTCGCGCAGTGATAGAGGAGCCAGAATCTATCATGCTGTCCACATTGAGAAAAAGAAGGGATTGCCCCCTTTGAGCAGTGACTAGAGCTAATAACATTGTGAGCTTCAGAGTTAAACTCTTGAGAGAAATCTCATTAACAGGGGACAAAGTCTTTAAGTAATCAAGAACTTGGTTTACATCCCAAACTGCTGTATAACGAGGCATCGCTGGGCGAGATTCAAATACTCCCTTTAGAAACCTAATAACTAAAGGATGTTGCTCAACTGGGATACCATCTATTGAAGGGAGTATTGAAGAAAGTGCTGAAAGAGCAGCATTAAGGCTACTATAACTAAGACCACTGTTTAATAAAGTCAGTAGAAACTCTATGACTTGGGCTAAAGAGGGACGAACTGTACTAATCTGTTCTCTATGACAGAAGTCAAGCCATTTTTTATAGTAGGATTGGTACTGTTTAGATGTGCCTTTCCTCCACGACTTGAGGATAATCTTGGTAGCTTCTGCAGCAATGCCTTGCTTCGTAAGGGATTCCCCGATAACTTGCATGCAATTAATTTCAGTTTGCCCTCCATGGGATGTGGTTGACTGGGCTTGCTTGGAAGATACAATATCCCTCTTGTCACTGGTAACAGTCTGGGCTTGTCGACCAAAAGACTCATCAGCTTTGGATACCAAGGTTGGGTGGGCCAGACTGGAACAATTATGATCACTTCCCCTTCCTCCATTTCGATTTTCTTTAAACAACGAAGTATCAGGCTAAAAGGAGGGAAAGCATAAAATTGTTCTTGAGACCAAGAGCAAGAGAAAGCATCCACAAATTGTGCCTCAGGGTCTGGCCTCCATGACACATAACGTGAAACTTTTCTGTTAATTCTAGATGCGAAAAGATCAATGGATGGCATGCCATAGGTCTCAACAATGCTGTGGAAAATATTTTCACTGAGAGACCATTCTGTGTTATCATTAAATGTTCTAGATTCCCTATCAGCATCAACATTTTCTTTACCTGGTAATGAGATTGCTGTCACCCAGATATTTCTCTGGATGCACCAGGTCTAAATTTCACGTGCAATCTTATTACATTCCAAAGAACGAGTCCCACCCATGGCATTTATGTAAGAGACAGCAGTGGTATTATCTATGTAGATGTTAATATGGCAATTTGTCATTGAGTGGCAGAATGATTTCAAAGCAAAAAAAGCAGCAAGTGTTTCTAACTCATTGATGTGACAGTTAGACTCAGTTACAGTCCATCGACCTCCTGCTTTATCTCCCTTGCACACTGCCCCCACCCTTCTTTTGAGGCATCAGAATACAGGGAGAGTAATGGATCCCCATGGGATATCCACTTAAACGAGCTCTCAACATTTTTGATCCACCACTTGAGGTCTATGACTGAAGTAACTGATAATGTCGTTACGGAGTTGTAGTTTCCCCTACTTTCTTTCAGAGCTTTGATTTTGTCTATTTCTAGACTTCTATAGAAAAGCTGTGCATATTCAACACCAGGGAACATAGAAACCATTAAACCTATCACTTCTGAGACATCATGAATTGAAACATGAGTTTTTGTCAATACAGTTAAACATTTTTGTTTCAGCTTTTCAGCTTTCTCTGGTGCTGGTCTCACTGTCATCGTGAGTGAGTTTAAGATAAAGCCCAAAAATGTTAACTCATGGCTGGGTACAAGAACTGACTTTTCTTGATTTAGAAGAAAACCAACTTTGGTGAAAAGGTGGACAGTGTCCTGAACATTATTACTGCAGTCATTAAATGAGGGCCTTTGTAAGTATGAATCATCAATGTAGCGTACATTTGTGTGTCCATTTTGCCTTAAGGTGGAGTAGACAGGCTTAAGCAATTTCATAAAAAGTCGGGGAGCAGAAGCAAGACCATTAGGGAGGCAAGTAAACTGAAATAACTCCCCCTGCTAGGAGAACTTCAAATATTTTTGGCATTTCTCATTGATTGGAACCGAATAATATGCATCTTGCAAGTCTACAGATGCCATATAACATCCAGGTGTCATAGGCAAGATTGCTGAAGTTAAGCTTTCCATTTTAAAATGATGGTTGCTAATATATTGATTTAAGTTCTTCAAATTGAGAATGAGCCTATACCCTCCAGTCTTCTTTTCACGAAGAAATATAGTAGAGAGAAATTCTCCATGACAGTGCTGTGATTTCACAATGACCCCCTTTGTCAGAAGTTTGTCTAATTCTGAACTGATATATGATCTGTGATTCTTCCGAATTAAAAGCGATTTCCTTTGGGGGAAGCATTTGTACAGGAGGGCAGTCAACAAAATCAACATTAAAACCCTTGAGGGTTTTGAGAATCTGCGGATCGGAAGTCAATTCTCTCCATTCAGGGAAATATAATTTCAATCTACCTGCCGTTTGTCCTGGTTCTACAAGACACAATTTTTGACTTACCTCAGGTAAGTCCTCAGAAGCTTTGTTTACTTGCTTTGACCCTTCGACTTGGGAAACTTGTCTGAATTCTGTGTGGCAGAACCGCGACTTGCGGTCTGTCGCCAGCCTAAAAAAGCTTCTGACTTCCTCTTGCTCGAAAAAATTTCCCTCTGCCACCAGACGATTGGCTTTTGTATCCAAAGTTTGAGTGGGTCGGGCCTTTATGATGAGTGACGGTGAAAGTAGTTACTTTCCGGCCAACACGGTTTACTTCGGAGATATCCTTGACTTGCTTCGACAAGTCGTCTCCGAAGAGTTCAGCTGTCACTGTTGTAGACGCTGAGCAAAGGCGTTTGTAATCCGTGTGCAGGTCCGGTTTTATGAGCTCTTTCCTTCTATTATTAAGCTCGGTATTTGCATGTGCCAAATGAGAAAGGCTGTCTATTGCCTCTTGGGCGAGCACTTTCCCGCCATTTATCTCATTAACTCGTTTCAAGATGGCGTCAGTGACGCGAGCAAGAGCTGTCATTCCCTTAACGACAGATGTTTGCACTTTTTGGAATTTCAAGTCTTGCGACCTGATGGTGGAGCTGAGGTTATCCCAAATCAGTTGGTTAACTCGAACTTTCGTCAAACCTTCACAGTTTTCCGGCTGCAGATATTTGTTTATCTTCTCTTGCAGCCATTCTTCTAACATGCCGTCTCGCAGGAGACGGGCCACAATTTTAGCGAGCTCTTCATGGATGGGAGGTCCCGTCTCCTCCGACTTCAGGTCATTTTGAAAAGTTTTGAGGAAGTCTCCAACTGATTCGTCGACTTCATGTTGCTTTCCATTGCCATGTTCTTTGGCATCAGACAAAAGGTCATTGACCGAGGCATCAACATCCATCTGCTCGCTCGGTGAAGACGATTTTCCCGCCTTCTGGCTGGGTTTGTCTTGTGAGGGGTTTGTAAGTTATTGTCGTTTAAGTCACCCTCGGTGACCTCCTCACACACATACCTCTCAAGGGTTTGTGTTAGGGCCGTGGTCAACGACTCGGCCATCCGGGAAAAGCCTTGGTCCATAGAGTTTTGCAAAGCACTGATCTGAGCGCTTGCCATGTCTTCATCGTGTTGACTGGAGTCAGTTATGACCTTTTTCCCGTCTTTGTCATTGCCGCGTCTCGAAGACTTGGAAGGTCTCTCTCCTGGTACCGGGTGTATCTCTACATGAATTTCTTTCGATGTTTTAGTAGGCGAATCAGGCGGCATTGTGTGTGGCAAAAACCAAGTTTTCGCAGGACAGAAAAGACAATCCGTTCACAACGAAGGCAACAACGCACTGAGTTCACGCAGGCGCAATGCTATCTCATGTGATCCCTCTGTGGGTGACAAGGTGGAACACAAACTGCATTTAACAGAACAATTACACCTTGACAAAATACATTCTTGCTAAGGATAAATGTAAACGGGCTATAAACACGCGTGGGAATCTTATGTTTAGTTGACGAAATTACCATTTAAAGCAGTCCTTGAGTTTTCTTTCCTGCTTTTCGTTTGCCTGCTCCTCCACTTCGTATCTAGCTTTCCATTCCTAATATACAAGCAGCTCGTCCGGAAAGAAGTCTTCCCCTTCGTCGCTTGAAATATTGTAAATTGCTCTCAAAGCTCTAAGCAGTGAGTTCACAGTTGTCGAACGTGCTCGATAGAAGTTTATTTCGGAGTCTTCCGAATCGAAACTTAACTCTGACTCCAGTGACGAAAAAGAAACGATTCTGAGACAAAACTTGGACGTTTTAATCCCAAAATACATCGGAACGATTAGTTTTGTGTTCCATTTTCTCGAGCAAATACAGAGAGCTGACTGAGGCGCTATTGTGTTTGGTTCCTGGGTAGACGTCATCAGGTACCGCCGCCACAGACTCCCTAAAACGCGGTCGTGAAACACTTCAAGCGCGACTTTGAAAGGGCACAGCAAGTCGAGGATTCAACGAAATTAAAAAATTTCTTCGCCCAAATGCTTCAAATAGAGTCTAGATTCGTTTTAGCGAAAAAAATTTGGAGGTTAGGTGCACTTTAAGCATACGAGAAAGTGAAAACTGTTGAAGTAACAAACTAATTCTATGAAAGACCTGCTCAAGGCGTTCGTTTTTAAGATTCTTCGTTAAATGTCTGAGTTTGTTGTGCCTTGATTTCACTTTACCCACTTTATGAATGAAATCCAGGTTAGAAGGGTAAAGACCATTTCCAGGGCCATCCTGGGAAGGGCGGACTGACAAGAATAGCTAACTACAACAGGAAATAACGTAACCGATTGCAGGCTCATTATATTAACTTTATTCTCCTTGGGAAGCATGCAAGGTTCATAATTACTGCTTAGTCAAGCAACGCTTTTCTTCTTGACTGTAACCAGATGAAATTACACATACACTGCTTGTATCAAATTCTTAATATCACACTTGCACTCAGCTGCTTGGACTGAGAAAACAATACCGCCTCGGGATATTTTCCCATCATTTTCCTGTTCCCATCATTTGCAAACAATTGTCCGTCCTACATCAACAGAATTTACACCTCCTGTGATGCGATTGCTAGCAATAACGGTCTTAAACAAGCTGTTCAAACTTAGCAACAGGGTTCAAAATTAAAGAGTATTTTTTATTTATCACCATTTATACATTACATGTACACGGTCTCCAAAATTTAGCTCACAACTGACAAACACCGTCATCAACAGCAACATCAACTGCTTTGCAGGTAATAATAATGCGAAACTGCAAAGTAATTGATGTGGTTCATGATATGGTTCACCAGTTGTGAGTTTTCTTCACAGACCGTGCAATATCTATCTCGTGGTAAATAAACATGAATTTTAATTTCGTGTCCTACTGCTAGTTTGAACAGCCTGTTTGCGACTGCACTCTGCTGGAGGAATATGCCAAATATTGCGGCTTGTGAGAAAATGGTAGTATTTGGACACCCCGACAGGTGCATTACGACAACGAAAGCAAACATTTAAGACATAAAACCTCCATATTTCCCCGTGTTTATTGAGTTCATCATCGACTCGTGAACCTTCAAGATGGCATCCAAGATGTACATGCTCATTGCCGTAGTTGCAGTAATCCTGAGGTCCTCCGTTAGCCAGAGTAAGAAACTATCACCTGTACATTCTATTTAAACTTAAACTAGATATCATAATAGCATTCTTAGATTCCAGCCTTGACAAAAAGTGCTTAAGTCCTTAAGAGCAGCTTCGTCTAATATCAACTGGACCGGGAAATATCGAAAAATGCGATTTCTCACACAGAATGAAGCCAAATGGCTTCATTGTCAATGCAGTTACAAAAATATTGTTTTACCTTCGTTAAATCATTTATTATGTTTTTGCGCATTTTTCTTTTTTTTTTTCGACTCCCCAAATCGGCCAAACTCCATGGAAAATGAGCGCATATTCAGAATCTCGTAAACTGAAAAGGAAAGGTCGTTATTCTATAGTATTCGCACAATGTAGGATTTACAGTTAGCTGCTAAGCTGCAGCAATTGTACGTTTTTGGTTGCGAGCTTAAACTCTCTCTATTAAATTAAACTTACATTTTATAAAGGTGTCTGTAGTAGCGTTTCTATCAGCTTGATTGTTTTCCTTCCCCACATAATATTTCGTGCACTTTGTTTTCTCCTAGTGCGAGGGATACCTGAGAGATTTACCACAGGTGATTACTCCCTGGAAGAAAGGGATCAGAACAAAAATGTCTCTTAACGGAGATTTCTTGTAGTTTCCCTGTTTTCCCCTTTTTTGTTGTTTTTTTTAAGGCTGCGGACAACGTATGGCATCCAGAGTAGTCAACGGACAGAATGCACAGCGCCACGCCTGGCCTTGGCAGATCTCCCTCAGAGTTAACGGTGGCCACATCTGCGGTGGATCAATCATTAGCCCGTGATGGATTTTGACTGCCTCACACTGTGTTGAGGAAAACCCAACTCCTAGAGGATACACTGTTGTTGTCGGTAACTGACCTCCTCAGTCTCCAAAGGGATCCTTTTTTTTTTCGTTTTCTTCTCTTTATCTAAGCAATTCCATATATTTACTTGCATAAGATTTTCTATTTCCTAAATTTCAATTTCGTTATATTTTCGCCAAAAAATCAAATGAGCTATTTATCTCAAATTTAACAGTAAATCACACTTTTGGTCTTAAAATCGAAAGAAACATCTATATTTGCTAGTAAAATGCAAATTAAAGGACAAATACATTGATGGAGGAAATATTAATGGTTACATATCATCGAGCAACATCGATTAGTAAGGTTAAAAGTGACTTCGTGTGTTTAAACATAGTAAAAAAGGGGAATGGTTATGAATACGGCAAACATATGCATCAAAGGAGCAAACAAAGTTGCCAAGATTTATGTTGACGGTTCACAACCGTGCATCTTTTTTCTCCGTTCATACACTATGCATGAATTACGCAACCTAAACGTTTCTATTGGTTAGTTCCTCGGTCAGTAGTAAAAAACTATTGTGCTTTGTGCACGGTCAAGGCCAAAAAAATAGAACAAAAACTTACAACAAAGATCTTTGTCGAGTTTCATAACCATTGCCCTCTATTAACTATGGGATAAAGTAGTCAGTGAACAATTGGACAGTTCAATAAAGTCGAAATGGTAATAACATTACCACATCGATCAACGATAAACTTTATCATCGATAAACTTAACGATGGTAGGCTTCTTTCCCAGCGGTTCCGCTTCCAATGTTGATGATCCAAGATAAATAAACTTCCACACTCTCCTGAGTCACAAACTTTCCAATTGATTAACAGGAGCACATGCTCAGAGTGAAAGACCAACCAATAATCAAGTGTTTTACCTGAGGAGAGTGATAATGCACGAGCGATATCGTAATTTGAATTTCGATGTAGCTCTCCTGCAACTAAGCAGACCTATCCAAATGAGTAACAAGGCAAGGGCTGTTTGTTTACCGAAACAAGGAAGTAGGATTCGACCTGGAACACGATGTTACATCAAAGGTACTGGGTTAGACTAACAATTGATACCGAGAAGTTCGTATCCTTTTTCTTTCTTACATCCCGAAGAACAAATTTAAATTAAATAAGAACATTTCTAATTTCACTTTAATTATTTGCTATGGCTCCTAGGGGGTAATGGACTGAAAATTCTCCTTCGCCGTGCCACTCGGCCACGTGCATCCACTTCCGCCTCGCTCCATGACCTAAAACCCAAGGTTGCCCTTTCTTTCTTTGGGGTTTAGTGCCAGCTCTCACTCGGTCTATCACGACTTCTCTTTCCCTACGGCGCCCAGTTTGCCGTCTTGAGATGGAAGACATATCTTCTTAGATGCAATCCCAGTAGCAAATAGATCCCATGTTGCCATGCGCCAATTTAGTAATAGATCACAAAAGACATCAAGATGTGGTAAGGACTGTTAAAAGAGTGCCACACTATGCGATAGCCGAGTGTGCCATTGACGTTCCTACCACATTTTGACGACTTCGCGATATATCACTCTACAGGCGCATGGCAACTGGAATCTATCTGTAAATAAAGAAACAAAGTCAAATGTTAATGACGCCATCTATTCGTCTTCTCTCCAATCGATAATAACAAAGAAAAAAATCAAAATGCGATAATAATTTGACTTAATAAATATCATATAAATATTTACTCAAATGTCCCATGATGTTTTCTTTGTCGTTTTAAAACTTTAGGCCTGCCTCCCGCCAGTTCAAATTTTTAACCATGTTATGTTCATTTGCATTATTTGTTTCATCATTTGGTTTCATTGACCCTGAAAAGCCCCATTGGGGGGAGCGGTCAATTAAGATATTTATTTACTTATATATTTATTTATTTATTTATTTATTTATTAGGGTGGGGACGTACTGTTGGTGGCGGACAGGGGGCTAATATTCTTCAACAAGCTGTGCTGCCCGTTGCGGAAGATAGGAGATGCCAGTCTGTCAACGGAAGGCTGGGTCGCGTCTATAGTGATACCATGATTTGCGTTGGAGGCAACGGGCGAGGAGGTTGTCAGGTGAGTAGAAGACAGGATATAGCGTATATTGTAGTTTTTCTTATGGCCATTTCATTACTTTCAAAAGAGATGTGGCACTTGGACAGACAAGGAAGTCGATATCGTTTCATTTATAGCCCAAGAGTGAAGTTACAACCAGCGAACAAGGCAGATCGTGTTATTCTCTTTTTATTTAAATATGAAATAGGGCATGTAATTTCTGTAATACCGAATTTTCCTATAGATTTCTCCTAGCTCCGGTCTTAGTATTTCATATTTTTGACTTTTTTCAATGTCTAGATATAAGCTGATAAACACATACCGTAACTCTTCTAGTAATTCATTAAGGTCTTCGTGGTTGATTGTATTCCAGCCGAGAAAAACTGCGATTTAGAGCGTTGCGAAATTCTTCCTCTCTCCCACCCAGCGGCGGCTTTCACAAACCGATTTATGGGCGATTCAGTGACTGACCGGGCCTCTGTTTATAATGGTTTTAATAGCCATTTTGGTCAACCACTCTATGATTCAGTAAATACAAAGCTGATGTAACGCAGTGCCTAGAATTAAAAGTCGAAAATTAAGTCTTTAAGACCCTTCTCCTGTAAGTAAATCTTTTGTTAACCTGATTTTCGTGTGCTTTTTTTTTCGCAGCTATCCTGTCATACGGATTCTACAATAGGCTTTATTAAAAACTAGATCATTGGATAATGCAATTCAAGAGTTTTAATTGGCTTAGCCATCATGGTATAAACGTACACATAATTTTTGGGGGCGTTTTCATTTTTATTTTATTTTAGTTTTCGATATTTTAGTGGAATTCTTTTTTAATAAAACAATGATTCCACGCGCACTAGTTGGATATGAGATGATAATAGCCAGCTCAGTTCTACGCGCCTCGCGCGTTTTCTTCCATCTCATATCCAACGCGCGCGCGTGGAATACTTGTTAATTAATCTCGTTTTACTCCTCAGGGAGACAGTGGCGGACCTTTCGTGTGCAACGAGGGTGGAAGATGGGTTCTTCGTGGAGCTGTGAGTTGGGGGCACCGAAACTGTAGGACCGACTTCTTCACCGTGTTCGCCCGAGTCAGTACCTTTGTCAACTGGATACGCCGGAGGACTAATGGAAGTAAGTAAGCCGGTTTTGTTACGTTCCTCGCAGGATAAAGCATTGTGTTCTGTCAGAGGGTAGGTTTAATACCTTGTTATAATTAGACGCCAAAACCATTGCCAATTAAGTATAAATTTATTTGGCTGACATTGAGACATTCTTTGATACAGCACAGCAAACAGGGAACACAATAGTCGCAGTCGCAGTCGCAGTCGCAGCAATAGGTGGACAGGCATATTTCAAACCCTTTGACAGAACTGCTGTAGAAATAGTTGGTATTAGCTCCATGGTATTAAGATAATTTTAACCTGAGAATTTTGATTTATTGCGTTCGCGCCTGCAACGATTTTACAGGGAATAGAAGGTCTGTCCAGTAAGGTAGACCACCTCAACTAGGGTCCTAACGACTTCGTGTTTGATTGTCCATTTTTCAGATGGACGATAGAAGTGTGGCGTCACTCATCTCTACAGAAATATCATGGAATAATTAAATCATCACAATCATTAGCAGCCAAAATCTCTGTAACCGTAATTTACAAATAAATCATTAAAATTACGATTACGAGAACTCTCTTGCATGATTATTTGCCTGAGCTCCTTCCTTTTTTAAAGATTCAATTACAACTTGAAATTGTTGCGTGCAGTTGTGAGCAATTCCCTTATTTGATTGCTGTGATCAGTTTGGAAATTCGTCCAATGGTGTAAGTGAACTGTTTGTTAAATCACGGTCGAGCAAGATGATTCAAATGAGACATACTCCTTTGGGATGACTTCCTTCTCTTTAGTATCGCGTTCAATAGAACAAAACTACTAGAACCTCCTTAAATCTTGAGAGGACACACTTTTTTTTTTTCTTCGAAGAAAGAACTTAACCAGATAAAGGACTTCAAAACGTGCATTCACTTATGATTAGATAAGAGACAACTCACATGGTAACTTTTTAGGAAATATAGGGTTTTTCGGGGCAGTGACGATTTTCAAAACTATTTTCGCGCCGTACAACACGCCTACGTTTCTTTGAGTGTCCAAGAACCGAGGTTTCATTTGCGATTTTTAGGCAGGAAACAGGCTGTATTTGCCAAGATAGTAGGGACTGGAAAAAAAAAATACAGGTAACTAAAGTTTCTCCTCAGAAGAATTCTTGAGATTCTAACTAAGAATATATAGCCCTAACATAATTTCCAGACTGGACATTTTAATTTTCGAAAAATTCCTGGCAAATAAAAAGTGCGTCCATTTGCTGTATTAAATTTTCTTTCTTTTAAAAGACGTCTTTACGGGGGCCTGTAAAACGCCGAATAGAGTACCATGCCGAGAAGAGTATGACGCATAAATTATGTGAAATTATGTAGTTATGCAAGAGCACATGGCAGACCCCAAGACGCCTGGCACATAATAGTCGTGACCTTTGCGTTTTGCGTGCTTCATTCGGTGTTAAATAATCTGTGGTGTGATGTTACTTAGTAATCTTTCAGGAGATCACTAGCATGTTAAACTGAGAAACTTCTCTGATGGTGGCGAACTGTAAATTCTAAAGACAAAATTAAAACACAGGTATAAAACAACCGCTCGCAACACTGCATTGCTGCCCAAAATATAAGTAGCTATGAGTGAGAAGCGAAGCTGTGTGCCGATTATCAGAATAAGTCGTCATGCGGATGTGTAAGTAGTAGGAAATATTCGAAAAAAGATCAGTCATGTGCAGTAATTAAAGAAAACTTAAACAATGTTTTTTTTTCTTTTGTAAAATGTACTGAAGTGAAATACCTTGGTGAACAGAGCGCGTGACAAGGTCATTGCTATTGTCAAGTAATATGAGAAAAACCAGAGGAAATACATGCTTTGGTGCGTGCCAAATAGAGTGCGAGACTAGTGCTTATAAGACAAGGCTGAGTTCAGTGAAATTTTATTGAAAAAATGCATCTTTTAGTGCGTGCCGAATAGAGTCCGAGACTAGTGCTTATAAGACAAGGCTGAGTTTAGTGGAATTTTATTGAAAAAATGCATGTTTTAGTGCGTGCCGAATAAAGTACGCTGGTGCTTATAAGACAAGGCTGAGTTCAGTGGAATTTTATTGAAAAAATGCATGTTTTAGTGCGTGCCGAATAGAGTACGAAACTAGTACTTATAAGACAAGGCTGAGTTCAGTGGAATTTTATTGAAAAAATGCATGTTTTAGTGCGTGCCGAATAAAGTACGCTGGTGCTTATAAGACAAGGCTGAGTTCAGTGAAATTTTATTGAAAAAATACACGTTTTAGTGCGTGCCGAATAGAGTACGAGACTAGTACTTATTAGACAAGGCTGAGTTCAGTGCAATTTTATTGAAAAAATGCATGTTTTAGTGCGTGCCGAATAGAATACGAAACTAGTACTTATAAGACAAGGCTGAGTTCAGTGGAATTTTATTGAAAAAAATGCATGTTTTAGTGCGTGCCGAATAGAGTACGAGACTAGTGCTTATAAGACAAGGCTGACTTCAGTGCAATTTTAAGCACCACAATCCCCTTCATGCAAGCCCGAGACAGAACCACACTGGTCATCATCTAATACTTTAAACAGCTCGAGACATCTCGTTCTTTCCTCTTCCCATGCACAAAACTGACCCAATCAGAAAGAAATTGAAATGTCTCCGAGTAAGACTTGTAATTCGTTCTTCGTATTCCTGCTGATGCCGTCTGGCCTCTTCGCAATCGCCTGCTTCACTGGATACAATGCTTGAAACTACGCCTTGATCCAGGGTTGACCACAAATCCTTCATATCCATTTCTACGTTTTCCAACAGTAGAGCTTTTTTCGGCTGCCTGGTAACTTTATGGTTTAGTCGAAACAGGTATGAAAAAGTCGACGCCTCGTCTGCTATATCACGATGAGTTAGGGGATATTTTAAAGTTGGGCCTGTTTGACATTCAGCGAGTTCTCTACGCTTACTCAACATTCCAGCATAGAGTGTGGATACCTGGCATTTGCCATTCTTTTCCCACTCAACTCGGTAGAAATTTACAGCTCTCCTCTTCTTTACAATGCCCACCACATTTCTTGGTTTGAAAGGATCTTTAGAATTTTTTTCTCTTTAGCTGGCACACCCTTAGGATCCTTTAAAATAACCGTATCTCCCACACAGAAACGTTGAACACACTCTTCTGAAACACGGAATCTGTACCTGGTGTTATTACCTATCATGCGCTCCGTCGCTTCAAGGGCATTAAGGCGTGTCTCCTCGCGTATGCAGGCGAGAGTGCATGCAATGTCCAGAAGAGCTGAGTATGATATCTCTGGTTCCGGTGAAAAAGTCGTCTTTTCAACGTCTATAGGTTCCTCGTCAGGTTTCACGGGTCTCGCCTGGGTCTCAGATGGATTGCGTGACTCCGATAGTAGGTCGTCATCCCCAAACATGTCATCATCAGAAAATTTCCCCTTGTCATAAAAGTCCTCTCGCTTGGATATTGGAAGTATCCTGAAGAGTGACCTTTCAAAATCCTGAAGGGAACATTTGTATGGTGTGGTGCCACGTTGTGCTGATTTCTCTAGCAACTCGAGTGAGTATATAGGGGCAAAGTTTGGCCTGTTCGTCAGGTGGTCTCTGGCAAATGTGTTCTGCGATCTTCTTTTTCACAAGTTTGTTCAAATTTTCCACCTGCCCTTGACTCTCCGGGTGGTTTGGGCGTCCATGGATAATCTTCACCCCAAACGATTTACTCAAATTTTGGATGACTTCAGCTATAAATTCCTTCCCATTGTCCGTCTGTAAATATTTTGGAGCACCTACGTCATAGTAGATTGAAATTGAGCACAATGGAATGGACTTCGTTTGCGGATTTTGTTTTAGTTGGAAATAGCCAGCAAAACTTAGAAAAGTAGTCTTTGATGACTAAGATATAGCGATACTGGCCCCTGTTATTTGTCATGAACGACCGCTTTTTGCCTGGAGCCATGTCAATGGTATCCGCTTGCAATCTCTCGAAAGGCACAAAAGTTCTAATTGGACGAAGTGAAGGGGCAACAGTTGGAAACGGCTCATGCAACTGGCAGTCAGGACATGATTTCAAGAATTCTTTGGCTAGTGCGTTTACACCATTGCAAAAGAATTTAAGAGAAAACTGCTTAACGAGGCTATTCCCACCAACCACTTGACAACCGCCTTCAGATGACCCGTGATGAATGTCACAAAGAATATCCCGCGCTTTCCCCCTAGAAACAACCACCAGACATCGATTTGGAATAGAAACACCGTTACTGGTGTATTCCAAATGAAAAATGGTCGGCGCTTCACCTTCTTCATCCACCCTGTAACGAGGTTTACTTGTTATGTCTTTCCAAAAAAGTCGGTTACGATGCTTGGAGAAAAATTCACGTATTACCTGCCACATTGAGTCATTAACGGAGTCGGGTTTTTACTTTTACGTTCACGTAAAATGGGCAAAAATTTGACGCCATTGTAAAAATATGCCAGCATTCAGACCACATTGGTCCAACAAACGGAGAGGGGCCACAGTTCCTGCAACAATCATGAGAAACGAATCTCTTGTAAGTCTTACAGACTTCCGAAGGATTTCAATACCGTTGGAATAATCAGCTTGTACTTAAATTGCACTAAACACAGCTCATAACGAGCCCGACGTTCTTAGCAACCAAAAAACAGACCTGGGATCCAGTGGAGATGTAGAACTTTTAGTTCTACATCTCCACGGGATATCCAGTGGCTTATAACATTCCAGTGTAATCATATCCCTGTCGGTGATCGTTTATGTTCCACAAAACCCGTCAAGTTTTGCACGAATGTGTCATAATCCTAAAGTGTGAAATTCTATTTACCGTAACACAATTCCATAGTGTCAGAAAGATACAAAACATTTTACTAGTCGGCGATTCGGGAAATCGCGCGACTGACGTGAAGAATTTGGATTAAGAGAAAAAATAACGTTGAAACAATGTGTTTTCTAGGTTGGGGCGCAAACGCCAGTTGAAAACTTAGACTTTTTGATACATTTCTTACTCTTGTAAAGCTACGGAGCACGTATAGATGAAACGTTTTCGCTAATCTCAGTTATCACTGTTATTCAGTAAGCGAAGTGACTATGCCCAGCAGCCCAGAAATGCCCGAGAGTCAGAAATGTTCTCAGATTTTCCGCGGAAAGCCTGATTAAAACCTGTTTAGGGTATTCTCTGTATACATGTTTGTTGCTTAGCGATTCCAAAAATAATCTGAATTTTCTACTATTCGAATTCGAAGATCATGTGCACCGACACTTTGAAAATCAGTTAATGTTATGGGCGGTCAGGAAATTATCTCAAAAATTATGTTAAAGCTCTCAAGAGCGATAAAAATCTCGAGTACATGATGTAATTCTTTACGAGAAATGCCGAGCGATTCTGGAAAGAGCGCGACGGAAAAATCACTATCACGATTTTGTTACATATCCCGAAGCACTCCGCAACTGTACTGCATGGACTTCAGCCTGGATGAACCAGAAAGGATATGTAACATGTTCCTATAATGTCACGCACGACGGAAAAAATAACTATGACGATTTTGTTACATATTCCGAAGCACTCAGCAACGGAATTGCATGGACTTCAGCCTGGGTGAACCAGAAAGGATATGTAACATTTTCCTATAATGTCACGCACGACGGAAAAATAACTATGACGATTTTGTTACATATCCCGAAGCACTCAGCAACGGTATTGCATGGACTTCAGCCTGGGTGAACCAGAAAGGATATGTAACATTTTCCTATAATGTCACGCACGACGGAAAAATAACTATGACGATATATTTTCTTACATATCCCGAAGCACTCAGCAACTGTATTGCATGGACTTCAGCCTGGGTGAACCAGAAAAGGATATGTAACATGTTCCTATAATGTCATGCACGACGGAAAAATCAATATCACGATTTTGTTACATATCCCGAAGCGCTCAGCAACGGTATTGCATGGACTTCAGCCTGGGTGAACCAGAAAGGATATGTAACATTTTCCTATAACGTCACGCACGACGGAAAAATAACTATGACGATTTTGTTACATATCCCGAAGTATTCAGCAACTGTATTGCATGGACTTCAGCCTGGATGAACCAGAAAGGATATGTAACATGTTCCTATAATGTCACGTACGACGGAAAAATAACTATGGCGATTTTGTTACATATCCCGAAGCACTCAGCAACGGTATTGCATGGACTTCAGTCTGGATGAACCAGAGAGGATATGTAACATTTTCCTATAATGTCACGCACGACGGAAAAATAACTATGGCGATTTTGTTACATGTCCCGAAGCACTCAGCAACTGTATTGCATGGACTTCAGCCTGGATGAACCAGAAAGGATATGTAACATGTTCCTATAATGTCATGCACGACGGAAAAATCAATATCACGATTTTGTTACATATCCCGAAGCGCTCAGCAACGGTATTGCATGGACTTCAGCCTGGGTGAACCAGAAAGGATATGTAACATTTTCCTATAATGTCACGCACGACGGAAAAATAACTATGACGATTTTGTTACATATCCCGAAGTATTCAGCAACTGTATTGCATGGACTTCAGCCTGGATGAACCAGAAAGGATATGTAACATGTTCCTACAATGTCACGCACGACGGAAAAATAACTATGGCGATTTTGTTACATATCCCGAAGCACTCAGCAACGGTATTGCATGGACTTCAGTCTGGATGAACCAGAGAGGATATGTAACATTTTCCTATAATGTCACGCACGACGGAAAAATAACTATGACGATATATTTTGTTACATATCCCGAAGCACTCAGCAACGGTATTGCATGGACTTCAGCCTGGGTGAACCAGGAAAGGATATGTAACATGTTCCTATAATGTCATGCACGACGGAAAAATCAATATCACGATTTTGTTACATATCCCGAAGCGCTCAGCAACGGTATTGCATGGACTTCAGCCTGGGTGAACCAGAAAGGATATGTAACATTTTCCTATAATGTCACGCACGACGGAAAAATAACTATGACGATTTTGTTACATATCCCGAAGTATTCAGCAACTGTATTGCATGGACTTCAGCCTGGATGAACCAGAAAGGATATGTAACATGTTCCTACAATGTCACGCACGACGGAAAAATAACTATGGCGATTTTGTTACATATCCCGAAGCACTCAGCAACGGTATTGCATGGACTTCAGTCTGGATGAACCAGAGAGGATATGTAACATTTTCCTATAATGTCACGCACGACGGAAAAATAACTATGACGATTTTGTTACATATCCCGAAGTATTCAGCAACTGTATTGCATGGACTTCAGCCTGGATGAACCAGAAAGGATATGTAACATGTTCCTACAATGTCACGCACGACGGAAAAATAACTATGGCGATTTTGTTACATATCCCGAAGCACTCAGCAACTGTATTGCATGGGCTTCAGCCTGGATGAACCAGAAAGGATATGTAACATGTTCCTATAATGTCATGCACGACGGAAAAATAACTATGGCGATTTTGTTACATATCCCGAAGCACTCAGCAACGGTATTGCATGGACTTCAGCCTGGGTGAACCAGAAAGGATATGTAACATTTTCCTATAATGTCACGCACGACGGAAAAATAACTATGACGATATATTTTCTTACATATCCCGAAGCACTCAGCAACTGTATTGCATGGACTTCAGCCTGGGTGAACCAGAAAAGGATATGTAACATGTTCCTATAATGTCATGCACGACGGAAAAATCAATATCACGATTTTGTTACATATCCCGAAGCGCTCAGCAACGGTATTGCATGGACTTCAGCCTGGGTGAACCAGAAAGGATATGTAACATTTTCCTATAACGTCACGCACGACGGAAAAATAACTATGACGATTTTGTTACATATCCCGAAGTATTCAGCAACTGTATTGCATGGACTTCAGCCTGGATGAACCAGAAAGGATATGTAACATGTTCCTATAATGTCACGTACGACGGAAACATAACTATGACGATTTTGTTACATATCCCGAAGTATTCAGCAACTGTATTGCATGGACTTCAGCCTGGATGAACCAGAAAGGATATGTAACATGTTCCTATAATGTCACGTACGACGGAAAAATAACTATGGCGATTTTGTTACATGTCCCGAAGCACTCAGCAACTGTATTGCATGGACTTCAGCCTGGATGAACCAGAAAGGATATGTAACATGTTCCTATAATGTCATGCACGACGGAAAAATCAATATCACGATTTTGTTACATATCCCGAAGCGCTCAGCAACGGTATTGCATGGACTTCAGCCTGGGTGAACCAGAAAGGATATGTAACATTTTCCTATAATGTCACGCACGACGGAAAAATAACTATGACGATTTTGTTACATATCCCGAAGTATTCAGCAACTGTATTGCATGGACTTCAGCCTGGATGAACCAGAAAGGATATGTAACATGTTCCTACAATGTCACGCACGACGGAAAAATAACTATGGCGATTTTGTTACATATCCCGAAGCACTCAGCAACGGTATTGCATGGACTTCAGTCTGGATGAACCAGAGAGGATATGTAACATTTTCCTATAATGTCACGCACGACGGAAAAATAACTATGACGATATATTTTGTTACATATCCCGAAGCACTCAGCAACGGTATTGCATGGACTTCAGCCTGGGTGAACCAGGAAAGGATATGTAACATGTTCCTATAATGTCATGCACGACGGAAAAATCAATATCACGATTTTGTTACATATCCCGAAGCGCTCAGCAACGGTATTGCATGGACTTCAGCCTGGGTGAACCAGAAAGGATATGTAACATTTTCCTATAATGTCACGCACGACGGAAAAATAACTATGACGATTTTGTTACATATCCCGAAGTATTCAGCAACTGTATTGCATGGACTTCAGCCTGGATGAACCAGAAAGGATATGTAACATGTTCCTACAATGTCACGCACGACGGAAAAATAACTATGGCGATTTTGTTACATATCCCGAAGCACTCAGCAACTGTATTGCATGGGCTTCAGCCTGGATGAACCAGAAAGGATATGTAACATGTTCCTATAATGTCATGCACGACGGAAAAATAACTATGGCGATTTTGTTACATATCCCGAAGCACTCAGCAACGGTATTGCATGGACTTCAGTCTGGATGAACCAGAGAGGATATGTAACATTTTCCTATAATGTCACGCACGACGGAAAAATAACTATGACGATATATTTTCTTACATATCCCGAAGCACTCAGCAACTGTATTGCATGGACTTCAGCCTGGGTGAACCAGGAAAGGATATGTAACATGTTCCTATAATGTCATGCACGACGGAAAAATCAATATCACGATTTTGTTACATATCCCGAAGCGCTCAGCAACGGTATTGCATGGACTTCAGCCTGCGTGAACCAGAAAGGATATGTAACATTTTCCTATAATGTCACGCACGACGGAAAAATAACTATGACGATTTTGTTACATATCCCGAAGTATTCAGCAACTGGATTGCATGGACTTCAGCCTGGATGAACCAGAAAGGATATGTAACATGTTCCTACAATGTCACGCACGACGGAAAAATAACTATGACGATTTTGTTACATATCCCGAAGCACTCAGCAACTGTATTGCATGGGCTTCAGCCTGGATGTACCAGAAAGGATATGTAACATGTTCCTATAATGTCACGCACGACGGAAAAATAACTATGGCGATTTTGTTACATATCCCGAAGCACTCAGCAACGGTATTGCATGGACTTCAGCCATGATGAACCAGAGAGGATATGTAACATTTTCCTATAATGTCACGCACGACGGAAAAATAACTATGACGATATATTTTCTTACATATCCCGAAGCACTCAGCAACTGTATTGCATGGACTTCAGCCTGGGTGAACCAGAAAAGGATATGTAACATGTTCCTATAATGTCATGCACGACGGAAAAATCAATATCACGATTTTGTTACATATCCCGAAGCACCCAGCAACTGTACTGCATGGACTTCAGCCTGGATGAACCAGAAAAGGATAAGTAACAGATTCCTATAATGTCACGCACGACGGAAAAATAACTATAACGATTTTGTTACATATCCTGAAGTACTCAGCAACTGTATTGCATGGACTTCAGCCTGGGTGAACCAGAAAAGGATAAATAACATTTTCCTATAATGTCACGTACGACGGAAAAATAACTATGACGATTTTGTTACATAGCCCGAAGCGCTCAGCAACGGTATTGCATGGACTTCAGCCTGGGTGAACCAGAAAAGAATATGTAAAATGTTCCTATAATGTCACGCACGACGGAAAAATAACTATGACGATTTTGTTACATATCCCGAAGGGCTCAGCAACGGTATTGCATGGACTTCAGCCTGGATGAACCAGAAAAGGATATGTAACATGTTCCTATAATCTCACGCACAGCGGAAAAATCACTATGGCGATATTGTTAGATATCCCGAAGCGCTCAGCAACTGTATTGCATGGACTTCAGCCTGGGTGAGCCAGAAAAGGATATGTAACATGTTCCTATAATGTCAAGCACGACGGAAAAATAACTATGACGATTTTGTTACATATTCCGAAGAACTCAGCAACTGCATTGCATGGACTTCAGCCTGGGTGAACCAGAAAAGGATATGTCACATGTTCGTATGATAATGTATAGATTTAGGCCAGCCTAAAAGCGGAGCTCCTCAGTTATTTTTCGGAATGTTGCTACTAATGAAAATAATCCAACATGTATGAGGTAAATTGCGAACGATTTAATAGTTTCAGCCGGAACTAGAATTACATCAGCAGATCGAGGTGAAAGATGGTGTGATTATGAAATATAGAGCCATGATTTCAAGGATTTCTGGAAAGCCACCAAAAATCTTGATGACATAACACAACTGTCCTCTGTGCTTTTTGGTGGCATTTCTTGTTCTTTCCTACCTTATTGAGAAAGACAAGGCATTGTTATTAATCATTATATTCTTCTTTAGTTAACATGGGGACTCCCACACAAAAGAAGTTTACACATTTTTTTGTTGTGGGGACTGATTGAAATACAGTGGTTACAATACACTCAGTCCCTGAATCTCTACCAAATGTAATCTCACAAAAATACCAAAACAGTATACATATGTGAAAAGTTGGAAAGTTTTGTTTTCTAACTTGTCCCCAAAGATGCATTTAGCCATCTTCACTATTGTATGGAGTCTGCTCCTGCTGGAAGGGTTTGCAATGAGCAAAATCACCCTCGCATAAATGGTAATTACGATATTTTTTTTTTGTTGATCATGAATACTTGCATAGGCTTCTAATAGTAGTTTTATTACTCAATTTCAATGTGATTTGTTCTTTTTCTCGACTGGCATTGTGGACTACAAGAGCTGTTATTGGGTTCCATTAATTAATTTTGCTATGATTAAATTATACCAAGAATTATCAGTAAGCTAAGAGGAAATTATATTATGTACATGTATTTTGTCTGCACTACACAACCAAATGCACTCCAAGGATATCAGGCATAGGTACATTTGTCAGAAGAGCCCAGCATATCCAAGACATGTTTTGATTGACACATCACTTACGATAATTTACAGCAAAATGGATAAAAAATACATCAATATCCTACATGCACCAAAGCCAGACATGGGGTTATAAGGCAATCATTTAAACAACAGATTGAAGTAATTTATAAATTAGAGAACACTATTTCTACAACAGAATGGAACAAATTAACCTTATTGGACATTGCGAATGGCAAGGCTGTCTGCAGAATGTCACAAATTTCTCAACCCTTTCTTTCTACAAAAATGCTAATCCTGCAACTTTGCTTAAGACCTAGTTCTCCATTTCGTGTTGGCAAAATATCAATTTATGCCATGTCCAATGCAGATTATCACAAAATTGATTTAAAAGCTCAATAAATATCACTTTAAAGCCAAAAAGCCAATTATTTAAATAAACCATGAGTAAATTATCTCTAAGAAAAACTGATTAATTTAACAGGCACTTAAAAATAATTAGTTAATATGTGTTTCTTAATAATGTAATGCAGTGTATCTGTCACAATGTTGCAGCTATGATATTACTACACAAAGGATGGGTTGCAGAACTGAACCTCCAAGTCAGTTTATTCAATGAACTTGGTGCAGAATTTATAATCCCATCAAGTTGTCTGTAAATACAGAGAAACCAAACAAAGCATTACAATCATAAGTAATGAATTACTGAACTCTTTTACATGTATGAGCAGTGTATGTTCCATTAATATTGGGGATATCTCAGAAGCTGCATCCATGATAAATTAATTTGTTCCCAGATGCATTTGTTTATAGCACTTTTCACAAATTAATATATCTGTCAGAAATATTTCACCAGGCCATGCTTGCTTTGAAAATCTTTGATGTTTTAATACAGGCTGCCCATCTGTAAACTGTTCATATATTGACTGACAGGAACAGGCATGTAATTCCTCTCTTTGATATACAGTGTACTTCATTGTGACTTGTTTACTGAGTGTTAGTAGTGAATCAAATGCTAGGGGTTGGTACTCCAACTTTCACAGTGGCAGGCTCTGCCCTGAGATACAAAGCAAACTTACATAACTGTTATGAACTTCGCAACTTGCTTTCGAGAGCAAATGCAATTTGCTTCAAACAAGAAACTGGAACACTGCAAGTTACAACAATGTGCACAGTCCCAATCACAGGGTCATCCAGGCTGTTTGTTTGTACACGTACATATAACTGTACAACTGTATATGAGTTCAGCTTCCAGAAGAAAATCAGAGTTTGTCAGGATAAATACTGATGTTCTTGCTTACTCAATGAATGAATGTGCAGTTCCAGAAGATATTCACACCCAACACCCATTCATGGCCAGTCTTTAGAAATTCCAAATTAAAGTATCAGGAATCAAGAGCTCTAACAGAGAAAAAACCTCCATGTGGGGTATGAATCTTTTCTTGAGGAAAACAATTACAAAATAATGTTTAAGAAACATCTTACCTTTCAGAGAATTTTGTAATCTACACTGTCTGGCCAGTTCATATATTTGACAAGTTGACACTGGGCATGTTTGTAAATTTGTGCACTTCAACATCACATTACTATGCAGTAGCACTGGTCAACTAAAAACAGCATAATTTGGTTAATTAATATACACTGTACATTATTAGGCTGAAATATTGGTGTAGGTTGTTGCACATCAACAGATACAGAAACTATTTTCACCTGAATCATAACACGTGAAAAATCGTGCATGAGACATTTACATCTACATGTAACAGCCCTGGACCTCAGAACCATCACAGACATGATATGACATTTTTAAACTCTCTGAAATTTCAGATTATTCAAGATTAACATATGCACATACATCATCTGGGGCAACCCTAAAACACTGAATTTGGAAACCGAAATCCGGAATCCAGAATCTGGAATCCAGAATCTGGAATCCGGAACCGAAAACCAGAATCTGGAATCCAGATATTATGAATGATGATAGAAATAATTTACTTCAGCAATGTCTAATTAATAAATATGAGCAAAAATTATTTTCTTGTTAGTTATTTTCTTGGCTTTACTTCAGCCACAGACTGTAATTGCTAAAAAATGATTGACTAGTTCTGAACAACCCTTAGCTATATATCTCTCCCGGTTGTTCAAAAGTTGCATAAAGCTATCCATTGGGTACATCACTATCCAGTCAGGGTTACTGATTTTTTGGGTGGATAGAGTTACTCATAGCCTGCGAGCAGGCTCTAGTATCTGTCTCTAGTGTCTGAGCAGGCTAAATAGGTGTCTAGTGTTTTTCTGCATTGGCACGTCACCAAGAGCCTTCATGCGGCTTTGCCACTCACGCCCCCAGCCCAAACACGAGAGCCTGCTCAAAGGCTAAGTTACCCATCTTTTGTTCAAGCTGGCCCTGGTGAGAGCCCGGTTCTTGTCTAGATCAAATTGCTCTGAGAAGACTGGTGAGCAGCACATTAACAACAAGCTATTATAGGCTATTGCAGTGAGTTTCTGGCAGTCTTTTAGCATCTTTTAACAACATGTGGTCTGATCTGTTGGCAAGTGAGAGGCAGATGGAAGTAAGTGCGCAACATTTCTACAAATTGTTTTAATATGATGGCCGCCACGAATATGAAATGCTGATTTGTCACAGTATCAGTGTGAAAATTGTGTTAATCTGGAATTGGTCTCGTATCTGTTGGAAAAATCAAATTTCATATTTAGACCAGACAGGTTAGCCTTTGGACTTCGAAAGTGGGGGGCCTGACCGTCAATGTACAGGGGGCTGCCACTGACGGATATCCTGTTCTCTATGACATTTTCTATCTTGTTCAGTATCTACTAGACATAAAGGATAAATTTATACTTCCGGTAAATTGAAGATCACTTATTGAACAAAATGGCAATTACCAGCAAGCCTATTTTAGACGCTCTCGAGGTGCTTGGAATAAAATTAAGACGCACTTTACTGAGATTCTCATAATCATAGCCCTCACTAGAAATAACGGTTGCACAATTTCAACAG
Source organism: Orbicella faveolata (assembly GCF_042242905.1). NCBI lineage: Eukaryota > Metazoa > Cnidaria > Anthozoa > Scleractinia > Merulinidae > Orbicella > Orbicella faveolata. The sequence goes on along the minus strand of NW_028301539.1, from coordinate 6,240,674 downwards.
ACGGGGGATTTTTGTTTCAAAAAAGGTTAAGTTTGAGGTCCTTTTTACTTGGCAGCTTATTTTTTACTGTCGAAAAGCTAAGCAAAACAATTTTTGTGTATTTGAAGAACTTATTTTCTTTGATTTGCGGATTCCGGTTTCCGGTTTCTGGATTCCGGTTTTTGGTTCCAGATTCCGGATTCCGGTTTCTGGGTTGTAGGGTTGCCCCATCTTTAACAGAGTGTTTGCTTCACATTCAGTTTACACCTGGCTGTTATCCAGCATAGGCAGACTTATAAGCTTTCCTTCAAAAATATATTGCAACAACTATTGCATCTTTCATTACCTATTCTTGTGATGAAATGACACAAAATCCAAGAACAAGAAGTCATAAGCATAAAACTAACTTACGTGGTGCTTACAGTTAATCTCTTACTGTCTACATATGCCGTCCATAAACTGGTGATGCCTGGACAATGTACTCATTATTTTTCTGATCACACCTTTTAAAACATCACTGTTATATAATTTGTCCTGAAAAAGCAATACATGAAATGTTATGCCTTTGGCACTCACCAAATACCTTTACATGATGTATAATGTACACCATATAAACATTCACAATAGATCATTTTCACTGTCACGCAATAAAAAAATAAATCGAAAACCATCCTTTGGAAAAAGCTATGAAATTATGATGTTATAGAAGGTAACTAAATAAGACACTTCTCCAAGTTTTAGGCCTGTACGTTCCCCCAAACTTCAGATATTCGTCGAAATGTTTCGCAGATATTTACAGAGCCCAGTATGAAAACGCCATGTTGGTGTACCTCCGTGGTACACCAATATGGCAGCCGGAAAATAGAGTAAACATCTGGAACTTTCTTTGGCTATCTAGGCGACTGATTATCAGTACTGATCAAAGAAGCATTTACATAAGCACTTTTCGTAATGCTCAAATTTCTAAAAAAGCTCAAAATCATGAGATAAGTTTATATTTTTTGACGAACTCGATCTTAGCCTTAATGTCACGCACCTCCATAACCCTGACATTCAAAATGCTCTGGATTCCAAACGAAGCACGTTATTGAACTGTAAAATTGTGAACAGATATAAATATACCGCCTCTTATGCCTAACGAGGATAAAAACTTTGGTGGTTCTTTAGTTTTGGATTTTAGAAAGCGATGACGTCACGTGAAAACGATCTATTCTTTTTACTTTCATTGTAACTCTTTTGTGTCATTTTCCCTCACTTGAAGACAGGACTTCCACATTACGTGATAATTTTCCTCTGGAATCTCTATGAATTCACAGGGAGAGATAACAATTAAATCGTGACTAATTTTAGCAAAGGAGGCATTCAAATGTCAGATTTTCATACTAAGTTTATACAGTAACTTTACAATACTCCTCGTATATATATATAACCTCTCAATTATTGCACCTATAGACAGAAGGTGTACTGGGAGAAGAAATGTTCTAAACTTTCTGAACTTTTCCCCCTTACCTGTAATAGGATGACTATTATGAACTACGGTTTGTAACCAACACCAACATCAGGTTATGTATACACATCTATATTTTGTTGTCGTCTGTAATCATAAAAAAATAAAAATTTAAAATCCTCCATAAAGTTCATACTCCATAACACTGCTACATGTAGCACTGTTACTGGAAATCAATTTAAGTGAAACTGTTGAAACAGCTCTGTCAAAATTGTTTCTAACAGTTAAGGCAGGATAACAGAATATACATGTAGCAGACAGCAAAGGCTAGAGATACACACATGTTAGTTATCAGTTAGGATTTGGTGAGCTTCTGTGCTGTAGGTATGGTGGAAAATAATAGATTATCAGAAATGAAGGTTCCTGAGACATCTTTGACAGCACTGAGAGGAATTAATATATAAATTCACAAAAGAACGAGAAGTTCTTGCCCTGTCCAGTTCTCTGTAATAAAAATATCATTTACATACAAGTCATTTATTATACATGGTTTGTGTTTAAAGCCAATATAATGCACACTCTGATTGGCCAATTCCAGTGCATTATTTACATTTACATGGTATACCTCGGTAAAATCATAAAACATTGCATGCGACTAAAATAAAAAATTTAAAAAATAAAAATAAAAATAAATGCCTAATTCATAACAATTTAAAACACTCAACACTAAAACAAATGTAATTCTTTACTTGAAAATTATTCTCCGGTAATGCCCATGGGCCAATTACAGGCATGCTAAAAAGTCCTAACACAAAGTAAGAAGAAATTAAGAAAACTATTGCTTTTTCCCGGAAAATTGTAGCGACTGAAGACAATGATGGAACACTCTGAGAGTGCATTCTATCAACCTGATGAGATAAAATTTAAGGAGAATAGAGAATTCACAAAGTTATATCACAAACGAATTGGTACTGGACAGGACAAAGGACACTGTACAGCCAGGAAGAAACTGAAACTTTCTTCGACGAGCAAAAAAGTATGCATGCACAACAAAGAAAACAGTCAATGATATTCATTTAACAAGTTAGTTAATAAAAAATTAGTGTGAAGAAGAGAGCAGAGAGAGAGAGAGAGAGAGAGAGTGGAGATAGGAGAGCGCTCTCTCCAACTAAATTGTGTATATATATGTATGTAAAAGTTATTCTTATTACTGAGAAATGGTCAGGGCAAGAACTTCTATTACACTGTTCAATTTACCGAGTTAATTAGTACAATCTCACTTTTTAGGAACATTTCCATATTAAGTGTAAATACCGTATTGGGGAATAACCTCTTATTAAGAAAATAGGGTCCATGTACCCCCAACCAAAAGCAATGGCATAAATAAAATGAAATAGCCAATCAAAATCAAAGCAGAGCTTAATTTGCCGACAGGATTGCCATGCATAATCGTCTACTCGACATTTTGGACTATACACTGTATAAGCATTTCACCAAACCGAACTAATTGGACAGACAACAAAATAAAACGAAGAAATCTACATTATAAACACAAGATGCATATCACTACATCTGAGCTCGAGTATCAACAGCAATCCCTTCTCAATGAAAGGTGACCGAATAAAAGAGAGGATAAAGAAAATTCGTTTAAGCTTGCAGTGTTAAAGTTTAAAAATTATTCACGCTTAAATTTGATTGAATATTACTGAGAGTCTGTATTTTTGCCGACGGTTTAATTTAGCTTTGCAGTCATTTTATTGGCAGTAGCTTTACCAGTCTTCAACCAAATCAACCTTGGAATTCACAAAAGCATTTCGCCAAACCGAATAAATTGAACTAACAACACAAGGAAATCTCCATACTTTGTAATCACAATATGCAAATATTCACATAGGAACAAAAGTAAATTTAGCAAATCCTGGTCGCTTCGGCTTAAAATGGTTTGTAGACCTTTCTTGGTTTTCAAAACAGAAGAAGAAATTTTAGCAGTCTACGAAGCGGCAGTGCTAACTAACTCAGAGTAAACTTCAAAACTCGCCCGGCCGTGTTTACAAGTACGGTTTTGGTTAAGCTTATTTTTAGACGTGAGGTTATAAGCTTAAGTTGACGACGAAAATCGACAGAAAACTTTATTTGTTTACAACTTACAGCAACCTCCAAAGCGACCCACGTGTTATTGTTTAGAGACGAGTGAAATTAAAACGATGCAATTTTTAAAATCTCTTACAGCATGGCTTCAAATAAGGAAGACTTTCAATGGATTCCAATTGAAAATAAGCTTAGCTAAGCTTATATCGCCGAGGCAACTTAATAATTTTCAGAGCAAACGCAACAACAAAAGTCACTTACCGCAAGTTGGCAATTCAGTTCGGCCAGTGTAAATCTTCCAGGCAGACACTTGCAGCAAAAGTTGTGAAGACTGAACTGAAGTTATATTTTCGATAGATCAACGAATCAACCACTTCTTTCCGCTACGTTTACTGTTTTGTAATTTCTCTAAAACTCTCGGGTACGTTTGATTTCTCTTGTTCATCACCTGACCAAATCATGTGACTTTTGAATTTTCTTGCACGGCTGCACAGCATCACGTTCGCGCGAATTTTGAACTTGGCCATGAGGAGTTTTGCAGTCTTCTGATTTGTCGGGTACTTTCGCCTCCTTTCTATAGCCCTCGTTAGCTTTGGTTCACGGCATTGTTCGGTATTATTTCACCTCCTTTCTCTAGCCCTTGACTAGCTATAATTCACGGCGTTGTTCAGTACTGTTTCGCCTCCTTCCCCAGCGCTGGCCCGCTCAGTCTTTTTCGCGATCTTCTTCGCTACTTCTTTGCCCGTTAATTCTTGCTTTCTGTTTTTTGCTTCAGTGCAACCCTGTCTTAAAAACATTAGATCAACCTCCGCTATCGTTTCTCTTTCAAAATCCCGCCCAGAAAAATGGCATTCTCCCGCTACAAACCGAGGGTGCATGTCTCTGTCAACCTATTAGCTGGAGTATGGCCGCCATCTTGCGCGACTCCGTCGTCGTCGCCGTCGTGCGTACGCGCCCACGAGCAATACCGCTAGTCATGATAACCATGAGAAAATCAATTCATGGGTTTCCTTTGCTTCCCTATATGGGTATGGGGCTCCGCTTGGCGGCCCTTCGGGCCGCCGGAGCTCCGCTATGAACGAACGAGGGAAAAATGACGATTTTGTTGTTGTTTTTGTTTCCTATAGTGTCACGCATTACTGAAAAATTATGTGGTTTTTGTAAAATATCCTGTAGCACTCGGTAACGTAGAAATACTGCGAGGGCGTTTGCGTGGGAAAACCAGAGCGGATTTATAATATGTGGCTACATGGTGATTTTACTATATATCTGGATTCGTCTTTTAGAAAACTGGTGTACCATGGACTTCAGTCTAGGGTCTAACCCACGAATGAAAATAGTGATTTAACATTTTAGTAGCTATCTAGTCCCCATACAATCTAAAAGCTTGACAATGGGTGGAAGTTATGATACAAATAAAATATTAATCGGAAGACTTAGCTTGGTGCGTTTGACTTGTTGAGTGTTGAAGCTGTTGTCTTGATTCGATGCTCTAGGAGGTTGGTCACGGGCAGCGGAAGCCGAAAACACTTTCTGGTTCTCTCCGTCGTTCTTGGGTGAATGAATTCATGTATAAATCAATCGTGGCTGGCGGTTTCGTTTGTTTTTCAACAACTGTTTTATGGTTTAAGCGAAAACCAATCCAAATGTATAGTCAGGGCAGCTCCTTTGTTTCCCTTCCCGTGAAAAGAAAACCCACGCGCCTTCTTTAACTCCTCAAGGCAAATTCGATTGAAAACTGGCTCAATTTCGCACAAATGCGTCAGAGAGACACCATATCTTCTAACTCAGAGGCACATCTCGTTTTGCGTCCGTTTTCAACGACCAATGACGGGTTCATTCGAAGTCGAAGTCTTTTTTTTTATATATATATATGACCGCGCAATATTTCCGCGTTATGAAAATTTATTATAAAATATCAATTATGTGGCCAGATCATATCTGAAAATAACCAGGTTACTTTTGTACACAATTACTCTCACTGAAAGCAATTATCGCTAACCACAGTAGATCCGCAAAAGTCTTGCGATGACAGCAACCTAACAGATAAATGATATCACCCCATAGCAACCGGACCTGGCGAATTTTTGAGCTTCCGGTTAGCTCTGGCTCGTGATGTCTTCTTGCAAGTAGTAGTCTCGCACTCTATTCGGCACGCCCTAAAACGTGTATTTCTTTTAATGAAATTGCACTGAACTCAGCCTGCTCTTATAAGTACTAGTCTCGTACTCTATTCGGCACGCACTAAGACGTGTATTTTTTTCAATAAAATTGCACTGAACTCAGCCTTGTCTTAGAAGTTCTAGTCTCGTACTCTATTTGGCACGCAATAAGACACGTATTTTTTCAATAAAATTGCGCTGAACTCAGCCTTGTCTCATAAGTACTAGTCTCGTACTCTATTCTGCACGCACTAAATCATGTATTTTTTCAATACAATTGCACTGAGCTCAGCCTTGTCTTATAAGCACTGGTCTCGTACTCTATTCAGCACGCACTGAAACATGTATTTTTTTCAATAAAATTCCACTGAACTCAGCCTTGTCTCATAAGTACTAGTCTCGTACTCTATTCGGCACCCCGCTAAAACATGTATTTTTTCAATGAAATTTTACTAAACTCAACCTTGTCTTATATTTCTCGCACTCTATTCGGCACCCACTAAAACACGATTTTTTTTAATGAAATTGCACTGAAGTCAGCCTTGTTTTATAAGCACTAGTCTCGTACTTTATTCGGCACACACTAAAACATGTACTTTTTCAATGAAATTTCACTGAACTCAGCCTTGTCTTTTTCAGTAGTAGTCTCGTACTCTATTCTGCACGCACTAAAACATGTATTTTTTTCTTAATGAAATTGTATTGAACTCAGCCTTGTGTTATAAGTACCAGGCTCGTATGATTTTTTTTTTTTTTTGAATGAAATTGCACTTGTATATTTACACTTGTATAAGCACTAGTATCGTACTTTATTCGGCGCTTAAAACATATTTTTTCATTTAATTACTCTATAGTCTTACCTGGCGGTGCTGTTTCCGTTGTCGATGGCGTTGTGTTACTCATTTTGGTCACGGTACGTCAGGGCAAACACGGTCGTTTTAGTCTTCAGCTGCTCTTTGTTGGAGGGAGGTCACAAGGCAGGCTTGTTTTGTGTGGTTTAGTGGAAGTTGTCGAATTTTTATAGAGAGATGTGCCTGACTGTTTTGCAACTTTTGGCTGCGTAAATGGGACCTCTTTCGAAACTACCTACGCGTGGATTTCGTAAACACATTTTACAATACCGATAAATTGCTAAATGGAATCATTACAAATGCGATCTATAAGATACTGGAAAATGTTTTCACCAGTTGTTTCTCGGCGATTCTGAACAAATACACCTTCGGTACATCATCTAGGGAAATGTTTTATTTGTTTCATGAAATGACGGATTCAGTTGAAGCAGTTAAGTCTTCGTTCCTTAATGTAAGAATGTAAGATTACGCATTTAAATGTACGTGAATTGTGCTACAACAGTTTAAACACTACTCCCTCTCAATGTGACCCTGGAATGTCTTGCTGACACTTGCTGCCACGTGCTGTTGCATAATTCGACATAATTTATGCGTTGTACTCTTCTCGGCATGGTACTCTATTCGGCATTTTACAGGCTTTGTGGGGCCGAAAACGTTTCTGGGGCTTTCGAGAAACGGCTCACAAGTCCGGGATTTTAAAAGCGTGTCAGATCGAGTGATCAATTATAATTACTTTCTTTTTCTCTTTCTCCCCTTCTTTGTATGAAGCCAACAAAGATGAAACAAAAGCACCGTATGATTTATCATATTAGTGGTGTTTCTTGTGGTTGTTTCTCAAATATGAATTAATTCAATTGTCATCTATCATAAATCCACGACCGAGTACGTATACCCAAACGAGCAGTTGTGTCTGATTTCCTGTGTTGTAGCTCTTGATTAGTTCACCTCTAGAAATTATTGGTAAATAATTAGTCTCCTCAGGCTCAGTGTACATTGTTGAATATTTATCTCGGCTTCTTCTTGGTGGTAAATATACAGCCATGTTCACTTTGCCTTTCGCGAATAATTATAAAATAAACGCGATATTGAGGGTACTTTATGGAAAACGCGAGCGCACGATTTTTATTCACGAGTTGAGTAGTATTCGAAAACAAACAAGTGAGCGCAGCGAGCGAGTGAGTTCAGTATTTTGAGCAGTATTTTTGTTTTCTTGTTCTAAAATACATTCCTCAACAGAGCGAACAGAAGCAAACCTTCCCTCGGCCATTTTTTCAAAGCCTGCGGGATTTTGTGCAACGGCTCTCGGATGACGTTCTTCTTCAGTACGTTCGTTAATCATTGATAAAATTTCGTCGTTTGGGTTACTGATTGGACAAACGATATTTTTTCACGGTGAATTTTGTCGTTCGTGCTCCTGATTGGCTACATTTAAAATCAGTACGAATTTTATTCACTATGATTTTCGTGGGTAAATCTCAGTACCTATGAAATAAACGGCTATCATTGACATTGACTCTCATGAAGACAATTTCTGCTGCCCATACAGTGCTAAATAAGGCGTTTATTTTTTTCGTAAACATCATCCCAGAAAATTTCGAAAACATTTAATCAATGCAAATATGAATAAGGTTGTTATGGTAATTCCCATTGCTTGGAGACCAGTGAAATTTAACCTACATGTGCGGAGTGGTGTTGATTAGTGACGTTCTCAGCGGATTTCAAAAGCCGTGCCGCAATCTGCCTCTAGCTTTCTTAATCAACAATCATTGCAAACGATGCATCTGGAATCCTGAAAATATCCACACTTAGTCTGATATGGTGGATTTGATTTCAATTTTTTATTGCAATGTCACCAAACACTATCCTCGCATCAATTACAGGTGTATCAATATTTCATGACAACTGTTCGTCATTTGACTCTGATATCGTCTCAAATTTTTTGGTGTATATTTTCATGGGAACATTATTTGTCAATCATGGCATATTTTGCCGTGCAAATGACAACAACTGACAAATCAAAGAATGAACCACGTCAGGTTCAGAAAAACAGTCAGCTATTTGAAGACATTTGGTCGTGTCAAGTGTAAGCTGTGTTTGTTCAGAAAAGATTACAAACTTCACAACTGAAAAGTTATCGCCTGCGATATAGCACGTTCAGAAAAATAATTAAAAATTCGATTGGGTTGGGTACAGCTACAATAATGAAGATCTCCGTGGCTATTTTGCTTTTTGTCTTCTTGAATTCAACATTCGGAAAGCAAGAAGGTAAGGCAAGGCAGTGTGTTTATTCTATTTTGCACTTGAATGGAATAAACAACCCGATTTTCTTTTGGATGATTTCAACAACTCCATTTAGAATTAGAACTGAAACTTCATTTAACGAAGGATCGACCAAAATAAATCTCAGTCGATAAGAAAAGATAGATGTTTTGTGGAATTGTATCAATCCAGTGAGACAAAAACCTGAAAAGCAAAAAGCAGTTCATCTAAAATTTCCCTCTTTTTAAAACTCGCAAATTCGATCTGTGTAAAACACAATCAGAAAGTTGATTACTTACTGCTACAAGCAACAAGGCAAAATGTTCTTAAAAGCTATTGGCAGTACAGCAACCTTTTTTTTTTCTCTCTCTCTCTTTCTTTCAGTATTGTTATGATTTTCGGTAACTCGGCTATTTGCAAATAGAGAAATTCACATTCTTAGGTCATCATCTATATATACTCAGTTTCAGGGTTACCCATATATGTGTTCAGAAAAAAAAAAAAAAAGAATGCGTCTTCGCTACAGGTTAAATTTCATAAAATAAACTAAAATTTTAATAGATATGGGTTATTGACCAAGTGTGGGGTCAAGATGGCTGGATATTGGCCAAGTTCTTTTTTTTTTGCGAGTTTATGGACCGAGACGGAGTCGAGGTCCATAAACTCGCAAAAAAAGAACGAGGCCAATATCCAGCCATCTTGACCGAACAAGCTTGGTCAATAAAGGATTTATTATATGGCTTTCGGGGAAATTTTTCTTGCGGGACACGGGGGGTAGTCCCGAGCGGGCAAGATAGCCCCATCTTGCCCGCTCGGGTAGCCAATCACAGCGCAGGATTTGATTCATCTTGCCCGCTCGCGGAGCTTGCCATATAATAAAATTTGTTTAAATTCATTTTACATTGGAGAGATGGTCCCTCTTAACTTGCTCCTGTGAAATAAGCTAACTAAATTGATAGATCAAAATATCGATATTGTTAGAAAATGTTGGACAGAAACTGTTAATTGGAAACTGATGACTGTCTTTCGTCGTAGAAGCGAAAATAATGCCTTTAAATTTTATACATAGTCCGCAAAGTATATCCGGGCCAACGTACTAACATATGATAAATGCTCAAAACTTTCGATCTAAAAAAACGAAACTGTGCATGTAACCAGTATCCATTTTATTTCCCTCAAAAGCGACTGATTAATTCCAGTCTATTTTATTTCTCAAATTTCGAAATATATCCTTAATAATTGACATTGGACAAGCAAACGTTTTTCTACAAAAAAAAGGAACTTAACTCGAGAGTAGCGCGCATGGGACTATATCATGAGCGACTCGCTTTGGGTGAACTAACAGTGCAAAATAAGACTTCCAATATTGGAAGCAGATACGATCGACCATTAACGAATACCATTACAATCTAAGGAAGACGTTCATGTTTCTTTGGTTAAGCTCGTTTGGAAGTCAATCTGTCCTAAAGTAGTAACTCTATGGAACTCTCTCGGCGTGCAACAAAATAAGAGCTATTTCCAGGAATACTCGAAAGAGTAATTTGGACACCTTAATATCTTTCGACGCCACTGGCGTCTATGGCGAACGCCGCAGGCGGAAGCTTATAAGGGGTGGGGAGGAAGGCTATGCCTCCACGTTTCCGATGTTATCCTCTCAAACGCCACATAAATCCAGCATTTCCGACACATTTATGAAAAGTGTTTGTGAAGGCGTGATATGAAATCTGGAGGTTACCTCACTTCTCGACCAGGAAAACAAAAATAACTAGGGGGTCGCCAAATGTATAGTATATATTATATAGTATATAATATGTACCTGACATGTCAATCCGCCAAGTTAGTGGAAGTGAAACAACGACGTACCAAACAATTTTATTCTATTATTGTTCTGAAGAGTTGAGAGGGGTTGGGGTTACAAGCCTCTTAACCTCTCCCCTAGATCTGCCCCTGATTTCCAACACAAAATGTTTTAGAAAGGCAATGTAAAAGCCATAACATTAAAACCAACTTCTTGTAAATAGTTTTGGAATATTAAATAAGTTTGTTATATTAACAATACGGGATTTTTAGTACGCGTGAGGAAATCGGACTTTTTAGCAATTTCTACGAGTGGCTACAGCAGCCACAAGCCTACAATAAATCCCTTATTGTTTCGCCAAAAAAACAAAACAAAACAAAACAAAACAAAACAAAAAAAACACGACAAATTCTATTTTAATAGTACAGCAGCCATAAATACAAGCTTCTATCAGAGAAACATACGTGCGTTTGGAGCCAAGTTTCTGTTGACTTTGTTTTCCTGTTTTTTTTGTTGTTTTTTTTATTGTTGTTTCTTCATAAGTAGCTTTTTGTTTCTCTAAAACGGCAATCCTGGAATTTTTCTCTTGCACATGTTGGTCTTCATTACCAAAAGCGGACATTACTCAAATGTGATTCATACATTGAAAATTTTATTATCCAGCAATCGATACAATTCGGGATGAATTGATTCGCTTCTAGCCAATCAAACAGCGAGTATTTACTGTAGCAGTACTATTAGGTAGTCAGAAATTTTAATTAATTTAGAATGGTTATTAGTTAGGAATTGTATTTTTGCTATTACATACATGAATACGTATCCTCCGCTGTAGTTGTATTCCTGTTTCAATAAGTCCTATCACAAACTGGTATTCTTGTACAACTGACGATGGATGATGTTTCATCTGACACGTGTATTAAAATATAAGATATGGACTTAAAATACATCTTGGGGCCTGTGAAAGAATTATCGCACTTTGTACTGATAGATTAATATTATCATGTTGAGGTTTCTTTTTTTCCTTTTTCTTTTTTTCCTTTTCCTTTCTTTTTTTTCTTTTTTTTTTTCTTTTTTTTGTTTTGTATTTCAGAATTTGAGAACGACTCGACGAGATATGAGCGAAGTCCAGGTTTGAAAATAAAACTTATTTATGCCAATGCACTCTCAGTGTATATTTACTAGAACTTGCTTTGAAATTGTCATATAGTTACACGCCCATTGGCCAATAGCTATGATGATTATTGCGAAAACAAGATGGATTAGCTTTGTTGAATTCCCTCCGTTAGGTTGCAGTGATCAATGGGACTACTCAACCTGCACGAATTACTACAATCAAAGGTTATGTGGCTACGGTTTCATCAGTTCAATGTGCCGACGTACATGTGGGTCATGTTAGTTTGAGGTAAACATAACCGACGAAATAATATGTAGTTGTAATTTTCGAAGACATCTTTCTCCCACCAGGTCTATGCATGTTCAGATCATTGTAGTGTATTTTTTTCTGTTTGTTTATTTGTTTCTTTCTTTGTTTTTTGGGTTAATAAAAACCTCTGTAAAACCATGCACCCTTTTTGCCCTGTTTGCCGGGTAGATTTACTTTATCCAGAACAAAAACTATGAAAATACACGAGACCACAATTATATAAAATGATTCCAAATTTATAAACTGGCTTGTCGATATATGTGTATTGGGGGTAATTTATCATTACATTTTATTAACTTTTTATTGACTTATTTTGCAGAACAATCCTGTACATCGTAACAGTGCTTATAACTCATGGACTGTGTTTGTGTTAGTTCGCTTGAAACCTGACATAATTGATGTTTTGTCGTGAAAAGTGCATAGAGAAAATAAATGGAGCGCAAATTAATGAACATGATTGAGACTCTTTGTTTCCCCCTGTCTCAGCGTTTTTTTTCTCTGTCTTTTATAAATCATAACTATTTTAAAAGCGTTAATGCCATGTAAGTTTCGTCCGACTTTTTAGCGCCAAAGAATTCCCTTGTCCAACAGTAAAAACCTGTGAACCTATGTTTTTCCACATTAAGGTAAAAATATTTGTACTATTTGCTGTCTAATGAGGATGTAGACCCTTAAGGGCCCATTAACCGATTTTTGCGCGCGCTCTCGTGCGTTGCTAAGGAGGTAAAATTTCACTTCCGGTTACTTACGTCAGCCTGAGCGCTGAAAATAAAAACAATTCAATAACTTCCAAATTCGCTTACTTTTTAAATGCTTCTCTTTGTGTTTCACAAAATGCAAAGTAAAAAAAGTACAATCAAAGACAAAATAAGAGAAAGACAGAAATACAAGAGCAATGGAAAGAGCAAAAACTAACTCCGTGTAGCTTTTTTTGATCTTACCGAAGAGCACTGGCAGTATAGATTGCGCACGCGCTGATAGGATGACTTCCAATTTTATCGGGCGCACTTACAGTTTCTTTGAACGCTAAAGGAAACGCGGTTTTTCGTTAGATCCAGCCTTTTTCGACGGATTTCGATTAAAGCCAACGTTGGAAACATAGCTATGCATTCCTTTTTCGAAATCATGCCTTTTTCAGAAAATTACGAATTTTTTTAAATTTTGAAATATTCTCAAAATCTGACCTTTTAGAAATGAAACAAAATCTATGCATAGCGTAATGAGGATTTAAATTAAGATATTAAATCAATGAATGAAATCCCGATAAAGTAATTTGCCTGGGAGCCTTTGCGTTTATTCAGTATTAGTCACATGACATGGGCGTGGCCTGATGACGTCATCACTAGTGTTACTGATCATGAAAAAGTCAAAGCACATGAAATAACTCTGAACCAACCAAAAATGATGAAGTTATATGAGAATAAATTTTCCTTAGCAACGACTCGAAGAGATCGGTTAACGGACCCTTAATGTACTAAAGTGATTGGAGCTTGTTGCTTGTCGAAAAGCCAGTCTTTATGGGATGTACAAGTAATCCCTTTCCAATTCTCAAATAGTAGAAATACGGTATAAAGATGCTCAAAATAAAACATTCTAAGCAAATACGCACTTTGGTGTGGGTCTTTTGATCGGTTAATACAACAAATTCAGGTTTAAATTTTTCAAATAATAGCTTTTTCCAATTTTGTAAGTTCAGTAAGGGCTAAACATTTAATTACCATACATGAATTTCATTTTAATATGCAGTGTTTTCAGTTATAATTACTTGATCCTCGTACATTGCGTTCGCTGAACGACCCTGTTATTGTATTTAATTCTGAGGTCATTTGCAAATAAAGTGCCGTATAATTTTATATTTTTTCGTCTAAAACAAAACAAAATTGCATCTTTCTTGTGACCAAAGTAATTAATAAAAAAAAGAAGAAGAAATTCAAGGTAAGAATTTAAACGATGGTGATTCCTCGTCTTAGTATGAGCTGCCTTTTTTTTTTTCATTCCCTTATCTAAAAAAAATAACTATATACATATTTTTTTAATTTTTCCAAGTTACTGGTTTTGGCTCCCATCGCCGCTGGTAATATTAAATTATTTGTACGATACCATGGTCTGTCTTCAGTTAATTTAATTTCTTGTTTTGTGCTACTTAAATGTGGCGTTTGGAATTTATTTGACTTGAAATTTGGCCTTTGGGTAGACTGAATTTTTACCAAGTACGTACATATCACAATAACATGTTCTTCTCCTCTCCCTTGGCGGCAATTACACTGGTGTCACTTCGTGAAAATCCATTGGGTTACGTACACAGCACCCGCTATGAATAAATAAATCACATACCCCCAGTTCGACTCGAGGTGAATAACTATTACACGTGAATTTGCAAAAGCACAAGAAAAAAAAATATAGACTTTGGTTTATATGATTAGTAAACAATTGCGTTTTTCATGACCGGTACTTTACTGTGAAGGAGCACCAGCTTCTGTCAGTGGCTTGGATCTCAAAACTTAACAATGCAAGCAAATTGTCTTTCAACATCGTGGAGTCAAGTGAAAATAGTTCCTAAAAAAGCTGTTTATAGCCCGAAATATTATGTAGCGCAATCATGAGTAGAGTATAATCACAGCCTGCATAGTCGCTCCAGCGTTTGGTAGCTTGCGTTGTTGAAAATACGAGAGGAATTCGTAAATACTAAAGGAAGTATCTTTAGGAAAATTTGATATTGACATTTCACCGTGATACGTTTACATTAAACCCCTTTCCTTTCAAACTTAGTAGCAACACACATATACATATATTAACCACTTTTGTTAATAAAATTTATATCTTCATTTTTTTTTTTCTCTTTATTAACCTTAAGATTGTGAAATCTAAAGGAACGCCCTTTGAAGAGATAGCAGAAAAACAATCTATATCGCAATGGCAAATTACCTATTTAGCAAGCTAACGAAACAAAAACATATTTATTCATGGACATTGCGAAGAAAACCTTTTTAGCATTGAAGTATATTTTTGCTTTCTAGTGTAAAGATGAATGTTGTAAAACCAAGAGACATTCGTATATTCCATTTGTTAGAAATTGTAGCCGTCTTCTCGCAGGCTAAGGAAATTTTTTTCTTTGTTAGCTGCCGAAAGAATTGAATTAAAAACAAAAGTTAAAAAATAGAATAAAATGAACTAAAACAACGTGACTGTCTGCTTTTGACAACTCAATGCCAATAACGAGAGATTGCATTCACGCAGACAGTTTTTTCAGTTGCGCTTACCCCATTAGCATTTGAAAAATATTTAATTACTATTGAATAAGAACGTAGACACTCGATCAATATTCTCCAAAGTTTTAAGAGGGAAATCCATTCCGCTCCATTAACTATGTATTCTCTAATCAAATATAAAAGAAAAGAATAAGTCTTCACAAAAGGCTATTCAAATGAGGAAAATTCTTGGCCGCCTGATTGATCCCCTGGCCAAACTTTACAGTCTAAGTTGAAAGAAACCTTTAGAAAGTTCTTGTCTATGGTGTTTAAAAAGGCATCCAGCTGAGATCCAACTAAAATAACATTGCGGTCTATTTAAAAAGGTTCAACATAACTCCTTACCGCATTTGGACATCATTTGTTCAAGATGAATCTCTTCATCGGAGTTGCGCTTTTTCTGCTTGGAGTTTCACGCTCCCAAGGTAAGGAAAGTCCATTCACAATTTTCTTTCAAATATTTGAGTAATAAGTGTACATTCACTCCAAAATGTCTTGGTTAATTGAAGGCTTAATTTTGATTAAGGATGAAACCCTCAAAGTCAGACAAAAATTCTAAAGCTGCAAAGTCACTTCAGTACGGCATGGCACTTTTCTGAGACCAAACCGTCTTATATGTGTCTATTTGAAACTGATGACGTAAATATGTAACTACATTTTTGAGCTTCAGAATTCATTTATCTGTCAAGCCTAGCCTTAACGTAACCTGCTGGCCGGCTTTAAGGTTAAAGAAATCCTGGCGTGTTTCTAATTGTGCCGTTGACCGGAATAAAACTAACGCCATAAGTTATCCCGATAATGTTGCCTACTTCTACCTTCAGATTTTCTCGTAAGAAAGTCACGTGTGTAAAAGCTGATTGGAGTGAAAATGTGGCACAGATTCTATAAGTAATTGCGTGAGTTACGCATCTTACTGGATTAATGTCAAACTTCACAGGTTGTGGAAATCGACCATATTCAAGTAGGGTGGTGAATGGGGAAAATGCCCAGCCCCACTCCTGGCCCTGGCAGATTTCACTCAGAGTCAACGGTCGTCACATCTGTGGAGGATCACTTATTGACAAAGACTGGGTCGTCACTGCGGCTCACTGTGTGGATCGAAACCCGAGACCGAGTGGCTACACTGTCGTTGTGGGTAAGTTATTGCAGACTATCGACAAGGAATGTAGTGCTTTCCCATTGTCTGAGAGAATTACGAAACTGCTGTTGCATCATGCAGTAGCGTCAGCCTCCTTCACTTACTGAAGCACCGCCCTTCATGTGCTAAAGCACCAATTCATGTACTTACTAAGCGTACTTAAGTAACGTTTCGTCATGTTCAGGTTTCGTTTACGTTGCATCTTCCAAAGTCATTATTACATATTATATGAATTTTCAAAGGCCGTTAGCCTTAAAAATTTCATTAAAATTTCGGTTAACCGTAACGTGTAAAAATTAACCGTTAGCCTTAAGAAGGCCAAAAATTTAACCATTAGGCGTAAAAATGCTTAAAATTTAACCGTTAGCCGTAAAAGCCACGAGCCCATGGAAACCCTCTTGTAAGGAACTTTTCGAGGCAGGGTTCTGGTTTTGTTTTTGTTTTTTATTGCTGTTGTTGTTGTTGTTGTTGTTTCTTTTTTTCGTTTTTAGTGCCGGTGACTCGTTTCCAGTTTTGCAGTCCTATACACTTCCGTCCTCGTTTTAGCGTTAACTTTCTTTCAATTTTGTTATGATCAAGGAGCCTCTGGATAAACAAGTGAAATATCTCTTTTGCTAAATTAAAGCCACGCCAAAAATGCCAAATAGTCTTCCTATGATAGAAGCCGCCAACTATTTGCACCGAAAGAACTCTACTTGTGCTACCTACCCTGAAAGAAATCCAAGGCGCCATAAACTGATGAAACACAAATTAACATCTAACAATGCTTTGTGACAGAAGCGATCCCCTCCTTTATTACAATTTGCCGAATACGCAACTGTCACTTAGCACTTTTTGCAGTGAATTTTCTGAATTTCCAGTTCTTTTCCTTTTCGATTAAAATAGTTCGCATTTATTGAATTTCATGATTGATAGGAGCTCATCGCCGGCTTGGATCAACAGTCGTTCAACAGACTTTCCGCTTGAAGCAGTTGTTCAAACACGAGCAATTTAGCATGAGGAACCTGCGTAATGACATCGCCCTTCTGCAACTAGAGCAGCCAATACAAGCGAGCAGCAAAGTGAACACGGTGTGCTTGCCGAGTTCAGGAAGCAGGGTTCCCGCGGGAACACGGTGTTACATTACAGGTATGTGAAATGCATGCAGATATTCCTTTTGTGTTATCATTGATTGACCCTGATTCATTAATCACTAGTCTACCACTCTGTGATAAGCCGTATTGAGTCAATTCACGGTTTTACGCTTGTGCTTAACTGACATCTTCAGAACAACATGTTGTTTTTACTCTTTGTTACTGCAAGGCACTTTGCGTGAGATTTGAATAAATATGATGTTGTTGCAGGCTGGGGGAGAACTGTCGGAGGTGGAAATGCCGCTGACACTCTCCAACAGGCTGTACTACCCGTGGCTGGACACAGTGCCTGCAGCAGAGTGAACGGAAGATTAGCTCCTGTTGATCAAAGGTCCATGGTGTGCGCTGGAGGTCAAGGCAAAGGTGGATGTCAGGTAAATAAACCTAAAATGGGACCATTCCAAAAAAATTACAGGGAAGTATCTCTCTTCTTTTACGCTCCTATCTTAAAGTGACCTCGATTTGTTAAGTTTACAGTAAGACTTTACCAAAGATACCGTCATGTTGGAGTACAGTTCAAAGTTATTTACACTACTCAAAATAACTAAACTATCTGCTATCGTAATCTGCAAGTTCCTTTCCCCTTTTAAGGGGGAAATTTTGCCATCTTTCTATATTTTGTTTTGTTTTCAACTCATCGATCTTATTCGCCAGTAACAACGACAGCAACAACGATGTAAGAGGAGAAACATGTTAACATGTAGGAATTCATGCTTGACTTCAGAAGGAAATGTCGGCTGATACTTCCCGAAAATGTGTAACATTAAAGCACATCCCCCCGTTGCTATCAAGCGTTAATTGTCAGCCTCTTTTAGACAATACCTATATGGGTTATTGACCAAGTGTGAGGTCAAGATGGCTGGATATTGGCTAAGTTCGTTTTCTGCGTGTTTTTGGACCGAGACGGAGTCGAGGTCCATAAACTCGCAAAAAAAGAACGAGGCCAATATCCAGCCATCTTGACCGAACAAGCTTGGTCAATAAAGGATTTATTATATTGCTTTCGGGGAAATTTCGGGGACACGGCGGGTAGTCCCGAGCGGCCAAGATAGCTCGATCTTGCCCGCTCGGGTAGCCAATCACAGCGCAGGATTTGATTCATCTTGCCCGCTCGCGGAGCTAGCTATATAATAAAGTGAGCTACTTGGTAACCTTTTAACTACAGTATGAAGAGTGTTATGGAGGCAGAATGCAATATATTACCCTGCTTCTTATTTTACTGTACAAGATTGATGTCAACCTTATTTTTTCTCCTTAAAAATGTGCGTCAGGGAGACAGTGGTGGACCGTTTGTATGCAAAGAGGGTGGGAAATTTGTTCTGCGAGGTGCCGTTAGCTGGGGACACTCCCAATGCAGGACTGATCATTATACAGTGTTCGCTCGTATAAGCAGTTTTATTGGATGGATCAACCAGAAGAAGTCAGGTACTTTAATAAATTTCGGTAAAAATTCTCCTCTTTTACCATTACAGAGCTCTAGAAATAACTATGTACAAAAAGAACAGTAAGCGATTTGTCACAAAACATAAACGTGATTTTTAAAATCGTTTAATAAGTAATTCTATTAACATGTATCTTTGTACATATTGGCAAAAGTTACTGGATGGCATTGCATTTACATTGTTGTGTCAACATTGATTTAGAGTTCGATCACATTTATATCCAAAATGCACAAGTCCGGATTTCATTTTGAGACGATCAGATTTAAGTAATTATACTTTTTCTCATTTCCTGAGCTCTTATAGCTCAGGAGCGATTGTTTCTGCACTGATTTCAGTTATAGAATTCCTTAGATCCCAGCACAACTTTACGAGTTTATAATAGTGTTCGACTCCCTAAAGGAATAAACAAAAAGTAAACCAACAAGGCATACGATAAATGTCCAAGCAAATGAAAGGAAACGAAAATGAAACGTATACAGTAACTGTGGTCACTACGGATACTAAAAACTAATCAGCACGAATGAATGTCAACATAACATAGTCTTCGGCTTTCGTTGTTGTCCTATATAATGCTCAATTTAACGGCAAATAGTGAAAAAAAATATATATTGTTCACATTTTACAAACCTCGCTCCCAAGAGGGCAGACAAGAAAAAAACAATGTCTCCTGACTTGAGTTGTACCCAGTTCATCCCAAGCGCTCAAGGCGTGAAACAGTGGTGTTATTGTCCAGTTTTGGCCGAAAAAAGAAAAGAAAAAGAAAAAGAAAACACTTTGTGTTTTTGTTTTAGGTGGTGGAGGTGGCGGAGGAGGTCAGTAAAAGCGATTTTATCTTGTTATCCCCTCTCTCGAGTTGGTTCTAGTAATATTGATAACAAGAATTATTTAAGGCAACAGTCGAGCTATTTTTGCTAAAGACTCAAGTAAAACGGCTTTCAGTAAAGCCAGGGATTAAGGGGGCTTGATTACTTGAACGATTTCAAGTTTAACCCCTACAGACTAAGAGAGACAGTTACACTGAACAAGCATCCCCTGTTACCCTCTTACGATCCTGGGCAACGAGGTTATTTACTTTCATTGAGTAGCAGGTGGTAATTGCACAATCTTACTTTCTAGTAATGTATGGAAAGTGCTTGACTGTCTCCTGATTCTTGCATAATCCCAATCTATTGTACTCCAACCAATCTACCTTTACCCTTGAGTGACCTAGACATGTGCTAATATAATGTAACAACTAAGAGCACTTTTGGGCTTTTCTCGACCTAAAGCCGCCTGGCCTGATTCGTTTTGCGCACTAGGTCTACGTTTACATGCTTTCAGTGCTGACTGTTTTATCCATGCTTTTAGGTTGTATAGACAAACACCCAAATTGTCGGCAATGGACGAGGTATTGCAGCTGGCATCCATTTGTCCAGGCAAACTGCCGGAAAACATGCCGCCGCTGCTAATTTAAAATGTAAGCTCACACACGGAAGACAGGCTCGATTAACGGAGTATAATTTTCAATTATCCATCATGAGTTCCTGTTAACTTTACCTACTTAACTGTTTAGTAAAATTTTATCAGATCGAGTTTTATTGTCTGTTTCCCTTATTTGTGGTATGTGTGTAATTGCGACTGTTTTTTCTTTTTTTTTTTTCTTCTCTTTCGTTCTCTCACTCTGTCTCATCTTAGGTTGAAGCGGAAAATGAACAAGAAGAGGACTAGTGTAGTTGTTGTTGTAGTAAATAAAGCATTATAAACGAATAATTCGTTAACTGCTTCTTCTCACTATCACGACGAATTTTATTGTTTGTTTTTCTTTTTTTGGAAATCCCACCTCCTGAAACATCCACCTTTCAGATATAAAAAAGCATATTACCCAGTAAAAATGGGGGTCGTACTCCTTCCGTGCAAGGCGGGTGATATTGTGAGATACTCAGCATATTTCTGCTGTCAAAACAAATAATCTTTTAATTGTTGGTGAGGCGATTACACAGCTAAGTCTCCAAATTTTAATAAGACCGAAAACTACGCCTTAAAAATAAAGTTTACTCAAAGACCCTCACTCTCGAAAGTGTCACGATGAAATAGGCCCTTCGCGCGATCCGGTCACATGGTACAAAATCACACATGCTTGTGAGCAAGTTGCACAGCGGGACTTCCAAAACAATGCCACTCGTACCAGTCCACCTGGACCTGCCTTTGTTTTGGAAGTCCCACTGCGGAACTTCCTTACCAGCATGTGATCGTGCAAAAGGCCTATCCTGAACTATTGTATAAACAATTCAATAAGTCCCCTTACATTATCATTTCTGAGTCATTTTTGTTTGTCTTCTGAAGTTTTGTAAAATCAACCGACACGGAGTTGAAAGTGCACGAGCTGCACTATGAAAATGCGCTAATTGCACGCGTTGGACCTTCCTTTCAAAAAATTTTGCAGACTCGCCCATACTTTTTAGAGGGAAAATGTTATGAAACCCGGCAAACAACAAAGGAGCAAACAAAGATGCTAAGATCTACAATCTTTTGCACATTCGTTTGTTTTTTGTTCATACACTATACATGAATTACGTAACCAACACGTTTCTATTGGTTAGTTCCTCAGTGCGGAGTAAACAACTATTGTTTTGAGCACGTTCAAGGACAAAAAAGCGAACAAAAACCAAAAAAAGAAGTTTGTCGAATTTTATAACCATTTCCCTCTATTAACTACGACTCGCCAAACAAGCAGGAACAATAAGAAATTATCAAAAACAGGTTTAGGCTATGTTTAAGCAGTGTTTGAGAAACGCACAAATTAACGCGATACCAGAGTATTCACAGCGCGAAATTGAAGTCTTGTTTGCGACCTTGAAAAGCTCACCTTTTCCATTAGCCCAGATCATAAAATGCACGAAAGAAGTCGCCATCATCAATTCATGTTGTCGAATTTCTTTACAAATCACTGGCTACAGACGGGAAATAATCTTCTCATAGGAGACTCCAGTCTCTTACATCACACCTTTTTGCTCGGATCGCTCTAGAATCCGTCCTACATATAAGCTCCCTGGTTCTTATTCCCTGCCATCGCTGTAAAAATTGGTAAGAGAATCTCGTTACTCCCGCCATTTGATCACGCAACATGACAACATCCACGGGAGAACCCCCGACATGTGCTTGGATTTGCTCGGATATATGTCGTCAGGGTAGCGAACTTTGTTCTAAAAATACTAATAGTGTCCCATATCATGGGTGCGAGAGTTGTAGTCTCCGTCACCGATTATGGCTCCTGATGAAAGCTGGTTAACTACTGAGGTTTTACGACTTAAATTTGACATTTGCTCAAGTCAACTGGCCACTGGTTTGAGGCAAAAGGCATAACGTTTTCTGTTCAGCAGACGATTCATAAAGATAGCTTTCATTGATGAAGAATTTACTTGACAAGCTAAGTGCAAAAAACAAAAAAACAAAAAACAAAAAACAAACAAAAGCAAAAACAAAACAAAAAAACTGTCCAAAAGTAGGTAGGGAGAACATAATTCTCTTATTCATTTTTTTTTTTCTTGATCAAAGCAAGTTTTGATCATGGCACCGGAATAGGTCAGTTATTGTCGGGCCCTATCAAATTTTAACAAGGAGCTAGGAAGAGCTCTATTTTTAATCAAGGCGCAGAATGCCATTCCAATCACGCGGAAGCCTGAACTCACTGATACCACTTCCTCTTTCAATATCCCGGTTGATTGCAGACTGGTTGGAGGATTAGACTAATGGAAACTATGCCCAGCCATTTTAAATGTCATCGCTGGACTTCTAGCTAGCTAATGCATTTTATACTGATTACGGCATTGTACAATTTTTAAGTACTTAAAGCGGCTAATTTTGGTCTTATCAACTGAACTGAACAGTCATTGAATTTCTTTAAAATTTATGAGTTCACTTCCTCGAACTTATTAATAATTCCTCAAGTTTAGCAAACGAAATAATGAACGTAGCGGTGTTGGGATAACTGATCTTAAAACATAAATTGTACGATTTTATTTCTCCGTTTTCTCCTTAGTTTTAACTTCGATTGAGAAAATATATCAAACAAGAAATACAGTGTTTGAGCACATTTCCAAACATTTCGAAGTTTGTCAAAACTACTCCGCGTCGCGTGCTATTTTCAACTCTCTTTTCGGTGTTTGGCAATGTGGTCTGGTGTCCTGTGGACATCCAGGGCTATGAACAGTGGTCACATGACCAAGCGAGTGCATGTGCATGTGTGTACGAGCGTGCGTTTGAAGTGAGACTTTGTGTTGCTCGAGTTATTGACCTTAGTGGCTTCTAGAAATATTACAACAGTCTTTTGTGTTTGATATATCACGTAAAGGTTTTTCGGTAAACCCCATAATCACCTACAGACAAGTTGGTGGCTCTTCAGGCTAAGCATTCTCATAATTACGTACGGGCAGAAAGAAGTTGAGCAATTCACCCATATCTGAATTGAAATCTCGTATTCTGCCTATCACCACTAAATTTCGCTCTTTTAGACAAAGCGCGCAATTGTGCTCAATCATGTTGCGCACATCCCGAAATTATCAAAATCAAACCACTGTATATCATTTCCAAATATCATTTTCCACCGACATACTTGTCGCCATCCATCGGCCAAATTTTAAGCAAGCATTTTTTTTTCTGCTATTGGTACAAGATACATTTTGTGCATACATTATTTGCTTAATGTTTGTTGATGTATCTTTTCTTTAGTTAAATTTCTTGGTCAATATTTTGACCTAAAAATTCACAGGTGAGCGTAAAGTTTGGTAAAAACATGATTATGTCTTTTGGCTAAAACTTAAACTTTACCATTCTTGTGAAAAGAAATGTGAAAATGAAAAATTTCAATTGAAAATAGGTTATGATATCCCTACATCAAACCTACGTTAGACGAACAGACATAAAGCTGTCCCAGGTGTTGTTCTTTCGTTGTCACGTAAATATACCTTTAATCACGTTTTTTATTAAATATTTAAATAGCCTAGACAGTTAAAAAATTTGAGCCATGAAAAAGAAAAATGACCGGGTATTTGAATGTATAAAGGCCTGAGATTTAAAAGCAATTTATCGGTCTTTTGTAGTGAGATATCGTGTAATCGCTATTAAGGTTGCGAAGAATGGAAATTAATAAGGATTTGGTTATGCGTAAATAAGCAAAAACTAACGATAGAACCGACTTTTCGATGTCTTCATGACGCATTTGTATTCCTTATTTTTCAGTACCTTGACAAAGGCGTCATGAAGACACCGAAACTTTCAATTCGGTTTTTATTGTTAGTGTATGCTTTTTTTGATAATAAAAATAACAAATGTATTGCTAATGACATGATTGACTCAAGCATTACTTATTAAAAGAAAGAAAAAAAAAACGTATCTTATTTTTAGTGTCTTATAAAAGAAAAACATATTTAATATTATAAACGGAATCAAAAGATCTAGTTAACTCTTGCAAAAATCAGTGTATGCAATACATCAGAGATTTTTAGGGGGAAGAATTCAAGAGGGAGAGAGATATAAAAGAGAGAATCACTAAAAATTAAAGGGATTTACTAATGGTTGATCAAACAATGAACATTCGCTTTACTCAGACATTTAGTTGCATCGTGGTGCTAGGCGGTTCACACTAATTAAAAAAAAATAATATTGATTGAAATGTATCCAGCTGAAGGTACAACATCAGGCAAACCAGGACTTTGGAGACGGTCGTTTAAATACTGATTAAATTCCCTTTCATTCGAGATTTTAATGCAGAACGTTCATTGCCCAGTCAAAATTTCTGAGCCGCCTCTAGAAAAGGGCATTTTCATTCCAGCTTCATCTTGTCCTTATCAAGCACTAGCGGGGAGCTTCAGGAAGAAATTTCCACAAAAGCTCATATACAAGTGAACATAGGTGAAAAGCGTCCTTGGACATCTGAATCATCAAATAATATAAACCATAATTTAAAGTTTATAACTTTATAGAAAGGAAGCGAGAAACTGTTTGGATAGGATGCCCAGCTGCGCTAAGGCTAATAAAACACAAGAATTCATAAAAGAAAGTGCTAAGCATAGCTGGTCACCAAAATTGGAGATTATTTTTTCAAGATGAATCTCTGGATCGGAGTCACTCTTTTACTGCTTGGAGTTTCGTACTCTCAAGGTAAGATTCTGTGCTACCATTTATATGACGATTCTTCCATTTTTGCTCAAAATTGCTTTGTTACTGTAAAGTTCTGAAAGTAAAGATATTTCACAAGTTTTTTCCGAGTTCTTCTTACGAGTTCAATTTTATTCAATTGATACTTTTGGTCTTTCGAGGGTACATACTGTTTAAGGCGTTATGTAAAACATTTCTGAAGTACTTCAAAATTTCGTGCAGTCTTCATGCAATGTTGTTAGTATAAGAAGTTGCATCGTCGCATAAGCAACCATGAAATGGTATAAACTACAGTTTAGTCAAGTTTAGTTAAGGAATCTTGAAATGATTCAGTTCAGAACACGCGTGTAGACTGGCTTTCTAAAGGAAATATTTCACCGAGATACGACCTTTATTTCAGACTGCGGAAAACGACCTTTTACAAGCAGGGTAGTGAATGGCGAAGATGCCCAGGCCCATTCCTGGCCTTGGCAAATTTCTCTCAGAGTCAACGGTCGCCACATCTGTGGAGGATCACTTATTGACGGAGACTGGGTTGTCACTGCGGCTCATTGCGTGGAAAATAATCCCTATCCAAGTGGCTACACTGTCGTTGTGGGTGAGTTTTGTGCTTGTAAGCTCTGTTAGTACTGCGGTTTTTACATACCTATCGAATGACGGGTCACCTATTGCAAGGGAGCAGCAAATGAATAAATTAAAATGTTTAGCTAGAGAGGAAGCCACATTAGCGTAAGCTGGTGGTTGCTGTTTATGGAGGGAGGAAAACTAAGGCACTCCGAGAACACTAGGCTCAAGGCGAGGACCAACAGCAAACTATAGCTAAACCGACTTATGCATGCTGCAGGGTTGAAATCGATCCCGGCAGGAGGTGAGTGCTCTGCGCCATCCCTGCCGCCCCATCCCCCCTACATTTTATTGCCTAAGGGTCGATTAAGCATCTTTTGTATTTCGTGCCGTCATTGACGCACTCCGTACATTTTTAAAACTTGTCGCAGGTCCTGCGGTCGCACGCTTCTATTTGTATTTGTTTTGTTTTGTTTTGTTTTCGTTCCTTTTTGGTTGTTTGTTTCTCTGCTTATTTGTTTTTTTACTTTTCGCTTTTTTTTTAATTCAACCCATGACTAGTAAAGGTCACTTTATTCACTTTTCCACTGACAGGAGCCCATCGCCGTACTGGAACAACGGCTGTGCAGCGGACCTTCCGCTTGAAGAAACTATTCAAACACGAAGGTTTCAACATGAGGCAGCTTCGTAACGATATAGCACTTCTTCAGCTTGAGGGATCCATAACAACAAGTGAAAAAGTGAATACTGTTTGCTTGCCAGCTTCAGGAAGCAGGATTCCGGCAGGAACACATTGCTACATCACAGGTTGCTTATGAATCTAAATTTTGTTGTTGTTGTTGTTGTTCCTGTTGTTGTTGTTGTTGTTCCTGTTGTTGTTTTATTATGGTATAAACTTTTTCCGCATATGATAGCGATCGTGGAACTTTGAATTCCCGCTTACCCGGCCACGGTTCGTTTTTTTTTTTTTTTTTTTTTTAGAGTCACCAAACTTAACAATTCTTAACGAATGTCTAATCGCAAAGCTCGGACGTTTGTTTAACGTAAAACGCTTAATTAAAGATACGCAATTACTAGCAAAGGCTTGTCGGTTAAGTGGCATACCTCTTTTTCTTTTGTTGTGCTTTGCGTAATTTTAATCTATTTCTTAGGTTGGGGAAGAACTGTGGGAGGTGGAAGTGCCGCTGACACTCTCCAACAGGCCATGCTACCAGTGGCTGAACACAGTGCCTGCAGCAGAGTAAACGGAAGATTAGTTCCTGTTGATGAAAGTTCCATGGTGTGCGCTGGAGGTCAAGGCAAAGGTGGATGTCAGGTACTCAAGGGTATTCAAATAATTCAACTTGAAATTCAACATTTACACCAACGGTATTGCCAGGCTGTCCCAACAGCATAAAAAAGACATATTTTCGCCCTATTTTATTTAACATATCCTATATTTATATAATACTGATTAACCCTAAACCATGACACAATTTGCTTTTATGAAGTCAAAACATGAGAAACATTTTCAAAATGCTAGAGGGCAATCATTTCAATTCTTCTTATTAGCTTTGACAATGTTCAAAGGATCCTAGGCCTGCGCAGAAAAAAATACTATGTTGGAATGGTTTGGAAAAACCTGACTGTGTTGTAGCATATAGAAATCTGTTCTCGTCTCGTAATGTAACTATAATTTATATACATATATATTTTTCCGTTTTAAACGTATACAGGGAGACAGTGGTGGACCATTTGTTTGTGACGAGGGTGGAAAGTTTGTTTTGAGAGGGGCGGTCAGTTGGGGACATAGGCAATGCAGGACAGATCATTACACGGTGTTCGCTCGTATAAGCAGCTTTATTGAATGGATTAACCAGAAAAAGTCAGGTATCTTCCTGTTTTGCCTAAAATACTACCTATGTTTGACTAAAATATTCATTTTTGAGGTCTGCATTTAATTAGCTACGAATTTATGTCTTAATCGAGCATGCATGCATGATATTTATTCAAGAATTACATTATTATCATTATTATTATCATCATCATCACCATCATCATCATCATCATCATCATCATCATTATTATTATTATTATTATTATTATTATCCTTAGCCTGCGTTTCTCAAAGTCGTAGAGAAGGTGTATATAACCTTACTAATGTCAAATCAGGTCTTCTAAAAATGAACGTTACAAATTTTATCAGCCGTAAAACAGTAAGACAGATATCATCACATGTTTGCTTGTTGTTGTATTTCTCCAGGGAGTGGCGGCGGTGGCGGAGGTGGAGGAGGAGGTAAGTAAGATAAATGTCTATTTTACTACACTCTGCAACTTGCATTATTTGATTACAAACTAAATGCTATGAAGAGGCTTGAAATGATGATGTCAAACCTGTAAATAATATAAAATAACTACCCCGAAAAGCTAAATAACAAAGATTCCTTGGTGTTCTTATAAAGCATGAACTGTTTAATATTATTATATTATCAAAACATAGAACAACTATTCAAAGCAAAATGATTCTAAGATACTTTGATTGAAGAGTATCCCATCTGACACTGACATAAAATCTTCTCACTCATATTGGGAAATCTTGGGAAAACCTGTCTTGCTTATACGTACAGTGCTTTCTTCCCGCTGGTACACCACAAATCTACATTGCATATCATCGTGTTGACTATCTTAAATAAGGTCAACACGTGCATTTAAACAGGTTGATAAACCTTCTCCACCGCCATTACATCCATAACATGGGCGTATATGTATATTTTTTTATTTGTCTTTTTTTTTTTTTTTTTATTGCCATCTAGGCTGCGTAGACCAAAGCTCGAGATGTCGTTACAGTTTGTATCAATGCCGATACGACATCAATGTTCAGAGGGCCTGCCCGAGGACATGCGGTCTATGTAAGTAGGGAATCACATTAATGCATTACCATGAATTTTTACACACCATTAATATTTACAGATGGGGACGTGGTGGTCCTGTGTTGATCTGTTAATGAATTAACCAATAGTTTCAGAAAGACTGAGTGCTAAATAAATCTAATGTTAGAAATAATAATTATTATCGAAAAAAAGTGACAAAATTGTGCAAAAACAATCTTTGTTGAAACTATTGAAGTGTTTAGAAAAAGATTGCAAACATCGTTTTATTTTTACCCACTTTTTTGTTTGTTTTCACTTCATAGAGCTGTTTGTTTGTTTTTGTTTTTGTTTTTGTTTATTTTTTTTGGAGGGGCTGGATTTCTTTTCATTTTGCGGTTGCACAGCATTCAAACCGTTAGACACTTCACGGTCTTCATTTTAACTAAATTATCACTAAATAAATACGTTGGTCTTTAGGGTAGTACGTGATCAGGAAGATCTTTCTCAGATTTGTCCGGTTCCCTATGTTGATGTGTTGTTTGGCAGGCAATCTCATTCTTCATTGTCTCTCTTTATTCTAGAATAAAAATAAATATCTTCTTTTTTGACATCATCTTCTTTTAGGTTAAGATGGAACATGACACTTCAGGAATTGAAACCAGGACTAAACTTCCATGACAAGATGAAACAGACATATATATCTAGCCATGTAGAGAAACAATAAAGTAGTTCAAGAACATATTTAATGTCGTCTCTGTTCCGTCTTCCACTGTCTTTAAATCAAGGACACGTTCCTATCGTATTGCCTGAACAATACCGACCGTGTATGATGTGAACGTGTTCAGGGCAGCAGTAGGGTTATGCGAAGCTTGTTTTTGGCGAGCACAAGTAAATCTTTCATGATTTCCTAGTCGTTCTCAAGCATCAGCATCTTTCCTAGACCCTATTCTAGAATTGAAGAAAAAAATATCCAAGGAAAAGATTTGTTTTCGCCCCGAAATTGGCGATGTTCCAACGAGTAAAATACAGTACCGACTTGGAATTTGATTTGGCTATCCTAATTACTGCCAAAGTAGTTAAATCTGACCCAAGTGGCTGAAATTAACATGCAGTATTTTTTTAGGTGAGTGCAATTTGAAAATAGTTTTCAGATATCACAAGTAGTGTAAATCCTTAATTGCTCGAGCTGTCATACGATTATTCATTTATTATAAGACTGAGAAAATTGCGAACACGCGCGCGTTAATTTGCACTGCAGTGCAAATTAACAATAAATTAGCCTGCTATCAACTAATCACAAAGAAGTAATTTTCCCAGTCACATAACAAACTGCGTAATATTAGAGTCAAAAAAATTGTTTTCCTGCCGCAGAATCATGATTTTAAAAACTATGGAAAGAATAATTTCTTTACTCGGAGCGCAATTAAAAACCTTAAAAGTGGGATATTTTGTTCGTATCCACCGAACTTCGTCAGCCACAGTGCAAATTTGCCAGCTCACGGGGTGTTCAGTAGGTTCTAGCGAAACAAAAGTTCTTGCCACGTAAAGCAACACGTTCAAACACCGCGTAAGGGACGCACGATATCAGATTAAGTAAGCCCTCCTTGAACCGAGACTATGGCTTCGAAATAGTCAATATCTATGACACCATTTTAGCCCGCTGGAGACCGTAATGAACATATAACCCTACTTAACATTCAAATTTGTATTGTGGCTGAAGAAGCTCGGTGGATTCGAACGAAATACCCCACTTTCAAGGTTTTTGATTGCGCTATGAGTACATAAAGTATTCTTTTTATATTTTTTTAAAAATGCGTAAAATTAGTTACTGCTCCAAAGGTGGATAGATACTACAGCTGGCTTTTAATTTCTATTTGGTCTCAATGTGCACTTTGGTTTTCATAATAATTTTGTCAAAGAGAAAATATGAAATATTGCCACGGGAATGATGGTATTTACTTTATCGTCTAAAATTGTTTTGAAATATTAACTTAACCAGTACGGATAAAACCGTTTTTTTGAATGAAGCCTCTATACAGCCTCTTTCAAATAAGATTGTGATTTAAAACAGCATTTTTTCCTTTTTTTTTTTTTTTTTTTTTTTTTTTTTTTTTGATGGTAAACAAAGATTACCTGTACCGTTGTTTACGGGCTGGCTTTAATTTGCTTGTTAAAACTTGACCGAGTCCGAACTATTCATTGCTGTTGTTGTCTCTGTATTTCATTCTGCGGTTCACCTGGGACAACACTGCAGCATAAAACAAAAAATATAAGGATAAGCTTAAACAAAAGACCAGAATAAACATTTATCATCTGCATCAACACCTATTCAAATCTTAAAAAAAATATATACATTCACTTCTTAAGCAACTACAATAAACGAAAAGTTTAAGCTGTGGAACTTTTTAGCAAAAATGGGATTATGGTTCTTTTGTAATGAATTCAAAGCAAACCCTGCCCAGTGCACAGCGGAATGCCGCAAAGTCGACTCAGATTTTTTCAGCTGTACTTGCAAATTTAACTAGGCGCATCTTTTTCTTTCATTCAACAATTTCGAAGAGCCTGTGAAAATAGTCTGCGTAAAACAATTTTTATTCAGAGAAATAAGAATTATCAAAAGCTAAAGAAGTATTCGTCGGCTGAGCTATTACCTTTTGAAAACGCTGGTTAAAAAGTAAATAGGTCCTTAGAAAATGGGTGTGCAATGTCTTTGTATAGGGAATTCAGGTGCTTTACGACGAATGCAACAATAAAGGCAATAAATAACGTAAATGTTACCTTGTTGGGACATTTGGAGATCATTTCTTCAAGATGACTGTCTGGATTGTAGTCGCGCTTCTGCTACTTGGAGTTTCATTCTCCCAAGGTATGATATAGGATTTGTTTTACTTTTCAACCAAAATGTCTTGTAAAGTAACTGTCTTGCAAAATCTATCACTCATAATGATTCCGGATCTCGCTATTTAACCTTGATGATCGTTATTTAAATTAAACTGAAATTTACACCTAACCATCTTGGAAAATTAATCTATATCTGGTTGGGCCAGTTGTAAGCCTTCTGTTTTCATGTACAGTTTGATGTTTTGTCCAGATGATAGTTTAGTATCACAGGATATAACTCGCGATGCTATTTTCATTAATTGCTAAGGATGTGGAAATCAACCATGTTCTAGCACGCTGCTGAACAGGATCAAAATGTAGATTGGTAATTTAAAGGTAATATTTTTACCAAAGATTCAGAGATACGCGTACGACCTTTATTTCAGGCTGTGGAAATCGACCATTTACAAGTAGGGTCGTAAATGGCCAAAATGCCCAGCCCCACTCCTGGCCCTGGCAGATTTCTCTCAGAGTCAACGGTCGCCACATCTGTGGAGGATCACTTATAAAGAATGACTGGGTCCTCACAGCGGCCCACTGCGTGGATCGAAACCCGAGGCCAAGTGGCTACACTGTAGTTGTGGGTAGGTCTTTTCTAAAGAAATTAATATAGTAAATTTTGTTTTTCGCGGGACTTTTCTGAGGTTAAAAATGTTTTTAAAACGAGACGTTTCGGTATGCGATGCTATGAAAAACTCTTTAAAAGCTATTAAGTATGGATATGTCAACTATGAAAAACTATTAAGTCTTTTCTTTTTAACCATCGGAGATTGTCGGCTTTAATTCGCATTTATTTTCGTATTTTGCAAAGAAAGTATCATAGATCTAGTACACCTCCTCGAGCATTATTTTTAACCCTGAAAATGGCAGTTAAATTCATCCTTTATTCCATCGTTGGGCCACAAACTTTGGGATGAAAAAATAAACAACATCCAAAAACAGGCAACAAAGACATTATGAGTTTAGGTTTGAAAAGGACTGCACGATCTGTAATCTCCCTACAGAAAGGGACCCTACAAGAATTTCTTATTCCTAGGGTTAGGTGATTAAAACAATGGCAATATGAAAGCGAACTTAATATTTGCAAGACTTTTCCAACCATCAAAATAAGCCCTACGCTTAATTGATCTCTTGAACACAGTAGCCTATTATTTGATTAGCTCTGATTTCATTATCAGGAGCCCATCGCCGGACTGGATCAACTGTCGTTCAACAGACTTTCCGCTTGAAACAGTTGTTCAAACACGAGAAATTTAGCATGAGGCAGCTGCGTAACGACGTCGCCCTTTTGCAACTAGAGCGGCCAATACAAGCAAGCAGCAAAGTGAACACGGTGTGCTTGCCGAGTTCAGGAAGTAGGGTTCCCGCGGGAACACGATGTTACATTACAGGTAAATGAAATGTTCCTCGCCAATTTTGCGTAAACCTCCTTACTTGCCTCTAAAGAAAAATGGATCGAGTGAGGAAAATTTCAGAGGTGTCCTTTCCCCAAAGATTTCCCAAAAATTTCTTAGGAACGCCGATCGTTTACACAACAATGAATGCACACAAATAAAGGTAAACTCTGATTCATATTACGAAACATACAAAGTTCAGATATTTTTGTTTTATCTAATTTTATACTATATTCGTATTTCTTTTATTTTAGATACACGGCCACTGAGGGGTTCGTCGATTCAACTAGTGGTTTAGTTTAAAGCTTAAGGCATGCTTGCTTTTTTCAAGTATAATTACATACATTGTTAATTCTTGATCAAGAACTCCAGAGCCAATATGCACGATTTGCATCTGAGCGTTCTGCCTGTACAAGGCATTAAAATGGCATATCCAGATCTCTTATTATTTTACTGTTCTTTTCGTAATATAATTCAATTTAATTTATTAGGTTGGGGAAGAACTGTTGGAGGTGGAGGTGCCGCTGATACTCTCCAGCAGGCCATGTTACCAGTGGCTGAACACAGTGCCTGCAGCAGAGTGAACGGAAGATTAGTTCCTGTTGATGAGAGGTCCATGGTTTGCGCTGGAGGTCAAGGCAAAGGTGGATGTCAGGTAAACAAAGAGTGTTACTCTTTGGGAAAATGATCTACGATGAAAAGAATATTCCCTACAAGCCAACAGCGAACTTGCTTAGGGGCCCTTCTACGTATAAATTCCTCAAACAGGACTTACTCTCATCGGTGGAGACTCCCATATATAAAAGACAGAAGTGCTCGTCGGAAATTTTGAAAACAACCCCTTAGAGGTACCAAGGTCCTGTTTTGTGGGCATGGCTTGATTTTTTTTTTTTCCGCTCCTAAGAGTTGCAATTCTAAAACTTCACATTAACTCACACTTTTATAATTTTTTTAAAGAAGGTCGCTTCGAATACCTCCACTAGTAAAGTTGATTGTCATATATCTCCTATCATATATTTTTGGCTGAAATTAAACTCCAAAACTGTACCGCGAAATTTCCCGCTCGCGACCATTTGAGGCTGAGCACCCAAAGAGGTAAGGAAACCTGGTTTTTAACCCCCAAAATGCACAACGAGCACCCCCTCCTGTTTTATATGGGATTCATTCCAGGGGGAATTTACTGTGAGATGTGTAAATCATACTATCGAAATTTGCTTGTGAATATTCCTCCGTTTTCTCTTTTGTATAAAACCAGGGAGACAGTGGTGGGCCGTTTGTTTGCAATGAGGGTGGAAGATTTGTCTTAAGAGGTGCTGTTAGTTGGGGACATTCCAATTGCAGGACCGATCATTACACAGTGTTCGCTCGAGTAAGCAGTTTCGTCGGATGGATCAACAACAAGATGTCAGGTAATGAAAATTTAAAAAAAAAATGTCTGTTGATTCTTTCTCAATACATGGCTCTTCTTGATTTACTCAATCAAGAGGTCGTAAATCCGTAAATGGCCAAAAATTAAAATTGGATTCGGAAGTTATTGTCGGTTTCCAACAAAATTGAAAGTTTTAGTCTTATAGTTTGACTTTGTGTATCTGTTGTATTTTTTTTTTCTTTTTTATTTGCCGATTTATTTGAAGTACTTCGTTGGATTAAATTCCCCACCGTAATTTGCTGACAAATTAACAATTACTGTCGATATTTATGGCTGACCTTATTGTAACGAAGCTTGTTTTCTTTTGCCATTTAGGCGGAGGCGGTGGCGGTGGCGGCGGTGGAGGTGGAGGAGGAGGGGGTGGCGGTGGAGGTGGCGGAAGTAAGTCAAATATACGTCCAAGCCGTCATAAAGCATAAAGGATAGATCACTTTTAGGAAAAGTAGGTGTGTCACCGAGGCTAGCTAGCACGAACCAATTCTCCTCAATTGTCTTACAGCATGATAAGAAATAACACGCAAACTGCGGTGATAAACATGGTAATAAAACGCATGTTAAAAAACAAAGTTCACTTACTTGACGTTTCGTATGTTTCAACATACATCTTCAGAAGTGACCGTTAGGAATAGAAGAACAACTAAATTTCAATTTAAAATATTAGCAGTCTCTTTTATCTCGCAATGTGTATTTGTCCGACCTTTTGCTAATATATCAAAGCGGTTCCTTTTGAAGTTGTGACCAGTTGACGTTGACACCTGCGGGTGTTATCAATTACAACATTAATGATGTTCTGAACAGGCAGCAATGCAAACCGTAGAATCCAACCACCGCAGTCCCTAAAAAGGAAATAATCTTAGTTCTACCTTATTTAGGGGTACAAAGCAAAAGGTCGGACAGATACACATTGCAAGATAAAAGAGACTCTGCTAATAAGGGAATTAAAACCCACCCTAAATGTAATGTAAGCAGCGAAAAGCTTTATCTTTATTAGTTGGCATTGTTTATATGCAAATTTTTCTCAGCTTCTGTCATTGTAATTATTTACTTATTTTAAATTGAAATTTAGTTGTTATTGCTGGGAGGGAACCTATAGACTTGAACAAGAATCCCATTCAGCAGGCGGCGCAAACGAAGATAAGCTCTAACAGTATGGACCGAATATGACATTAGTTTACTCTTACCTACCACTATACATGCATGGATAAGAGAGAAAGTCGATGCATGATACAACCATCTCAAATTAAACAACAATGAGATGCTTTGAGCAATTGAATATGCACCTAAAGCTCTTTATACCATGTTTCTTTTACATCTTACCACTGAAGATGGGGTGAGAATTTTCTCCCTCCTTAATTACTTCCAAGAAATATGAATATTAATAATGAGAGGAGTACATTCAATGCTCTTGGTAATTCTTTCATGATACTTCTGATATCCATAAAGCCGCCATCTTTTTTCTCTTACTTTTACAAAAGCTTAAAAACCTTCCAGTGATGACGCAGATCTAATCAAAATCAATAGAGCAATGCTATGGTCGTACAATTTTTAAATTACTGCATTGAAGTTAAATTTTGTTAATGGAAACAACGATACTCCAAAATTTTGAAAACAATGCCGGTCAAGTTGAGATTGTGATGGAAACATCAAGTTCCAAATAAAATGACTTGACAGCTCAAGACTTTTAAAAGTCTTATTTCAGACAAAGTGGCGAAATTTGGAAAACTTATGCGTCCAACGGTGCAATGAGGACAGGTGATACACTTAAAATAATGAGCAGTTGTTAAAGGTTATAATCATTGCCAACAAGAGTCGATGTTCTACCCTACTGTTCTATCGCCTCGTGTTTCATCATTAGATGGGGTTTTCAAAGTTAAAAATTTATTGCAATTTTTGTTTTATTCAAAGGCTGCAAGGACAAACAGTTAGCCTGTCCGCACTGGAAGAATTACTGCAGTTCCAGCGAGGTTGTGAGGGATTACTGCCCCAAAACATGTGGTATATGTAAGTATTATGTCCATTGCATTTTACGCGCAAAACATTACAGCCCTTGACTAGCATTCCTTTGATCATATAAAATTCATCTGTACATATGAAACTGCGGAATAAACATAA
Organism: Orbicella faveolata; assembly: GCF_042242905.1. NCBI lineage: Eukaryota > Metazoa > Cnidaria > Anthozoa > Scleractinia > Merulinidae > Orbicella > Orbicella faveolata. The sequence continues at coordinate 6,204,343 of NW_028301539.1, read as the reverse complement.
AGTTATTGGAAGACATAACGGCGAATCCTTTTGAAGTGGAGGAGCTATAGTTTTGGAAGAAGCTCTGAATTCAAACCAAATCTGTAATAAAATGGACTTTTTTGGAAGAATAGCCTAAGCTTAACATTGATATGTGACTTATGACAAGAGCTTAAGTAGAGCAGCTGTTGCTAAACTTGTAACACGAGCTTCTGTCAGGTAAAAGGGATAAGCTAAGAGAGCAGTGAACATTAATAGGGAATAAACAAAAACACACGTTTAGTTTGAACCACATTTTTTTTTTCTTTTCCCTAGGTGGTGGTGGCGGAGGAGGAGGAGGAGGTGGTGGTGGCGGAAGTGAGTTTAAAATTCCTTGCTGTCATCAAGTTTTTCAGAAATGCTATTATCACATAACAGATTTAAAACTCAGTTCTACCACAGCTGTACATAATGAATTTACTTTTTACCGATACGTCAGCCATTTTACATTTCATTGTTTCAAATAGCTATTATGGGATGCTAAGGGGTCAAATATTAATTTGACCCGTTTTTTTTCCCATAATAGCTATTGAAAACAATGGAATTCAGAATAGCGGCCGTATTGGCACAAAAAAGGCTGTTTGCATGGTCTTTATCTAGTTTGAAAGCTTAAGCTTTCACACATTCTAACCATAACACATGTCCCATATCTCTGCAAGGTACGTAGTTCACGAAAAATGTAAACACACACAGGGGCATAGCAGTCGCCAGTTTGGTTCCAGGGCAACAAAAATATAACTTTTAGCACCCAGCAAACACTGTATAATTTGTTTTTTGTTGTTGTTGTTATTTTATTCTAATTTTTTTTTTTTTTTTTTTTTTGGTTATTTTTTTCTATGATTATCGTTCGTTTTAAGGCTGTCAAGACAAAAATGAAGCCTGTCCTGGCTGGAAAATGTATTGCCAAATTATGCCGTCCGTGAAGGAGCTGTGCCCGAAGACATGTCATGCATGTGAGTACACAAGTAATGTATATTGGACTGGCTGAAGCGTTGTCCGTAAGCATCGAGAGCGAGAGGAATTGGGGCAAGTTATCCAACTTGGTACCAGCCAACCGCAGTGCCTCGATGCATAGTGAATAGAGGGGTTATGAAGCCCAGCGAACATTAAAAGGAGCAAACAAAGATGGTCAGATTTATGTTAGAAAATCCAAGACTGTGCACAATCTTTTGTTTTCGCTGAAACACTATGCATGAATTATGCAACTGAAACGGTCTATTGGTTAATCTCTCTTTCAGAGCTAAACAGTTATTTTGTTTCGTGTACGTTCACGGCAAAATTAAAAAAAAAAAAAAAAACGAACAAAGACCTTTTTCAGGTTTCAAAACCATCAATTCTCCAATCTGTTTTAAAACTGTGCTCAGTGCATATAATTTCCAGTTCCTATGGTTTTCTCTCTAACTTACAACCTCGAAAAAACTATAGGTTATCGTATGAATACGACCGCAATTCGGGATTAGGGATTTACACAACAAGTGATATTTGAAAGTTCTCTAAAAAATGTGAAAGAGTTTTCAAATATTACGTATAATGTAAATGCTTAATTGCTCGAGCTTTCATACGATCACTCATTAATTGTATGACTGAGAAAATTGCAAACGCGCGCGCGTCAACGATAAATTGGCTTGCTCTTGCTTGATGCTCTCAATCATATAATAAAATTGGAAACATTGCAATCTCTTTTTGTTGTTAGTTTGCCTTCTAAAGCACAAAATGAAATTTTAAAAAAAAGCCCTGAAGATGTATAGGGTTACTCCATACTTTTTAAGTGCTCTCGTTAATTCCAGTACAAAACAGGGACAATACTTTTTTTTTTTTTTTCTATAATATAGCTTTTAACTATAAAAAAAGGACTGGCTTCAAAGACGTTTTTCTCTTGAGGTGCGTTGATATAAAACGTGTTGTTTGAAATATTTCATTTTGCATTTCTGCTAGGTTGAAGCGCCGTATCACTGACAACGTGGATAATCACTGATCCTGTAGTTGCGTAATCTGAATAAAGTGTTACAAATGAAGGCTGCATTGTCTAGTTCATTTTACGTAGATCATATAAATTTTGAAAGCCTGAATTTCTATAACGAATTTTATTACTCGTTTATGTTACCCCGCTGTCCTCTTTGGCCAACATGTACATGATATTTTTCAGACGAATTTACCAGGCTCTGGCCGAAAGCCTTTTTTTTTAATCAAAATTTAAATAAACAAAACAAGAGCCGCACCCGCACCCAAAACACGATTTTAAACTTATCAGCCCGCGTATTTTCTTTGTGCTATTTAGTAATACCAAGTAGAAAGAGCACAAGTATAATTCTCAGTTCCCAAAATGCTTTCTTCAACAAACCCTACTGTTTCCGGCTTCAGCTTCTTGCTAAAAAGACCCCGCTGGAGAAGCGAGTGGTTTAATTTTTATTAGAAATCCTGTCGTTGTCCAGTCGCAAGGCCCCGCTTTTCTTAGAAATTCTAGATCTAAATACAATATTTAAAAGAAAAAATACCAAATGAAATATATTTACTAGCACTTGAAAATGACCTCGGCGAGGTGGAAACGTCGTGCCTTTTTTATCGTTAATCAGTTATCATTCAACCGATTTCTAAAAAGACTTAGTGCAACTTTATCGCTCATTGACGCAGTCATCTAAACTGAGGCATGATCACATCCTTACGTCTGCTATGTGTAAGACGGTTTCTGGTAATTGTGAAGTGCCTGTCATTTTTCTTTTTTATATGCCCAAATTATGCACATATGTAGTATGGAAACTGGTAAAAGGTACTTTTCTCCACTTTGCGTAAGCTAGCTTCTCAATGAACAAAAAAATGCACTCGCTCGCTTGCATTCACTTGCAAGTGAATTTGATACTATAGAACGCTTTGCTTCAGTTAGAATCGAACATGCATTAAACGTGGTACCTTTTTGCAAGGAAAAGAGAGGGTCACTGTTTAGACAGAATACCCCTCTATCTCTCCGTTCCCATAACTATGTTTAACTTATTTTTGGTGGTGGCTAGTCGAATGTGTATCATGTCACTCACCTACAACCTTGGTCACAAGGGTTAGAATAATTCAGTCTATACGCTTTTTGCCTTCCCCCACCCCTGTGTAATGTTGACAAAACACTTTTATCTGACACAAGTTTGCATTTTACCATTTTCCAACATTTAAAGGGGGCATGGGGGTCCTGATACTTATTCTGTAGGTTTTACGGTTATGATCTCATGTTTTTGCGCAATTTCCCATAAAATTTGTCCATGGTTGTGGCTTCACATGCGACACCCTTGCCCGTTGAATTAAAGAACTTATATGGAGAGTTCATATAGTCCGTAGTCTACAGGCACACAATATTCATTACATATAAGCAAACAAATAACTTTGATCTCTGTATGCACTTCTTTATTGTTTTAACGAAATACTACATCTATAACATTTTGGAATATAACAGTGATTACTTATATTATCTACTTCTCATTCATTTTACTTAACCTTTACTTCACTCAGTTCGTTTTATTTCTTTAGTTCACCTATTTTATTACTTTATGCATGTTCATATTATTTTGGTTTTCTTTGCTTTAAACGTGTAAATTAAAACTACTTATAAAGTGGACTTGCTGTAAGTTTTTGTTCCTTCGTGTTTCTTGTAAAGACGGTGTCCGGTCCTGTAAGCTTGGTCCCTCACCCTTAAGATAATATATAGAGAGAAATTTACCTAGAAATCACTTAAACACAAAGCTCCAGTTGTTCAAAAGGTGGATAACGTTACCCACAGGATAATTCGCTATCCAGTGGATAATTGTCAATGAAACAAACCACGCCATACACTGGATAGTGATTTATCCGATGGATAACGTTGTCCACCTTTCTAACAACCCGGGCAAGAAGTGTAAAGATTATTAATGAATAAATTACTTAAAGTTTATTTGCCCTCGGTCAGTGGTCGTAGCCAAGGGAGTTAAGTTTCAGAAGAAATAACTAATTTATGCTACCTGTAATTAATTATAAAGTTCATAGCCGGACTACTTCAAATCAAGTTATTCTATGGGGGGATTCATGCTGACGTCATTGTTTACATTTATGCTCATTTGCATACGGCTTTGCGTACAGAAGGAAACATGTTAGATATGAATTGACCCCAGGCAGCTAAAGAGCTAGTGAAACTTAATACATGGTGAGATTTTAAGCTCTTTGCGTGTAATATTCAAGGAGAAATTGTCTTTCAAACACTGCAAAATTTCTGGGTGGCAAAAGCGCTAATGAGCTCATGCATACATTCTTTGTAAAATTTTGAGTTTTTAAACCCGTGTTGGCAAAAGGTATTCAATACATCAGGTTCATATTTATTGGTGGAATCAACCGTACTGTGGCCTTTCAATATTCAGAGCTGATTTATTTGAAGTTCCATCAGAAACTGAATTACTTATGCTAATGAGGCAAATATTGTAAACAAGGATTCTCCAATTCGGCAGGTTGAAGAAAGTCGCGTAACTTGTGATTTGCTAACGATTATTATTATTTTTTTTTAAAGTATGATGGTCGATGTCGTAATTGTGATTGGAAGCATTGTAGAATGAAATATTTTGTCTAGTTTAAAATTCGGAGTTTCCAATTAAAGATTATTGAAATATTTCTAGACAAGAAAATGCTTTTCTGTAACTCTAGCATGTATGTCATCAACCTAGCGTGAGGTCCTACTGGGCATAGAAATCAGGGTATTCACGGAATGCATATGATAGATAAATTTGCCAAATATCAATAGAAAATTATTTTCACTTAAAAACGTCCTTCTCTTTTAGCAATGTTCTGAAAAAGCAATTTATCGAAGCGAATTCGTGAGCGGTCGATCTTCGCCTGGCCTGAAATGTTGGTCATCTCCTGTCCCCGGGTCTCTCGCCCGGGGACTAAGCTAAAGTCGGGAGATGAATGACATTCCAGGCTCATCTTAGCGTTCGGTATTGCATTATTCGGAAACTGAGGCAAATAAGCCTAACCTATGACGTTTGGCTTAAACACTAGACCAGACTTGACCTGGACAAACGACTTACACGATATTATTCATACACCTGCAAAATACACCAAAAGATACCGCGGGATTCAGCTTGCGACCCGTATCAATACTGGCACTTGTGGAGAAACAAAGCTGTTCCCAGTAAAGCTTTCATTGAGAAATGGAAGTCCCTGTCCGCGTACATTGGTTGCCGTAAAAACGTACTTGCCAGCCCCTTTTTCTCCTAGCATGAAATAATCGTAACAATTTGGAATTCTCTGCCTGGAAGTATCTATTACTAGTTCAACAAGCTTTTCTAGTTTTAAGAAAAAAGATTATTACATTTTTAATGAAATAAATGATGCTGAATCAGTTATGCCGCACACAAAGCTTAAAATTTATACTTAAGTAACAACTGAGGTGGCATCCACTGAAAGCCTGGTGGATTTTTAGAAGTCCCTTCGCTCTGTCATTTTCTTGTGATTGTATCTGTTTTTATTTTGTTAAAAAATGATGATAACGATGAAGATGACAACTACGACAACCGCAAACTCTAAAAACATTTCTTATGGTTTTTCACTAGGCACCAGTTACACAAGTCTGCTTGTTGATGTCTCTTTAATTGTTGTTGTTGTTGTTTTATTTTTTCTCTTTTACTTACTAATTGTTAAATAAACAATAGCCTCCATTTGGCGCGAAAATATGTTAGGATATTTGTCTGCGGACATTATCTGTTCCGAGAAGCGAACAGTTTTCCGAGAGCGTATTATCCTTCAAATATTTTTCGCAACACCCGCAGCTTTGAACATTGGATAATATTCGGTCACGTGACGTGTTTAGACCAATCGCGCGCGAGCGGAAATATTTGATGGATTATAATTTCAGTTATTTTTATTATTAATTAGATATTCAGTGTTCTTATTTAGTATTGAATCGTATCTTGTCCTCCCCATCATGTAATGTATGTCCTGTAAGTAATATATGATTTTTCTTCAATAATCAAACAAAAGAATAATACATGTAACTTACCAGCACTACAAAAATTGCACGTTTTCTTGCAGTTGGCAAACACGTAAGCGTTAGTTTTAGAGCAGAGCGACTGGCCTTTATAATACGCGCACAGAAATTGTGGTACGGCATCTTGACAGGGTGCTAGAGAAAACAGCGAAAGCCTGTCAATGTACGTTGTAAGAATCACAAGTAAGAGACCCAGTGTCATTCTAGGATTATTAGAGGAATTTGTTGTCCAATAATAGACCTTCTTATATGGCTAGCTCCTTGAGCGGGCAAAATGAATCAAATCCTGCGCTGTGATCAGCTACCCGAGCGGGCAAGATGGAGCTGTCTTGCCCGGTCGGGACTACCCGCCGTGTCCCTTTATTGACCAAGCTTGTTCGGTCAAGATGGCCTGCATATTAGCATCGTTCTTTTTTTGCGAGTTTATGGACCTCGACTTCGTCTCGCTTCATAAACACGCAAAAAAAAGAACTTGACCAATATCCAGCCATCATGACCTCACACTTGGTCAATAACCCATATAAAGAGGATATTACACGGTGGTGAGAAGGTATGAATTTTATGTTCGAGTGGCAAGAACAATATCTCACTCGTTCGCTTCGCTCACTCGTGAGATATTGTTGTTGCCACGAGAACATAAAATTCATATCTTCGAGCCAACGTGTAATGTTGTTTTTTTTTTATTATATGGAGACTAAATATTGAAACCAATTCAACAAAAGCAAAAGGCGGGAATCGTGACGTCATTGAACGATACGACACTCACAAAGGTGACATACGGAAAATACGCCACTCGGGTCCGGAATGAAGTGGCGTATGGAATCTACGAGTGGTTTAGTTCCCAGTAAAACACTCTTCTCCATATAATAAATATTCGTATTATCAGTACCGGACTGAAACTAGCTTGCAATGGAGGCTCATGCGGGAGGAATATCATTAAAAAGAGATTAATGTCATTTGCAATTGAAAAGACTCTCTGCATTAGCCTCAGTTGCAGTCTAGTTCCAGTCCAATACCAGGAGTACAAATATGGTCTATTACACACATGCTAAGGCGTAAAATAGCTCTTCTTGTCTCCAACTGTATCTGGAGTTCTGTTATTATTGTGGTTTGCTGTGGGTCAGGCTATTAATCTAACTGCGATTGGCATTTGGATCAGTATCAAAACAGAAACCAAGTGACCAAAGAGAGTTTGTCTCAATATTAACGTGGTATGATGACGTGATTAACGTGATGTGATTACATCTAACGTGATGTGATTAGATGTAATGCGATGTGACGTGATGTGATGTGATGTGATGTGAAGTGAAGTGAAGTGAAGTGAAGTGATGTGATTTGATGTGATGTGATGCGTAGTGATGTGAAGTGATGTGATGTGATGCGTAGTGATGCGATGCGATGTGACGTGATGTGATGTGATGTGAAGTGAAGTGAGGTGAGGTGAAGTGAAGTAAAGTGAGGTGATGTGATATGATGTGATGTGATGTGAAGTGAAGTGACGTGATGAGATTTGATGTGATGTGATGCGTAGTGATGAGAAGTGATGTGATGTGATGTGATGTGAAGTGATGTGATGTGATGTGATGTGATGTGATGAGATTTGATGTGATGTGATGTGATGTGAAGTGAAGTGATGTGATTTGATGTGATGTGATGTAAAGTGATGTGATGTGATGTGATGCGTAGTGATGTGATGTGATGTATTATGATATCAGTGATGTGATGCGATGCGATGTGATGTGATGTGAAGTGGAGTGGAGTGACGTAAAGTGAAGTGAAGTGAGGTGATGTGATTTGATGTCATGTCATGTCATGTAATGTGAAGTGAAGTAAAATGAAGCAAAGTAAAGTGAAGCGAAGTGAAGTGAAGTGAAGTGAGGTGAAGTGAAGTGAGGTGAGGTGAGGTGATGTGATGTGATGTGAAATGATGTGAAGTGAAGTGTGATGTGATGTTAAGTGATGTGATGTGATGAAATGTGATGTGTGTGATGTGACGAGCTGAAGTGATGTGATGTGATGCGTAGTGATGTGATGTGATGTGATGTGCTGTGATGTGATGCGATGCGATGTGATGTGATGTGTATGATATGATGTGCTGTGATGTGATGTGATGTGATGCGTAGTGATGAGAAGTGATGTGATGTGATGTGATGTGATGTGATGTGATGTGATGTGATGTGATGTGATGTGATGTGATGTGATGTGATGTGATGTGCATGCATTGCAATCAATAGCCGTTGCCGACTAAAATTGATTTACTTACCGACGACACCCGATCCATCTAGAAGAGAACAGAACTGAAATGAGGCAACTGGTATAGGTCAGTCATAAACTTGAGTTTGAAAATACTCTAGAACAGGAAAAACTACTGCATTCATAGGCGACTTAGATCATTATCATTGATAACGTGTAGCTTGCGTTCTCTCTCACCAAAGGAATGGCGCAATATCTTCTTCATCATAAAATAAAACCAAAATGCCAAACCATCATTGACTGTGACCATGTTTGTGTATTTATAACTGATTAAGCTAGACGTTTGATCGCACTGGCTTAAAATTATTAGATTCTCAATCTGACATATAGTATTTCATTCCACTACAAAGAAGAACGCATTTCTCCATCCATTTGAAAGTGTTTGAAGAGCAAATTAAGCTAAATTCCTGAAAGTGCTTTGTGCTCCCAATTTATTTCTTTTAGTAAAGTCTACTAGTTTTCCCAACTCAGCGAAAAAAGTCTCGGTTGATAAGATCCCGTCGCTTCTACAGGCGTTTGAAGTTGTAATTTTTGCAGCCACGACCTCGCAAATTAGGATCTAGGTCGGAATCTTCTTTTGGCGATAGCGGAAGAACTGGTCAGAAAACACTCAAAAGACGTTTGGCTGGGCTTAGAGCACTTTGAAAACACATTTGGGATATTTGTACGTCATATTTTATCAAAAAATGGACAAGACTTGCAAAATGAAATACACGTATCATCCATCAAAACAATTCGGAGTCTAGCTACGTATACGATTAGGACAGCTACAGGGTATATTTTTTAATTGATTATGATTATGATTATGATTATGATTTTTTTTATTTATTTATTTTTTTAATTCGGTTATTATTAAGTCAGGATCGACAATTTCCCGTCCATTTGACCTATACAGTTTAAAACAATGGCTGAATAGTTAACCTACAGCTGTTGAAGAGTCATTAAGATGTCAATGAACACGAAAAGGGGTAATATAATCTAACAGAACTTTCAGCTTTTGGAGAGTCAAAAAAATCTCTAGGTTCTCGGAAATATTCCCAAATTTTCCCCAAAATGCAAGGTAAAACTCATGCGATGGAGTCAAAGTCCAGTCCTTCCACTGATCCAGATCAATGGTTGAAAATAAATGTAACTTAAAAGATAAACGGTCATAATCTTCTTAATCGACAAAGAATACTCGAAGATGAGGTAAACTGAAACTTTCATCTAAATACCCTAACAGCACTAAACCCGTGTGAAACAACAACAGCGTCAAAACATCTGAGGAGTTAGTTGCACTTAAAGTTTCCAAATGTAATAATTGCTTGATTGGGCAGCCGAATATGAAACTTACCGCATTGTCCACAAGTTTTACTGCAAATTCTCCTCATAGAGTCACCAATTAGACCTACGTTATCACAATAAGACTGCGAAGCTATGCATCCTGGGTGTTTGTCAGAACATGGTGCTACAACAAAGGATGCAACAGTGGTTACTTTCAAAATATGGCATCAACTTTTTTTTACCTATTTTTTGGCTTTTGCAATTAATGTATCAGGAACAACGGTAGAAAATTAATCAACGGAGTTGTTGTGGTAGGGATGCATAGATCCCTATTTACACCACGCTATAGAAAAGCAGCCAATCAAAATACAGGAAAGCCGTCGAATATTCGACGGCATTATATCTAACCTTCTCATCATGCGCCGCGCGTACGTCGCATCGATCGTGTTAGCCACTGTATAATGCAACGCTCTCTTGTGGTATACCATGGAATATCCCACGGATCTAAAGGCTTGCGTGTATACCGAGAAAATACAAGTGACTCGTGGGATATTCCATGTTAGTATCACCCAACTAGTGGACTAACGCAAATCCTGCATTTTGATTGGCTACGCCACTAGAGGACTATTAGTAATAGTCCTCGAGTAGCGAAATTGGCGCAATCGAGCGTGACATTTTTTTCGTTTTATTCCCAAATAAATATTTCTTCAACTTGCATTTGCTAACTTTATTATTGCCTTTTCTGTCCGACTAGTTGGGTGATACTAAAACAATTAGACCCTTCGCCCTCAAGGGCCACGGGTCTAATTGTTAAGTATATCAGTCGAAATTTTTGCATAACTAGTTTATATCGTGCAGAATAACGCATTCATACTCACAGGGAGTGCTTCCTGGCGTCACATTTCCCTGAGCTGTAAAGACAATTGTTGAAAAGTAGATTTTCAAAATTTAGCCTTATTGATGGAGAATTAAATCAAATAACAAATACAGTTGTAAACCGAATTTTTACAATTATTAATGTTTGAATTATAAAAGAGATAGAATAATCAAGTAACGTGCATATTTTATTCGTATGTTTAAAGAAATGAACAAAAAGCAACAAAACAGAATTAAATAAATTGTAAATGAGCGTTTATTTCTATGCATTTTTTATCATGTTTTTTTTTATGTAATTTAATCTTGAGACGTTTGCAGTATGTCTCATCACTACCTCTTGCGTGCTGAATCTCTAGAAAATTATATATATATTTTTTAATGTAATATATCAAACACGAAAGACCGTGTTTAACCACACTTCCAAACACCGGGAAGAGAAACTAAAAATACGAAGGTCATGATTTCCTCTGTTTTAACTTGATGGATTATTAATGAGTTTGAAAAGGTATCACTTTCCATCCCCAAAAAGAAAAATTAATTTGCATCTGTATTTACTTGGTCAAAACTGAGCTCACAACAGGTCATCAAAAGACTGATTTACCTACCATAAATGTAATCAATTCCATTTTTGTCGTCGTTCGTGAGTTGCATGTTTGGATCATAAGCCTTATATATGCTGTGCATGATGGCCGCAGCGTGTAATGAATGCTTCAACCCCAAGAGATGTCCAATTTCATGGAGAGCAACTGAAAAAAGGTTAATTCCATTGGGTGTACCATCGGTGAATGTTTCATCATCATCAAAGTGCACAGTTCCCACCTCAGGAAAAAATGCATGCGCAAGGTCCTGTCCAACATTGTCGAAGGGAAATGGGCAAGAGCCGTGGCCTTTGGCGAAAAATCTTGAATAACAGATTACAGAATACGTCAAGAAAATGCTGGGGCACACACAGGATTTTAGTGCAGGGGGTTTGAGATGCACGCCAGGTCAGGGTGTTAAAATTTCTCATTTTTTTTGTTAATTTAGGGGTTCCAGCGAGTCCTCCGTACTCCCTCTAGATCCGCGACAGAAACGTATGCAGATAGATGAAATAATTGACGATTTCAGTGGCCTAGCTTAACCATTAAAACTCAACTGATATAAAAATTAGCCACCGTCCAGGGAGTTTTACTTTTTAAAACAGTCTCATATTTCATAACTTTTTAGAGTTCATAAATAAAAACCATTGCAACTTTTAGTATTATAATTACACACATCAGGGCATACCTCCTATGCGGAGAAACACTCCTTAAGGTGGCTTCAAACACTTTCCAACTTTTTTCCAAAATGTAGATTATGATGGGTCATTATAACCACACTGTATCGGTTGATGCCACAATCATGGTATCAAACAAATGCCCTATCATTAGTGAACATGTTAGTGTCAACTGGTACAATAGGCTACCATAGCAACAACACAACCTCTTAAAAACACCCTTAATTTTAGCTTTCAGTTCCTTAACATCAAAAAAGAGCTCGGTGACCATCAGTTTTTGTTATCGAATTTTATAACCATGGTAAGATGTGACTTTTACAAAGTTTAAAAACATCTGGTAGAGTGGATTCAGAGCCTCCTTAAATTTTCGAAAATCAAGGCGGCTCTATATAGACAAGATGACCGCAACTTGTTTTCCAATGATTGGGCATTTGTGTGATACCATTATCATTACCTGTTAAACAGTCGTAGTATTCATCATTTGAAGTATAACTGTTAACCGTTAGAAAAGTGCTGGAAACTGTTGCCTGCCTCTCTAAAGCACGAAGCCATTTTGAAAATTTCCCCACCGCCTATATTCCATTTGCACATCGCAACTAACATATCAACCAATTGTGCTACAAACGTCGTTTTTGCTCTACATTTTGGCTCACTCTGGGAATGTCTTATAGATAATTCTATGGACTGGATAAATCGCTATCCAGTGGATAAATTTTCACAAAACAAATCACGCTAGAAAAAAAAAAAATGATTTATTCGGCCCCCTGTTGCTCAAAATGGTAGATAACGCTATCCATAAGATAAATCACTACCTACACTTATTCACACTCACCCTTTGAGAAACTGGCCTTAGCTTGATAGCTTATCGATCCTGTGAACGGCCTGAGCCTGGACGTTAACTTCCTTCTTTGTTTTATTATTTATTTATTTATTTATTTTCCGTTTGACTGCACTTACGATATTGTAATATCCGGACTGGAACTAGAGCCAGTGACATCACTAAAGGAAAACGGACTGATATTTTCCCATTGCGTGAAGGCCTTCAGTACGATACTGCGCTGCTTAGCAGGAGTCAATCCGCCCTTCGACGCGTAGTTATGAAACTTGTAAGTTAGTTGGAATGTCGTCCAAAAGGTCTCGGAAACTGAAAACCGCTTCTTTCTCTCTGAAATTCGGCAAGATAAGACCAGACCAGTACTAGTACTTTCATTATTAAGGTTAAGCAAGAACATCGCCTGGGAAATCAAAACAAAAATCCTGGAGAAAATTGTTGTGGTTCTTAAGATGCGTCTTACAATTTGATACTGACAAAACCCGAGGAGAATATTCTAATCAATTATATGTATTTGACTGAGCACAGACACTTGTGTGCCGTCGTTTAATTTCCCATAAGGCTTACAGTAGTATTTCCAGGATTTTTATTTCTAATTTGTATTTTATTTTACTTCAATCAATCAATTTATAAATCACTCAATCAGTCTTTATTTATACATGGTAAACACCTAAGGTAAAAACCTAAAGGTGAACACCGTACGTCTACATTTTAGCCTTTTTAAAAATATATAAAAAGTTCTCAAGAGTTACTCACTAAACGCTTCCCTATCCCATTGTCTTTTGTTAAAAAAGGCTTTATATACAGAAAAGAACTGGGGGCTCAAAATTGGTAAATTGATCAATGTTTGATAAGATCAGAAATACCAGAAACTTCGTCACGAATATAAGGATGTTTACCATTCGTCATAATAAAGCGGTTGGGATGACCGTTGAATATTGGTAAGGATATGTCAAAAATCAGCAAACCAACCGAACAAGATGGCTCTTACCATTTGCAATTCGAATTCTCGTTATTGTTTTCGGCTGCTGAGAGACTGGAAACTGGAAAATGTAGCAAATGGTAAATAAATTTTCGCCGTTCCGTTCCAATCGGAAAAAGAGAACTACCTCTGGAGGAAGTTACAATTTCTGAAAGGATTATACTGGTCCATTTGACTTTCAACCGGAATTTTCCGTATTTTTTGGCTAAATGGTAAGCATCCTAAGTCACTCTTGATTCCATATTGAAACTACCGGTTGGAAACATATCATTGGTTAGAGGGTAAGCTGGGTGAAAATATAGTCTTGTGCATGCAATCTTTATTTGAAGGTTGTGCTTGTGGGAGCCCGCGGTCTGACAAACTTTGCAAATGGGCAGGGGATAGCTACAGATCCCAGCGGGCGTACTGCCAGAAGGCTTAGACCAACAGATTTAACACGAGTACTCTGGTCTTTGAACCACTCCACCCCCATTATATCCTCACCAGAGTTGATTGAGCTCCCACCCTCGTCAAAATCCGGGACACCACATCTCGGTTTGCGCATTTCTGTTATTGTTTTGGCGTCAAGTAGGCCAGTGTCTGGAATGTCCGAATTTTGCTGAAAAATCCTCAGCGCATCCTTGAAGTTGTGATTTCCACTTTTCAAGGGAGACAGGTAATGGTATTCCTTGAGATATTTCTGAGTAAAACATGGAAAGAAGAGTCAAAACATATACAAGCACTCCTTCTCATAGTTACTTTCAGCAGTGGTTATCCCTTCATAACGTTTCTTTTAAAAGAACTGATCCTCGCGCGTGCGATAAAGTATTTCACCTATTATCTTTATCAGGATATATTCAGTTGCTAAAATATTCTGGACTTTTGACGGAGGCTTAACGATCTATGCATGCAAATCTTTTAAATCTTTCCTTTGGTCAAGATTTTTGTAATTTAGCGAAAAACACACAGATAAGAAATAAAATAGCTAGAAAAGCGTATACGTTTAAAAATACCTGGTTATCACTGTCAAATCCAAATTTAAGTAGCAGTGTATTTGGGAGCTAGGTTAATGAAGATGAGTTGTATGAACTCGATTAACTTATAAAATTAATCTTAGCATTAAGCCTCTCTATAGAAACGCTATGTTGCGTGAATTATTTAAAAAGAAACCAGCATGAAAATCTTGAACTTTATACTTACCAACGCAAAGAGTTTCTCCTTTTGATCTACGGGAGTTCCCCACACCGACTCAAGGCACGAGACAAGTAGAGCCAATCGCAAAACTCGCGATGGTTTCATGGCCTTCGCTTGTTCCCCTCCTTTCAGTGCTACTTCTTCTCTGCGAAGGCGTTTCTTTGTAAATTGTCTTCAAGGCTTAACGTGATCGAAAACTATGCCGTCTAGCCGAGCAGACTGTTCTCTTAATATAACTGGTATTAGAAATCAACACCTTAAATTTGGGCTAAATTTCATGGTTTCATCTGGTATCTTTCGATAAAAATATCTCAATATAAAAACACTTGAACAAGTTATTGTTATATTTTTGTCCACTTTCGTTTTACTTCGACTTTTTCAAATAAAGAAAAATCACCTTAAGTTGTTTTTATTCCATTCTCTTGAGTGAAATTTCATCTTCAATTTAGAGCAAAGACGTCAATAGTGGTACCAGTAATAAAGAAGACAAATTTCTTGAGTGTAATGTTTCTAAGAAGCTTTTATGTTATTTTTATATTTCTATTTTTGTTGTCACTTAACGAGGCCCTCCAAGAAAAGAGACGTTCGCAAGATTTCTTCTGCACGAGATTAGCACGAAAAAAAATTGAATTCAGAAACCTGTATCAGTCTTGATGTTTTAAAGTTCGTTTCGAAAGATGTTATTTTTATTAATTGTTTGCTGACAGAAAAGATAACAAAGCCCATTAAAGTAGTTGAAATAGCTCTCATAATTTCTTTAGCGCCGAATCTTGTAAAAGTAAACATTATCTAGGAAATTAAAGCAATAGTTCGCGAAAAACCTCCGAAAGTACTTACACAGCTTTTACTTTAGCCATTTAACCAATTTGCTTATCTACTAAAAAGATCTGTTTTCGTGTCACTAGATATTATGCTCATTGTTTGTCACCACTAACTGCAACTCTTTGTTTTCCAATTCTTTGTTCTTAAAGGCGCAGTCTCTGAGAAGAAGATTTTTCTTAAGACGTGGGAGCGCAAACACAACTCTGACATGATGCAATTACATTGAAGCCTCTTCTGCGATCAAGTTTATTTTAAATGGTTTATCTCTTTGACAAAACCAAGAGAGGTTTCAAGTTTTACCGTTTGACACAAGGTACATCATAAAACTTGAAGTGAATGGGAAAAATATGTATGTTTTCACCCAAAACGGGAATACGATTTCTAACCTTGGATCAAACAGAAAAATTCTTAACAGAAAGATTGCCTGTCACAAATCTCTCTCAAGCAGCCAGTACAATTCAACTTACTACACGTAATATGCATTGCTACAAGTCCTCAAGCTCAAAGTTAAAAACAAATGTGTCAGTTAAAAATATATACATTTCGTCCTTACTTGGTCGAAAAAAGTGGTTTTATTTAAGAGATTTGTTTAGGTAATTTGAATATCACTGAGAGCCTCTCTTAGAGAATAAAATATTTATTTCCTCCTAAGTGCCCTATTCGAGTGTGAACTTTCCCGTTTGTTTTGCATGGAAAGCTTAAAATATCTCTAATTAGAATATTTTTTTTTTGGCCTTTTATCTGATAACTATTTTCTAAATTTTAAACCAATTGCAAGTATTTTACTCAAGTTCTCACAACAACAGAGTCCTCCAATTATAATTGAACTTGCCATATTCTGCCTTTCCCTGTTTTCCGAGCGAATCTAACAAGATGTCGAACACATTCAAGCGTCAAAAAAGTTAAGCAAAATAATAGTAATAATAATAATAATAATAATAATAATAATAGTAATAATAATAATAATAAATTATTATAGGTCAACCATTTCATCGCTCATATACTGTATACATCTTTCTCGTAACAGTTAGAGCTGTCATTAGCCGGATCACCAACACCGCGTAAATGAGATGAAATAAGAACTTACAGTCAAACATGAATCAGATACTAGCAGCAAAATTCAGCGCCCTAGAGACAAATTAACGATCAATTACGCTCAAAATAGAACGATGTGTCTTAAAAGTACAGTATGTGAAAAGCTGCAGCGTGTTTTTGAAATTCCAAAATGATTAAATAATATTAACTAAGAAACAAGGAGATGAATAAAAGATTTTCGTTGAGTTTATTTAGCTTTAAAAAAATGTAGTTGGGGACACACACACATTTAGTCAAATCTTTTATCGCTATGCTACCTTTGTACCTTTAGGTTTTAGAACAATATTCTGTATAAAGTAATATTGAGTAAATGGCTTGAGTTCAAATCTATACTTACTGAACTGTCTCCTACCGTTTTTACACGCTATACATAACAATAGGAAAGAAATTCTAAAAGAAAAAAAAAATTCACATATTAAAAGTTTACAAAGGAAGACTGAATTATGTATTAGTTCAAGCCTCTATATGATACACTGAAAGAAGTTTCAATATGAATGACAAACATTGAGTTAAGTCTCCGATGGCGCAGAATAGGATAAATAGTAAGAAAATAAGAACTTCTTCGAGTTTTTAAACCAAATATTTTGGTCTATTTCTTTGAAATTGCTCCACGTTTCTAATAAATGCGAGCACTTATATGCCTTGTTTATATATTACTTTTTTTTAGAAAGTGATCAATTGAATGCCCTTGTTACACAATCATTGCAGCAAGTGGACAGTATGGACAAGCAGAAGCTAAGACGAAAATCTTTGCTTGCAGTCCAAAAACATCATGAATGGAAATGTCAAGGATGTCCAGTATAACTACAATAGAAGTGTATAGCCAACACGTAGGAAAATTCATTTCAAATGGCGAAAACCTTGGGTTTAGGTCGATGTGAGTAAAACTGGATCATGGATCACAGCATGCACGCTAACAGTGTAGTGTATGACTTTCCTATCAAATGGTGGAGAAATCGTCTAAAATTACCAATCCTAACCAGGGGCCTGTTTCTCGAAAGTCCCGGAAACTTTTCGGGCCCGCAAAGCCATTTTTAGTCAATCGGTATCTAAAAACAGAGAGATGAATACGTCTGAAATGTGTTGAATGAAGAGAACCTCTGGTCATATGAAAAACATGAGAATAAAACAGCTCTGTAGTCATAGGGTTTGAGATTTTGCTACGGCTTTCCGGATGCGAAACCTTTTTGGGGACCCTCGAGAAACGGGCTTCAGCCCCGTTAAACCCCGCAGTCAATAGCAGTTATTAACAAATTGTTGTAAAAATGATAAACATTGATGAAATACGTCCATTTATTTAAACTGTGAATTTTTATTTTTAATCTTCAATTGTTGAAAAACTTGTACTAGCTGCCAAGTTGAACTTTTGTAGCAGTACATTCAGCCTGCAGTGACGGCAAATTCATTGTAAGTGCCTTTTGGTTCAAGTTATCGGAAGGTTGGAGAAAACAAAGATTCGAATAATTGCGATGTATTCCAATATATTGAGACTTCTGTCGAAATTACTCAATGAGATAACATCGAGAGATGAGATCGCTGAGCGGTGCTGAAATTTTAACAAAAAAAAATTATTTTGTAATTTTTCATAGTGAGTATAGTTATACCAAGCTGTGATTTTTTTTTTTTTAATTAGTTTTATTTTTAACAGTGTTATAAAATTATCTTTCTTTGAAGATTTTATTTGGGCAATTTAATATGTCACTGTCGACAATCACTCTAGAGGGTTAAAAAAGTTATTTCCTTTGACATCATTTGAAGTGTTTTATCCTGGCCCTTTTATCCTGTTTGTTCCGCTCGGAAGCATAAAATGTATAAAATATCAGTAATTAGTCATGGTCTATTTTTGTCGAATATTTATTCTAAAAAGAAAGCCGCTTACTATTCCTTTAAAGAGCTTACAATGACAGTCTTCTAAATGTAAGACATCTTTGGTGAAAAATCCAAAAACATCTTCCTTCGCAATGAACCATATCACATTAAAGAAGACCCGAGGGAGTTTCCAAGTAGGAGACAGGAGGAGAGATTTAGACTAATTCCTCTTTCTCTCCATCTGCTCCCACCTTCTCACTCCTTCCCCCTCGCCCCCCCCCCCCCCCCATTCCCCCCTTAATCCAAATAGCGAATGTAAAGGAGACAACCTTTGATTCCTTGATTCGCCTTAACCCATTCCCCGTGCTTAAGATATCGAAATGGACAACATAAATATAATTCAACTGACCACATTATTGCCAATAACTCCAGTTTATTCAAATCAGGTTGATATATTTTCATTCATTTCATTTGCTCTAGTCATATATAATTTAGAATTCCCACAATAATTTCCCCTGTGCTATTTCTCCCTTTGTTGTGTTCTGGGTGCATGTCTACTTTCAGCAGTCGTGGAAGCTGTTGACCTGCATGGCGACCTAGAAAGGAGCATAACAACTATTCAGCAACCAGAAACATCTTTGATAGTTCGATATGAATTTTAAGACGAAATCCGATAGCAAATTAAGTTCTTAATGGATTAAAAACCTTGTACCAGAATAACTTTAAGCATACTACAGTCTTTTTTTTTTTGCATTTTCTAAAAGTTAATGATATAAATAATTGTCTGAAATAACACCACAAACAATTTGCTGTGGGAAATTGAGAAAATAAATTTCAAAGTTCATAAAAATTGCGCAATCACAATTAAAATTTCATCACCAGTTTCATTTTACCAGTACTTTCAAGTGTTTCATATGAACTTCAAAATTTGTTTTCGACATGATTTTGTTGTTGTTAGAAATGATTTCTTGGGAGAAGAGTCGCAAAGAGTCGCACAGAAGTTTGCAATACAAAGTTTATAACCTCGATACAAAGTTTTTGTCCGCTTGTTACTCGAACTCGTGCTGGATTCCTTCTTAAACGTCTAGTTATAAACTACTTCTTTTATTGTCATATTAATATATGAATTCACCTAAAGCTCGAAAAACTTTCAACTAATCGCCAATCTGAATATAACAAAAATAGGGGAAATATCGTATACTCAAATTAACATAAGTTCATCCTTGAGTCCAGCTTAATACGGAGTTAATTCTAACTTTCCAAATATGTGCAATAAAACACCCAAACTAGCAGAGATTTTTGACCGGCTGAGAGAAAAATAAGACGAGAATCCGAAAACTCCACCGATATGATGAGTTACTTCATATTTCAAGTTTTTAGCATGTTAAATGGTATCAGTAAAATGAAAACTACACAATATTTTATGACTTCAATTGAGTCGCTGCTTTTTATTTTTTCGACTGTCGACAGTTAACTGCCCTATCTGCTATGAAGATGACGGTATATAAACATACCTTTGATATAACGATCAGTTCAACCTCAATTTAAGAAAACGTTTGGTAAAAGGACATCTTTACAGTGTAATTTCCTGTTTCGTTGTTATGTCAAGTGCCTATTGTCGACGCTATGTCAGAATCAGAACATTATTTTTTGGTATTTTTCCTCAGTTAAACTTGTCTAAATGGGTCCTCTTGTCAACGGTATACTGTACATACACTTGGAAAAGGAACCACTTAAATGACTACTTCCCCTCTGCAAGACATGTTTAAGTTTCAATGCTGATGACAGGACAATGATTGTATCAGCTGCAAAGCCCATTTGCGTGAATGAGGCCATTAAAGAAACTTAGACTACTGAATTTCGTCTCAACCAGCTTTCTCCGTTATTGTTTTTTGAATTGCTCTTTCTCTTGCAGCTCAATTTAAGAAAACGTTCGGTAAAAGGGTATCTTTACAGTGTAATTTCCTTTTTCGTTGTTATGCCAAGTTCCTATTGTCGACGCTATGTCAGAATCGGTCTGAACAACAGTATGACAGGTGGGTTGTAGACAGGTGACAGGTGATACGATGTTTTGTTATTCTTTTTAGTAATAGCTATGAGTTCAGCCGACGATAAGTTGTCATTTGCTTTTGAGCACGAGTTCCGTAGTTTTTAGATTAACTACTCATTAACCGAAAGTGAGATCTTTAAGGGGAAATCTGAGACCAAGGCCGAACCTTTTCGTACGGACCTGAGTAAGGAGGTCGACACGGCAAGGCGAAAAAAAATAAAAAAAGACCTTTATAAGCCATCAAATATTTTCTCTCGCGCGTGATTGGTCTAAACGCACCACGTGACCGAATATGCCCCAGCTAAAACTGGGGAATTTACGAGTGATATTCTCCAATTTTCAAAACTGCGCGTGTAGCGAAGAAGATTTGAAGGAAAATAAACGCAATACCCCCCATTTAGGGTGAAAATATGCTCGGTTATTTGTCTTTGGACATTATCTGTTCCTCGGAGCTCACAGTTTTCCTCGAGCTACGCTCTTGGGAACTGTTCGCCTCACGGAACGGATAACAAATATCCGAGCATATTTTCGCGAAAAAATGGAGGCTATTGTTGATACAATTGCCAATCAGAACGTCTGTTATATTGGCTACAAACGGGACACACTTTAAACATAAAGCTCTTGGAAAATAAAAATGTGTCATTCTTGGCTTGGTAAATAATGACTTGAGCCGTGGACCCGCGATCACACATTTATTTCCCCATGCGCTCAACCACATTCCCTGCGCAATAGTTATCGAAATGAACAACATAAAAATGTTACAACTGATAGCATTATTAGCCTTAACCTCAGTTTATTCAATTTAAGTTGATAACTTTTTATTCATTCCATTTACTATAGTCAGATAATTTAGAGTTCCCAAAGTAATGTTTCCCCTGCTATTTCTCCTTTTATATTATTGTCTTCTACGTCCATGTCCGCCGACACCAAGCAGTTCTGAAAGCTTCTAACCGGAAGACCTGGGAAGAAACGTAAAAACTATTAAAACAACCAGATTAGACTTTGTCATTTCGACGTGACTTTTAACGAAAAAGCTATTCAACAACAATATACAGTTACGAAATTTAAATGTGAATTATACACAAGCTCCTTCGTTAAGTTAAAAGAACTTTCAACCAAGCGCTAATCTAAATATAAGTTGAGGGGAAATATCGTATAGCCAAACTAAGTTAAGTTTATCCAAGATCCCGGCATAGCACGGGGTCAATTCTTAGCGGCCAAACGTATACAAAAAGACTCTTAAGCTAGCAGAAATTTTTGACTTTCTGGAATAAAAATTAGACGAGAATTTAAAAAATCCGCCTATGTGACTAGCTACCTCACTTTTCAAGCTATTGACTTATTTTATAGTGTTAGTAAATGAAAAATTTCTCACTATTCTAAAGTTAATCGTCGTGGATCACTCGTTGAACTATCAGTCATGCAGGTGATTAGGCATCCGGGACATGTCAAGAGCACGCTATATAAACATACCTTATAAACTATTACCAATCAGGACATCGTGTTTGACTCAATCCACTTCACGTAGTTGGAGACACGAGCAAACACGGAGAAGTAATCCGTTTCACAATTGTAGTGTCCCCAGCTGACAACACCTCGCAAAACCCACTTGCCTCCTCTTTCTGCACAAACAAGAGGTCCACCGCTATCTCCCTAAAACAGAGTAAACATGTTAAAAAAATAATACGACGTAAAACAAAGAAATCAAATAATCAAAACTCTTGGCAGAAAAGAGAAACCTAGAAATGGATATGTTTTAACCACAGCAACCGTATAAGAAGGCGATCAGAGCTCCGGCACACGAACGCTATTAAGAATGCAGCAAAAGAACGAAAAAACGAACGAATGAACAAAAGGACAGACGGGACAAACGTATACGAAGCACATGATTAAGCGAAGGAACTTTCAATTGTAGTCTATCTTAACTTTTGAAGCTGGACATAGTAGTAACAATCTTTTATTAGGAAGCTCCATCACTAAAAGTGGTTTACATAGAGGTCCTAATACTAGATATATACTATATAATGATACAATTAACATGTAGCCGAGGGTGGTAATCTGCCAGCAAACCTGAACATAATCTCCACAGAAATCATTAATTTGGGGAAATCGATGTGCGAAATTCAAAGTTTGAGGATTTTGAAGAAAACAGCTACTCACGAAATTGTGCTTTTTGAATTTATTAATAACCTAGAATCCGCCGTCCTTCAAGCTTTTGAATTTGTACAAACCGTCGTAGGGTGTCTAAATTTTGTTGCCATGTTTTATAGATTTTGCAAACATTTTTTCTCATTTGAACAAAAAAACAAAAACAAAAACAAAAACAAAAACAAAACAAAAAAATATATATATATGTATATTTGATGGATATGAAATGGCCACATGTCCATTGTAGGCTCTTATCAAGTTGTTTCTTTCGCGGCATGATTGACAAAACAGATTGACAAACAGACAGAAACACACATTCAGAGAGATAAACAGATAGACCGATAGACGGACCGACCGACAAATAGATTGACAGACAGACAGACAGACAGACAGTCAGACAGACAGACAGAGAAATCCATTTTTTTTCTTCTAATTTTTGAGAACTTAGCTTGTACACCTAGATGTGAAAAACCATTGCTAATTCTTACATGACATCCACCTTTGCCTTGGCCTCCAGCACACAACATTGGTCCTTCAAAGACTCTTGTCAAGTTCTTGTTTCTTATGCGGCATGTTAGGTGATCCGCTATCGGAAGCACTGCTTGTTGCAATACATCTGATGCATTCCCTCCACCGACTGTGCGTCCCCACCCTGAGGAAAAAACATATATAGGCAAACAAAAAACGAGTGTTTAGGTGGAGTTAAACTTAAAACGCTGACAACAAGGACGCGTCCTCTGCAAAATTTACTGAGAATTAGCTGAGAAATTTTGGTAAATTTGGGCAGACCTGACTCCCAGAATCTACTACACAACAAGAGCCCTGCATTTTATTTATCTATTTATTTGTTTATTTATCATTTATTTATTTATTTATCATTTATTTGTTTGTTTGTTTTTTCTGCCTTTCTTTCTGTTTGTCTTTCTTTCTTTCTTTCTTTCTTTGCTTGTTTGTTTGTTTGTTTGCTTGCTTGCTTGCTTGCTTGCTTGCTTGATTGATTGTTTGTTTGTTTGTTTGTTTGTTTATTTATTTTTTCTTTAAGAGCGTCTGAAAACACCGGCAACTCTACCAGGCTACTAGGACAATCGTTTTCTTCCTATTTGTACACTTGGATGCTTGGATGGAGAAATACAATGTGGCAAGAAACATTTGACCAGTACAAGACATGTACCTGAACCGGGCTTTAATTAACCAGCTCCTCACCAACTAGTTAAGGGAAAGTTAAGTTTATATACTCATTATTTCTCTACAACTTTCCACTTCTTATACTTTACCAGTGATAAAACATTTTTTCCCTGGCCATATCTGATCATATATATCTCTCGGAAGACAGACTACGTTGACCTTCCCACTTGGTGTGATCGGCTTCTGAAGTTTTAGCAATGCAACGTCGTGTTTGAGTGTTGTATCGCTGAACCCACAGTGAGTGATAACTTCGGTTACATTGATTGTTTCTTGAACCGAGGTCGGAGAACCCTCACGGTAATGAGCACCTAGAAACCAAATGAAGAAAACATTTCGAGTGATTTAAGAGAAGGTATACAGACAGGTAGAAGGCAAGCAAGTAAGGAATCAGGCAAGACGAAAAAGAACAAACAAGCAGATAAGCGATGAAGCAAGCAAGCTAGCAAGCGAGAGATTATGGAAACGTACATGTAGCTAGCAAACATAGAAGCATGAAAGCAAGGAAGCAATGTAAGCCAGGAAACGTGGAAGCGAGGAAGCGACGGATGAAAGGGGCAAGCGGGGAAGCGGTTGTGAGAGGTCGCTGGGAGTGAGGAAGGTAGGTAGGGACGTCGGTCGGTCGGGAGGTAGGGAAAGGGAAAACAACTGATCCATAGGGAAGTCAAAGAAGTTCTCATAAGGACATAGCAATAGACTACTGCCCAACCACATCCTGGACTCTGTTCTGTGGCAAACTTACCAACAACGACTTTAAATGACGCAGGAGTGGGGTCAAACTTTACGCAATGAGCGGCTGTCAAAACCCACTCGTTCTCAATAAGTGATCCCCCACAAATGTGGCCGTAATGTTTGTAATGGAGAGAAATCTGCCACGGCCATGAATTAGGTGCGGCATCTTCACCATTTACCACGCGGGACGGCTGATCGATACGCCTTCCACATTTACTGTTAGCTTTAATCAAAGAAAGTAAAATAATCAATAATGAGCCATTGCTTCGTTTTTCATTTTGAGCGAGCGAGTTGAGACGTAACTTAATTAAACTGGCAATCAGTTGACTGCAGTATGTCGATGCTTTGAGGTCAGTATTTTTTGTGTATGATGTAAAGGAAGCGTTTTAAGGAAAGTCTAGGGAAAACCTTTGAGGTCGAATGTTTAGCCACTTTTTTTTTTTTTCACAGTGCAGTGTTCTTTAACATGATTGTGTTTGTAGATGGGCTACATGAAAACAGTAACTGGTGAAATAGCATCGAAAGTTGGATTTACAACATAAATGTAATATGCTTTCAGTTGTATTTAGCTTTGAAATCGCTCATTCCTCGGAATTAATGTGATCTCGGTTCACTGAGTATAAATTATTTTCCGTCTTAGTTTTGGTCATTCGTATTGAGGTCCTCATATCTTACAAAGCAGAACCCTTCACCCTCTTACCTTCTGTAAGCGATGGAAGAGGAACGAATAAAACTGCCAGTAATCCCAAAATCATCAACATCTTGCGCCGAGCGAAAGAGCATTAAAACTGCGCCCAACTAAATGAGGTATTCATCATTTATAGACTCAGATATATCCATTTAGTCTCCGATTTGTTTATTTATTTCTCTTCCTTTACATCAACACACTGACAAACTTACTGAAGGACCGTAAAGGTCAGTTAGCACAAGTAACTCGGTACGTAAATATTCTTTAAACTCAAGGTCGTGAGCCCATTTTGAGGGACAAAATGAAAACTGGAGCAATTCATTACTAGAGTCATTCAGCTTCCGATGATATATCTTAATGATATATATATTAGTTCTTTATCAAGCTAACATCGATGAGGAGGAAATAAAAAATGATCTAAAACAAGATGACGAACTCAGATACTGAAAGCATCAGTGAAATTGAAAGAACTCTTCTATGCAAGCTTGCGCCATATCGCTTGTAAATATTGGAACATCTGCAAGCTTTTAATATAACCTGGAAACTAAATTGCGGCATGTTTCCATTTTCCGATATCAGATGGGCAAGAAAAATGATACACTAGATTACTATCATTTCTTTCAAAACACTTAGCTAATCATTTTGCACTGTATAATCAATATAGAACTTCTTAGCTCGCTGAAACCAATTTCTCTATGGCATATGAACGTTGAATTGCTGCTAATGTATATTGTTACAGCTGAGTAAAAGCCCGGCAAGATGTAAGCGCGCAGCATTTCGACGCAATGTATTTCACAATCGTTGCCAACAGTATGTTGCACTATGCTTGGCCATCCTGTCACACTATCCATCGTCTCGTAACATATTACAATGGTGTGACCCAACATGAAAACTTTTAGTCCGCGAAATAATGTTTTCAAAATGTATCATTTAAATAAGGTAATTTTGGTGCATTTCGAAAAAAAGTTAATATTTGCATTAGTTGATAGCAAAGATTTAGCCATTAATCGTGAATACTTCGCCTTAGCAGTATATGTTTCAATGCTGACGACAGAACAATGAATTGTATCAGCTGGGAAGACCCATACATGCGAATTGGTTCGTTAAAGAACTGTATAGAACTGACCTTTTCTCTCAACCATGCAGCTTTCTCCTTTTAAAAGTTAAAGTTACGAGAATGTGACTGAACTATGTCCGAAAATTTTTTTTGAATCGTTCCTTTTCCATCTCACTAAAAGAAAACCTTTTGGAAACGAGTAACTTTGGAGTGAAGTTTTCTTTTCAGAATTAGCTTGTGAACTAGTTCGCGATTGGCCAGGAACAATATTAATAATAATAAAAGAAGACAGGAGAGCTGACTAGCGGCTTTTCACTCGTTGTTTGTTTTGTTTTTTTCTTTTGTTTTCAAGTAATAGCTATGTTTTCAGCCGACGATAAGTTGTCGTAAACATTTGAACGCGACGCCGCTAGTCTTAAGATGATAAACAAACATTCTAAAAGAAAGAAGCATTTTATTTAAGTGTCGAAGTGCTTTCCAGTTCTTTGCTAGTCAAGCAAACAAATGTTGCAACCTGAAGAAAAACTC
The DNA here is from genome assembly GCF_042242905.1 of Orbicella faveolata. Classification (NCBI taxonomy): domain Eukaryota; kingdom Metazoa; phylum Cnidaria; class Anthozoa; order Scleractinia; family Merulinidae; genus Orbicella; species Orbicella faveolata. The sequence continues at coordinate 6,177,588 of NW_028301539.1, read as the reverse complement.
GTTGAAAATTCCAACCGGTGCGGTTGAGCACTATTTACAAAGTATGGAAGAGTTGAATCTGGGACCACTAAATACAAATCCATCCAGTGGCAGGGAAGAGGATTTGAACTCGGGACATCGATCAGGATCATAAATCCAGCCATGATCGCATATCACTAATGAATCTTCCCTGTTTTTTTCTGTCAACTGGACAAGAACGTATCATGCGACATACACTTAAGGTTACTTCCCACCTTCAGAGGCCAAAAAGATCATTTTTTCTTTTATTTGACAAAATTTAAGTTCGTCATTTTATCTAGTGTTTCCAAAGGAAAAACATTAAAAATCTCAAAAAGCGGCCGAGTTATTTAGAAAAAAACGTATTTTCAAATAAAGTTAATAAACTAGGAAGGTGTCATAATCTTGTCAACGGGTGAGAACCGTAGGGAAATTTCGCGGCAAACGCTCATCGTTCGTATTTCATGTCATTTGCATATTTTTACGCACTTGACAAAAATTCCCACGTGCAAGCTCTTTACGCTAACTCCTATGGAAAAATCAAAAGCAGAAAAAAGTCCTTGGGTAAAGAAAACGAAAAACCCGGCCCAAAGAAGAAAGAAAAAGCGCCATATCCCCAAGGAAAGAAAAAAAAAACCTTGCCGAAAGCGACAAAGGCTCTTGGTTTGGCCAAACGCCTTCGACAATCTCGGCATCTGCTGAAGATCCGGAGGGTTCAAATATCCTTGAAACAAGTAGCTTAAAACTCAAAGTCAACGTCAGTGCAGGCTGAAAATAAGATTCTTCGTCGGAATCTGGCGGGAGCGATGAAGAAAATGAGACCTACCCAAGGGAACTCATTTCAGCAATAAGGGTATTTCTTAAGCCGTCCGTCGATTTCTGAACGTCTTGTTTTTAAGCGGCACATTTTCCGCCTTAAACATTTTTGGCGCGGGTTTTGGCTTTGCCTTTGCCTTTGGCGTTTGTGCCCATTATATAAATTGACCTCCACTGAGCGAGATGAGGAGGTCCTGTTGTTCCATTGGTTTGCGGTTTTATCAGGCGTGATAATCTCCGGGCGTGGCGGGAGTCGTTTACGAACCTTTACAAGCTAAAATCTCGCATTTGATTTTTGGCGGAATACATCCACTTTGAGCGAATTTATAGGGTATGCAGATTTGACGGATTTTCGTGAAATTTCGCCAGAACATTCCAGAGATAATGACAAACCAAAGTGTGTCGGGAAATTTTGATATTTAACACATTTTTCCCGTGGCGACATTTACGCAATACGTCTCGCATACTTTTAGCTACTCCAACTTTAGATGTGGATATCTAGACAACCAATCAGAATATCGAAAAACCACGACACCCTTTTGTTGATTGATGCCTTGTGAATAAGACTGTGCAGCCATTTTGCTCGTACTGCGGAATCCGATAGCCGATAAATTCAGTAGAAGAAGCCTCGGTCGTTTCACGCCTTACCGCCTCCTGACACTTCGTAAAAGAAAGCATTGCTGAAATTGTATTGTTTTCATAAAGTACATTTATTAAGCTTTCTTATGATATAGAGTTTGTTGGGGTTTTATTGAAACTGGCGCGCGTACGATTTTTTTCCCGAAGGGCTCCCGCGAAGGTGGGAAGTAACCTTAAAACATAAGGCTCTTGGAAAATAAAAATGTGTCACTCGCTTGTAAATAATGACTTGAGTAGCGGACTAGAGCTCACACATTCGTCTCGGCGCATTAGATATCGAAATAAACAAAGTAACAGTGATACAACAACACCTTTATTAGCCAAAACCCCAATTTATTCATCCATTTTATTTCTCTAGTCAGATAATCTTCAATTCCCCAAATTATGTCTCCCCTGCTAGTTCTCCTTTTGTTTTCTTCTAGGTCCATGTATACACCAACAAGTTCTGACAGTCTGACCTAAAGAACTGGAAAGAAACGTGAAAGCTATTCAACAACCAGGCACAGTTATGAAAATTCGATGTAAGTTTTGAACAAGCTTACCGCGTTAAGTTAAAAAAAAAAAAAACAAAAAAAAACAAAAAAAATATTCAACCAAACGCCAATCAAAATATAACTTAAAAAGAAATCTCGTGTAATCAAACTGACTTAAAAGTTCATCCAAGGGCGCAGTTCTTAGCGGCCAAGTGTATAAAAAACGCCCAAGCTAGCAGAAATTGTTGACTCTCTAGCATAAGGATTAGGCGAGAATCTAAAATTCCGCCTATGCGACAAGATACCTCATTTTTCACGATTTTGGCTTGTTTGGTAATGTTCGTAAGTAAAAAATTATTCACTACTCTACATGTAAGACTAAAGTTAAGTCGCAGCTTTTAATCGTCGTGGATCACCTGTTAGTTGAACTATCTGTCACTCGGGTGATTAGGCATCTGCCACGTGTCAAGATAGAGTCTTATTAACATACCTTTGATTTAATCTTTCATCAATCAGAACGTCTTGTTTGTCTCTATCTACTTCACAAAGTTGGAGACATGAGCAAACACAGTGTAGTAATCTTTGAGACACCATCCTGTTCCCCAATTGACTACACCTCGCAAAACCCACTTGCCTTCTCTTCACAAGCAAAAGGTCCTCCGCTATCTCCCTTAAACAAAGTAAGAATATTCAATAATTTCAATGTAGAACGAAGAATTCAAATACTTAAAACTATTGGCGGAAAAGAGACATACAGAACATATTTTTTTTACGGTATTGTGTAATAAGAGTCACCAGAGGAGGACATTTCGCGCAAAAAGTCGACGCGCTATGAGGATTATAACTCCTAACTGTGTTATTAACTTTCATTAAAAAGCCTTCTTTTCTTAATGGATCCCGCGCGTTTTAGGATTTTACTCCCATTTTCTGGGAAATGTCAGATTTGATATCACAAAAGTAGCACTCTTAAGGTCTTGTGTAACCTTAAATGGCGTAGAAGTGATAAATGACGTTTAAATAACATCGAAGGTTTAATTTTAATAGTTAATCAAATATGCAAAAAATTGCGCCTGGATTTTCGGACCGTAATTCGTAAGGAAAGGAAAATAAAAATTCTAACTGTCTGGCGCTTCGAAAGACCTTTCCAAAGAGATCTTTTTAGCTCCAGTCCCTTCAGTACTTTTCGAGAAACAGTGGTTAGAGCGGGTTGGAACCCAATTCTTGTCAGCAGCAATGGCTCCTCAGGTGAATCAGTCAAAGATGCGGAGATATGACAAGACTTTTTGTATTATTATGTTATTTTATTGGAATGGCGACAAAACGTATTTTCGAAGTAAACTTGGGATAAACACGTACAAGATAAATTTCTTGCCCAGCGTTTTAAAAATGTTTTCCAAGGAGATCTCTTTCGTTCCAAACGGTGCGGTAGTTGCAGAGAAGCACCTTTCTTCACGGCAAACCTGCAAACTCTGGTAAATATTACACAGTACTTTCTAAATTTTAATATGCAAAAGTTTGCGCCGCAATTTTCGAAGCAAAAGTTCTAACAAACGGGAAACACATAATTTAACTGTCCTGCGCTGTCAGTAGTCACGGCATGGCGCCTCATGTAAACAAGTCATGCAGAGAAATGACAAGACTTCGGGGTGAGAGATTCTCGCCCATATCAACTTTCAATTCTCTCGTAAGTTCTCGCGCGTTTACAGATGCGCAACACTCGTGTTTTAGGCGCAGGGATTCCAACCAATGCTTACCTAACTTTTTAAAGATGCTACTTTTAGCCCTCCTCCAAATCGACACAGGCGTATTTCACTCGTGGAAAACTATCCATTTCCAAAGTGTTTGGGTTGGAGATCCTCGCCCATATAAACTTCCTTTTCTCTCGTAAGTTCTCGCGCGTCTAGAGATGCGCCACACTCGCGTTTTAGGTGCGGTGATCCCAACGAATGCTTACCTAACTTTTTAAAGGTGCTACTTTTAGCCCTCCCCCAAATCTACACAGGTGTATTTCACTTGTACTAGTCTATCGATTTGGACAGTGCTTGAGTGAGAGATTCCCGCCCCCACCAACTTTCTTCTCTCTCGTAAGTTCTCGCGCATTTACAGATGCGCCACACTCGCGTTTTAGGTGCAGGGATACCAATGCTTACCTAACTTTTTAAAGATCCTACTTTTAGCCCTCCCCTAAATCTACACACGTGTATTTCACTAGTGGAAAACTATCGATTTGCACAGTGTTTGGGTTGGACGTTCTCACCCATATCAACTTTCTTTTCTCTCGTAAGTTTTCGCGCGTTTAGAGATGCGCCACACTCGCGTTTTAGGCGCAGGGATCCCAACCAATGCTTACCTAACTTTTCAAAGGTACTACTTTTAGCCCTCCCTCCCCCCATTTGGCCCTTTTTTCAAATATACGTACGTAAATTTTACTTCTGGTAGTCTGTCGCTTTGGACAATGCCTGGGTTAAAGATATTCGCCCATTACATCTTTGTTTTCACTCGCGTGTTTTCGCGCGTCTAGCATTGCGGCAAACTCGCGTGTTTGGTTTGGGATCCCAAACTATGCTTACGGGGCTCTTTAAAAATGCTAATTTTGGCCCTCCTCCAAGTCTACGCAAATGTATTTTACTTGTGGAAGTCTTACGATTTGGACAGTTCTTAGGTTGGAGATTCTCTCCCAAAATCAACTTTCTTATCTTTCGTAAGTTCTCGCACGTTTAGAGATGCGCAACACTCGCGTTTTCGGTGCGGGGATCCCAGCCAATGCTCACCTAACTTTGTAAAGATTCTACTTTTAACCCTTCCCCAATTCTACACACGTGTATTTGAACTTGTGGAAGTCTATTTATTTGGACAGTTCTCAAAGTCGCCGAGACCGGGCTACGCGCAGCGTGATTTTAACCATCTTTGGGTCTATTTCTAGGATTTTGAGCGATATTTCCGAGTCCCAGAGACTCTAAACTAATTCGAGAAGACTTTGGTTACCAGGGAAATGGACCGAGGAAAAACTTTTGAACGCTTGGTTATGAGCAGTCTGGCCGAAATATACGCACTTAGTGACTAGAAAGTTGCCGAGACCGGGCTACGCGCAGCGTAATTTTGACACATTTTGGGTCGATTTCCAAGAACTTGGGCGATATTTCCGAGTCCCAGGGATTCTAAGCTAATTCGAGAAAACACGCGAGTGAAAAAAAAGATATAAATGGGCGAGAATCTATAACTCAGGCATTGTCCAAAGCGACAGACTTCCACAAGTGAAGTACACTTGCGTAGATTTGAAAAAGGCCAAATCTAGCATCTTTAAAAAGTCCAGTAAACATAGTTTGAGATCCCGACACCAAAACCGCCATTGGGGCGCATCCTATAAATGCGCGAGAACTTTCTAGAGAAAAGAAAGTTGATATGGGCGAGAATCTCTCACCCAAGCACTGTCCAAATCGATAGACTTCCACAAGTGAAATACACTTGTGTAGATTTTGGGGACGGCTAAAACTAGCATCTTTAATTAAAAAGCTAGGTAAGCAAAGTTTGGGATTCCCACACCTAAAAGCGAGTTTTCCGCCTCGCTTAACGTGCCAGAACACGCAGGAGAAAGGAAAATTGACATGGGAAAGAATATCTAACCTAAGCACTGTCCAAATAGATAGACTTTCACAAGTGAAATACGCGCTTGTGTAGATTTGGGAGATTTGGGAGAGGGTCATTTTTAAAGAGCCACGTAAGCATAGTTTAGGATCCCTACACCAAAAAGGCGAGTGTGCCGCATCGCTAAACGCGCGAAAACACGCGAGTGAAAAAAAAGATATAAATGGGGGAGGGGGGGATCTTTAACCCAAGCATTGTCCAAAGCGACAGACTTCCACAAGTGAAATACATGTGTGTAAATTTAGGAGGAGGCTAAAAAAGAGCATCTTTAAAAAGTTAGGTAAGCATTGCTTGGGATCCCCGCACCTAAAACGCGAGTGTGGCGTGTACATTTGGGGGAGGGCTGAAAGTAGCATCTTTAAAAAGTTAAGTAAGGATTGGTTAAAAACGCGAGTGTGGAGCATCTCTAAACGCGCGAGAACTTACAAGAGAAAAAAAAATTGATATGGGAGAGAATCTCTCACCCAAGCACTGTCCAACTCGAAAGACTTCCACAAGTGAAATACACGTGTGTAGATTTGGGGGAGGGCTAAAAGTAGCATCTTTAAAAAGTTAGGTGAGCATTGGTTGGAATCCCTGCACCTAAAACGCGAGTGTGGCGCATCTCTGAACGCGCGAAAACTTACGAGAGAAAAGAAAGTAGATATGGGCGAGAATCTCCAACCCCAACACTGTGCAAATCGATAGTTTTCCACAAGTGAAATACACGTGTGTAGATTTGGGGGAGGGCTAAAAGTAGCATCTTTAAAAAGTTAGGTAAGCATTGGTTGGAATCCCTGCACCTAAAACGCGAGTGTGGCGCATCTCTAAACGCGTGAGAACTTACGAGAGAAAAGAAAGTTGAGAACAGGGCTGTATTCCTCTAGGGTTGTGGGTGCAATTCGTAAAAACACTGAGTTCTTATAAATCGTTTAGAAATTCTTCGTTCCAGTTCAAATTTATGTTGCCGGCACATGGGTGGGAATTTTATATGTAGACCGTTATGTAAGATACCTTAAACTATTTTTACTGTTCATGATGCACTGCTACGTCAGTCTGCTTTATAAATATTTAAATGCTCTGGTCGAGCTTTTAATTTCAAAATGATTAAAAGTTCTTTTTATGCGTTCCTGTTAAAAATGATGCAAAGTTGTCAATTTTAGTAATCTCAATTTGAAGAAAAGGTCCCGTTAGTACCTTGTTGTTACTTGATGAAAATTTTGCGGGGTTTGTTTCACCAGGGCGCTTCATGACTCCTCCTGGAATAAGCTATACCTTCCCTAGTTTAATCGTCATCAGTTTATCGTACGTTCTTCAGGTTATTGATAGGAAAAATAATTATACTTTTGAACCTTAGTTCCTCTATTTTCAGGGGATGGGGGTGGGCTCACTTCTTTCAGAGGTCGTTACTTACGGACTTTTACGATTCGTTGCGTGTACGAGCCATTGGCCAAGCCATTGGCCAAGCCATTGGTAGCCGTGCATGGTCACCTAAAGCACTAATAATCCATCTTAGCTCCATGTACTAAGTGTCTCGTCGCGCTTTTGTTTTATTTTGTTTTGTTTTGTTTTGTTTTGTTTTGTTTTTTTGTTGTTTGTTTTTGTTTTTTTGTTTTTTGTTTTTTTTTTTAGCCCTTGGCTGTATAATTGTGCGATATTTTCTACACAATAACTTCAATTGCCGAGCATGATAATACTGCATGTGGCTCCCACTGCCAACGACATACTTAGACAATTGTTCCAGATCATCTGGGTTTTTGTTCCTTAAGATCTGTTTTAGATTGATCAATCAAACGCTTCTTTACGCCCGGACAAGCATCTCGATGCAAGCTCAAAGTTTATTGTGATGGCTTTCATTGGGAAAACAAGACATTTACGTCTGCTCGCCGCGCTCAACATCCATTCGTAGGCACTTTGCTATCTTTAAGTTCAGTTCCTAGATCTGAACGTGGTTCAGGGGGAGAACCACCCGGAGGGGGTACTTTGGGAATTTCTGGGTGGGGATGTGCTGCTGGGACCCTGGAACCCTTAGACTATGCCAGAGCTAGTTCAACTGAATTTTGCTAACCTATACTAAAGTAAACTCCCCCATCTATCGACACTGTTGAGGCTGATTTGCGTAAATTTAAATTTGCCGATTTGATTTTTTTATATTGCTGAGTGGCAATTCCTGGTTTCCTTACTCTAGATAAAATCTTTAACCAACCGGTCAGTTTAGTGAAAAATGGTACCCTATTCTAGACCCAAACGCTCTGACTTACATACCCTATCCTAGAGTAAACTGCTTGAAAACCCCTTCACAGCGGCACATACCTATATAGCCCATATATGGCAGTGCCCTCCCCCTCCCCCCCCCCCCCCCCGGGAGAAGCAGAGGAAGGTTCATGTTGTGTAATTTGTTCATCATTGCGGGATTACTTGATTTATCGGCATTCCCCGGTTTTGTCCGATCACGTTTTTTTCCTGCCCAAGTCTTTCTTCACGTGTGCTTAGACGTGATCCGATATATAATGATCTTGTTTTATTCCAGATTATTGGCGTCGGTGGAGTCCGCCATCATTTGAAAGCATCGGGAATGACTCGCACGCACTATTTACTTTTAAAGCACTATTAATATCGTGACTTCATTTTAAAGCTTGTCTCATATTCCATCGGCCCTTTCTGGTTTATTTTTTATTTAATATCATTGACATGTCACTGAAACACCTTCCCTGGCCGCAAGACGAAGAACCCTAGTAAGAGTTTGTTAGGAATGCTAGAAAAATTGCCTACCATTTGTCTGCGGTACTTACAGTAGAAGCCCCGTGCGTCTCGCCATGTTTTCGAACTAGACGCAGGATAAACAAATAGAAGATAATTTCCAACTTCATCATGGTTAAACAAGCAAATTGAACTGAAAAGAGTACTTCTTTAGCGAACGATGAATTGTTTACGAAGTAGATAATTACTATTAAAATTTCATATTTTCGACTTCGACCGGATCAAAATTTTATCGACCTCAAAAAAAATTATTTGGAATTTTAGACCAAATGAAACCCATATTAGTGATAAACGATGTATTAACTTCTGTTTGACAGCTTAAAATAAGAATTACTTTCCATGTTAAATCGATGGGAATTTTTTTTAATTTTTATGTAGACACATCTAAGGGCCTTTTTACAAGCAGGTAGGGTAACCCTAACCCTAACCCTAGCAGAAGGGTAACCCTAGCACTCCCATATTTCTTCTTTTTTTTTCATCGACGTGTTTACAGACGTTTTCATCGACGTTTTTACCCTAGTGCTAGGGTTACCCAAGCACCAGGGTAACCCTAGCTGTCTTGTAAAAACTCTGCTAGGGATGACTCTCCTACCCGGGACAACTTTTTACTCGTTTCCAGAACCTTTGAATTCCTCCATCCTGCCCTCAAATAAGTTTTTCCACCATTGATCCGTACGGCCTGGTTTTCTTTGAAATCGTCGTCGTCGAATAATTCTCCTTTTTACATGTCGCATTCAAGCGAGTGCTTTATTGTATTCCATAGCCGCGTTTAACATGGGAACCTGCTGTCGCTTTCTAGAAATGAGAAAGTAACACAGCAAAACTCCATGGCACTGATAAGCAGCTATAACTGAGGGTTCCCAATAGGTTGGACGGGATGCGGGATTGGGCTTTTTTTCGCCGTGATATTTGGGATGGGGCGGGAAGCGGGAATTACAATTACGAGCGTGAGCGGGATTTCGTGTTTTTATGGGGTTGGGATGCGGGATTTGCAAGGGGAACAGAGCGGGATACGGGATTTCAATTCGTACGTGACTTCAGAAATTGTTATTGACCAGCGCACAAGCCACAAGCTGGCAGAAACGAACCGTATAGCTGTGTCAGGTTTCAAGTAATGAATAGCAACCGCTCTGTACCCTGTCAGGTTCTGTCAAACATATCGTCCATTTCCGACATTTTCGATACTTGCGTCTGTAACCTTGACCTCCCGATCCTTTCTAGTTTTTCTAGTCTTCCGACCTTTTCCAAAGCGCTTGGCTTGTTTTGGCCAGGATGGCCACACCGGATGGCAGTGATAGTGATTTACCGAACGAAGTATGCGACATCACGAATTGCGTCACCATATATTAGACCATATTACGAAAAGGATGTGCGAGCAGGAATACCTTCATTCGGAAAGAAAAGTTCTGAGCCCAGATTTCAAGTCAAGTGAAGACGCTGAAAGCTTTGAAAGAAACTGTCAAGTGTGTTTACGGGCCATCTCTTGAATACGGGAATGAACAATCTTCTTCTTTCACTGATACGCAGACAAAAGGAAACAAAACAGTAAACCGTTTAATCATTTGTGCTTACTTATCTGCTACCAATTGAATTCTTTTGTGATTTTTTATGCAATATCTTGTTTTAAAAAGTTTGTGTCAATAATTAAATTAATTATTAATTTAAAAAATTAATAATTAACGCAGAAACGTCCTTGAAAAGTAGGCGGAAAAGTAGGTCTTGTTACCGGCGATTAAATAATTTTAGAGAATTCAGGGCCTTTTAAATGATCACTGAAAGCCAAAGTCACTTCGAAAGGAGCGAAAGGGTGAAGAGATTTACTGAAGTTTCACCGCGCCGTCGGCGCCCCGAACTTTGCAGAGCGCGAAGGATATGAATACAACGAACTCGTCGCGGTATGCATTTCGCCGTCGTTGCTGATAAAATGGATTTAACTTCGAACGAAAGGAGGCTAGAAAAAGAAAAAATTAATTTTTATTGTGTCGTTAATAAATTAGTGTACGTGACGCCAACGGTTCGAGAGAATTGTGCACATTTTCATTTAATTTTCGATCTCTCGACCTTTCTTTGCTTCAAGCGTATTTCTGAGGGGCATTTTTTGTGGCGTGTTATTAGAAGAAATGGAAATTATAAGTAGAGCGGAGTCGTTTGATTATGTTACAGCATATTTTTAGAGGTCGTAGGTCTGCATGCTTTCCGCTGTTAACTGCACGTCGCTTCTCAGAGTTTGACACCTCTGTAATTTGCCATGCCGTGCTTATACTTTGTTTAGGTTCGTTTCTATTTCAAGATATGTTTTAAGGCTCTAAGTATTGGCTCTCCAGGGACAAAGATTAAAATATTCCGTGAACATATTGCTTACTTGCATTCTATATTGTGACGCCGCAGGTGACGCCGGGCCCGGCTATTTGATTAGAACTGTTTGCAAGTACAGTGCGTTGCACGAATATCATATTTATCTTCGTCCAGCTTTTCTTCAGAGACTGCTGTAGCTTTACTTCGAGAGAGCTATACGTTTTCCTAGAGACGTTCTTATGCCAGTGTTTTTTGCATCAATTGGATCGAGTGCATTCAAAGGAGAAACAACAATTACTACGGGATGAAATTGCGCTGCTCGACGTCCACAGTTGAAATATGACTGACTTTCCATAAATCTAGTGGGTAAGACGGCAACACTGAAAATCACGACCACTAAATTGCCTCGAGACAGACTTGCTTAACCTTTAGGTAAACGTTGAAACAGATATTATTCGAAATTTCAGCCTGAAAGCTAAGTATTGATAAACGCCGCGGGTAATGTGGCGGTCGCAGCGCGCGACAAAGCTCAACGCGACAAACTGCTGATTACAGAGGACGCCTCCCTGATGTTCTCAATTGTCAAAGTGGCGCGTGACCAGACTCAACCAGGGTCTCTCTTCGCTCGCTTCAGGGGGCGGTAAGATGAGAGACCCTGGGAACGAGGTTGCAGCGCATTTGCCCTCTTTTCTCCGCTGACGTAGACTCCGGCTTTTGGGCGGCCATTCTTATCGACGTTTATACATTTTTCCGCAAGTCAAATCTCGTCCCCAAGTCTGCGCAGGACTACGAAATGCTGATGGTAGTCCTTTCCACAAATGTGGTAAAATTACTCAATATTTTATAGCTCGGACAAATGCACGTAACATTTACATGGAACATTTGCAGTTTTATTCCGGATAATTATACACGTTTGGCCACACTGCCACAAAATATTACGAGATTTTGGATGGTGTAACAGGAGACCAAACATCTACAACATGTTACGCGCAACCGAATGTTCAAAAACAGTATCGTTCAATGGGTGACAAAAGTGTTGAGACACTTGGCAGTAAAATTCGATTTTCGAGCGTCTTGGACACATTTCCTCCCCCCTTTCTCCCTCCCCCCCCCCCCCCCCAACCCCTCAAACAATGTTGATTTTTCGATTTCTTTATAGACTGCACAGACCACAGCGCCTACACAACATTGAATTAGGGGTCGGGGTATTAGAGAATTAACGCTAGATGCAAATAAAATAGAACAAGTGCTAAATATCGAAAAGCGTCATTTCCTAAAAGTGTCTCAACCACTTTTGTCGCCCATTGTAGTTCCAGTCTAATACCGAGAATACGATAATGGTCTATTGACCTTTTCGTCTCTTTATTGAGAGAGATATAAGTCGGTTACAAATGGGGAATTTGCCTATTGTCTTGAAAATGTAGCACACATGTACCTGTGGTACGTTTGTAGAAAAATCGAGCATTGCAAACAAACTAGTACTGTAGAACTGTAGGTGAAAATTTCAACATGGACTTTTTCAATTCCACAATAGCTTTATTGTCGCCATAAGGAACACGGTTTTATCATAATTTATTACTTTGGTAAGTATAAATCGAATTTGTAATAAGCACGTTGCGCTACACGTGTACCCAACTGCGCTCGCGCAAATAACTTTGATTTTTTCAGGGGTTAACGTTATAATTTGTTACAGTAGGTTTAAAATGAATATAAATAAATAATTGGCGAGTCGAGTCAAATAGACCAAATTAGTATTCTCGGTATTGAACTGAAACTAGCTTAAATAGTGCCTCACGCAGGGAGTATCACTACAAATATATTTATTGTCATTTGTATTTGAAAAGACTCGCCGCATTAGCCTCAGTTCAAAGCTTGTTCCACTCCAATACCGAGAATACGTATATGACTTCTTTGTTAAGGTGGCATCTGAGAAGTTTCTTCCCTTTAGGGAGCTCAACATGGGGAGGTGGCACTTAATTACAGCAACAAAAAAATGTCGAGTAGTAGGTGATGAGGGAAATGAATACCACCAAATTTTGATAGCGTTACAGGAGTTAGATCACGGGTGAATATCAGCAAAATTATGACTGCGGGACACGTGTTACAGTAAGGAGAATAGGCACATTTGGCTCTTCACGCACCGGAAAATTTCCCTTTAAAGAAATACAACATACAAGTAAGCGAAATGTATGAGCTTGCTAAACAACCTTTTTTTCGCAGAAAAAGAAGGAAGATCAATCGGTATTGACGGGGTGACAACAAACAAATCACCAAGCGTTTGGTCCTTTAAGGATTATCCTTGTGAAGCTTGTGGTAAAACGTTTACGCAATGCCACACACTTCACGCACAATAAAAATACCATTGTAAAATGTTAGAAACAGAAAAACCGCCAAAACGTGAATGCCCAAACTGCAGCAAAATGTTAAGCAAAACGTCAATTTATAGCCACACGAAAAACGGGTGTCCAAACCTGAGGAGAACTAAAAAATCTATTTGAACTTTTATGAACTACCTGAATAAACATGGGGCAGGGGCGAAAAGGAATTATTGAACAAAGCTAGAAAAAATAAAGAGAAGGGGAGGGAAATCGATGCATTCAAATAGCTCCGTGATGTTTTCGGATTATCTGGGAGGCCGACGTATGTGGACCTACTAAATAATTTTGTTGACGCGATGAAATAAATGGATCTGCAAAAAGTTGTCAATATCCTCCTCTCAAAACAAATGTAAAGTGCAAATTCGAGTGTGACGGTGACATTGTTTCGGTCACGATCTGGTTACCGGGCTCCTCTCGGTCGAAGCGATGTTTGAATTCGTGAGTGCATGAAAACAGGAAGTTTAGCACTCAGGAATGTTAAACTGTAGCACGGCTACAATACGAGTGACTAAAACTAGCCAATCAGAGTGCTCAATTGCCTCTATTTTCCAAGGATTGGATAACAAACAGAAAGGTTTACCTTTCTAGACAAACTTTAACTTCCACAACATTCCTTTGCTTCCTAAAAATTAAAAGAATAATAAAATAACTGAGCACTGACTTAGCACCCATTCGGTTCTCGGTCAGAATTAGGCGCTTGAAGTTTATGGTGCCTTTCCAGTCCGTGATTGCGAAATTTTCTAAAAATATTTTCACTCGTGTAATACATTAGTCTCCTTCCCAGGTACTCGGACCGAAATCCCCAACGCATGCCGCTCGAGTCAAAGTCAATACTTTTTAAAAGAAAAACTTGAAACATTCCTACCACTCCGTCTCTAACCCAGTGAGGAATTCGTGAAAGTGATACTAAGATTTTTAAGGAATTTCCTGTTGATACTCAAAGGAAGGGTCAAGTTATGAGCGGTGCTAAGTTACAGCGGTGTCTTAATTTACAGGTCGTTTTTGAGCACGTTAGATCTGTTTTGACCATTCTGTGTCCAAAAATGTCGTCGAGAAGCTGTGGTTTATCAGTGAGCCCTGGCACAGTGTTGTCTGTGGTTTGTTTGCTTCTTTACTACGCTAGTTTCATTAGAATCGAGCGGAAGTTTAATGATCTCGATCAAAAGTTGATGGCTGTGGAGGAAGTCATTTCTCAGATGAAACACGGAATGGCGGACACTTGGAATAAAGGTAAGGTATTGGTGTGTCGGCAATAAATTAAACGTAAAACCTCTTCCTCTTCTGCAATTCACTCATCGATCGTATCTGCATAGTATATTAACTTAGCGTCCGTGATCAGATAAATGACTCGGTTTAACACTTGAATTCTTTCAGTGAAAGAATTGTAACCAAATATCCCAAATATCTCTTGGTCCCTTTTAAATCACCGTTCGTGTTACGTTTGGAAAACGAAAGCAAAAAACACATTCTACAACTTCCAGTTGCTCTCAGTGTCTTGACAACGGGTTCCTTTAATTTAACTACCTTAAATAAGATCATCGTTCGCTTTATAAATAAAGAAAGATGGTGAATTTTAGTTGATTTCATGCAAGTAATGCGATCCCCTGTGATGGTCACGTTTGACCTCGTGTAGACATGCCTCGTTAAAACGGCTTCAAGTTGGTCTTTCATGTCACAAATCTCTTTCATTTATCACACAGACAGACAGACAGACCCTCCTAACTGATAATTTACTAGCTTCCATGTGAGAGCTGTATTCTACTCAATGAAACGGCCTAACGGCAGAAACAGATCTTTTGTATTTTCAGTCAGTCGACTCTAACTGAGGTACTGAGATATCTCTGATTATCTCTCTGATTCCTGTTTAGAAACTTCACCTATTCATTCTGAACAGAAAGAGGCAAACAGTGAAACAAAGCTCCATAGAATCACACGTAGCATTGCCAACAATCCAAAGTTTAATAATTCAGCTAACATGAAAGAAGTTTTTGAAGACGTTGTCACCTCGAGTTTCAAAAAGATCTGTCAGAAGAGTGGAAGCCTTGATGTTTGCCCGCGAGGACTGCCGGGACCTCCGGGAAGGAGAGGAAGAAAAGGTCCCCAAGGAATCATGGGACCGCCGGGTCCAGGTGGAAAGCAAGGAATTATGGGACCACCGGGCATAAGAGAAGAAAAAGGAATTAAAGGAGATATCGGGCCACCGGGTATCCCAGGGATTAAAGGTGAACCCGGAGAATCAATTTCTGCACCAAAAGTGACAATTTCTCCGGCTTCGCAACTGACTGTTAACGAAAGCAACACTGCTGCTCTGTTTTGCTCTGCTAGTGGAAATCCCGCTCCCCAGCTATCTTGGGTTAGGGTTGATGGATCGTTACCTAGTAACAGGATCAAGGTGACGTCAGATGGCCTGATGCAGATTGATGACGTTCGCTTAGAGGATGCTGGGGAATACAAATGCATGGCGCGCAATATTCTGGGAAAGGATGAAAACGCTGCGAGCCTTGTTGTACAAAGTAAGTTGAAATCATAATACTTTATTTTTTTTCTTAACTACACACGATGTAGCACACATTGAAAAAAAATTAATTTATGTAGAGCCTGGCGAGAACCAACCTTTACAAAGTTTATACGGAAGACAATCATTCTCTTACACTATCGTGCAATTTACATATATCTATTGCTTTCAAAATGACGGGAAAATTTACAACAAAGCTGCCATTATTGGTCAATCCTGACCTACATCCCAAAGTTAGCACATAGACGTGGTGCCGGTTAGGCTGCCAACGGTTAGATTTGGAACTACAACTCTGACATTACATGTTACTTGTGACAAAGAAACCTCAAGTAAGCACCTGGGCTAATATTAGTTAGGCTAACGTTTCCATGCTCATTTACATCGCACGCAAGCTTAGTGCCAGTTAGGCTGTCGACAAAATATTTATTTCTGCTAGTCTCCTCTGCAATTTCATTCGTGAGAAATAACATTTGTGTTGTTCTTCTTGTAATTTGAGAAACCGAGATGGGTCATTTCAATCCGTCCATTTTCTATTTTGATTGAGCCTTAACGTTTGAACAAATAAATAGAACTGGAGTTTTTACGCACAAGCAATTAAGGTTCGTATTTCTGTTTCATACATACATACATACATACATACATACATACAGACAGACAGACAGACAGACAGCCAGACAGACAGACAGACAGACATACATACAGACACACATATCCCTTATTTAAACACGATAAGATTTCAAGCTCAAAGCTTGTGGGGTCGAGTAAAATTAATTACAAACGAAAATAGATCTAAAATAGGGATAACATTACTTACAAAATACTCTCGCTATAATAAAAACTCTAAAATATACAGTAAGATTATAAAAAGGTACAAAGTTAAAATGAATTCAAATTAGTTACCTCTAAGTAAATTGACTACAGCGTTTAAACATAAAATAGTTAAAAACATTTAAAATCTTGGTAGTGCCAAGATTTTAAAGATTTCGCCCAAGGTCTTCTTGGGCAGCGACTGGACCGACTGCGCGCTAAAATTAAGTCCCTTGAAATAAGAGTCCTTCTTTGCGATCAAAAGCAGTAAAATGGCCTGTGAAATGGGTCGAGACAGCTTCCAAAGAATAGCGCCTCTATAGCTAATAGAGTTTTTAAGAAACTGCGAGTTAAAACGCGGGACAATTATGTTGTTGCTCCTTCTGAAGTTGTACGCAGTACAAGGTTTATTTGTCAGGTATGAATGAGCCGCAGGTGCTTCACCTATAAACACGCTATGGAGTAGTTAAAGGTCATTCCCCAGTATTGCATTGCGCATCCCTACTGCGCATAATTTCACGCGTGATTAGCGCACGCGCATTAAAAAATGGCGGCTTTTTCTTTACGGCTGGACTTCGGCATAGAGGTAAATCGTCATTTTCTCGCAAACGAGTATGGTGACTTATCATTGTTTTCTGTTGTTTTGAATTGAGTAATAAATTTCTCTGTGTAAAACAAATATGGACCAATTCTCAGTGTAGAACAAAAAACAATTGTCGGAAACGTGAATTTAACAAGCAATCGTGACTACAGTCATAGTGCTATGAAAACGATTTATTGGGTATAAACATGATGCTGTTGCTCCCAAACGGACTTGGGGACCCCTCATTTTTATTTCAAAATGTAAGTTCCTATAATATAAACAATCAATAGGCAAAGTTTCACGAAAATCTCAGTGCAGGTTCTATTTCAGTGGAATGACCTTAATCAATG
This sequence comes from Orbicella faveolata, assembly GCF_042242905.1. NCBI lineage: Eukaryota > Metazoa > Cnidaria > Anthozoa > Scleractinia > Merulinidae > Orbicella > Orbicella faveolata. The sequence continues at coordinate 6,160,351 of NW_028301539.1, read as the reverse complement.
TTGTATTTCTAAACGCACTCTGAGTATTCTGTACATTCTGTTAGTTATTGCGCTCATGCGAGCTTGGTGCAAACAAGTCTTCAGAAAAGGGGACATGGGTTTGACAAAATAAACTGAGAAATATTTGAGACGTCTAGGCAGTGATTATGAGATTGTTATTTCCTCGCGTTTTCTGTCTTCTTATGCCGGTATTAAGACGTTCAAGAATGTTTTTTTTTTATTATTATTATTATTATTATTATTATTTGCAGCTTTGTCTTGTGGGTATTTAGACTGAACGACAACGAATTTTCACGTCGAATGCAAAAAGCTTTGCTGTTGATATAGTACCATTAAACATGTCCCTATTGGGTGTGTTGTTACACAAGATAATTGTTGTATTTTATTATTTTTTTATTATTATTATTATTATTATTATTATTATTATTATTATTATTATTATTTTCTTCCAGGTGAGCCAAAAGTTTCTCTCTCGTTTGGACCATCCTACGTCGAAAAGAACAAGGACTTCACTTTACCAACTTGTCACGTGACTAGCTATCCTCCAGCGGTAATCACGTGGTCTAAAGTACACGGAGAGCTGGTCCAAGCCAGAGCTTTTTTAAAAGACGGACAGCTGTCAATAACAAATGCTCAAAAGAAAGACTCTGGGTTGTACAAATGTAAAGCGACAAATATGTTAGGTTATGACTCGGCTGTTACACACCTAAGTGTCGTGGAACTGCCACAGTTTACAGTGAGTCCGCCTAGAGAACTGAGAAACGGAAAAAGCTATAATATTTCAGTCCCTTGTCAGGCATCTGGAAGCCCTCAGCCGACAGTCACTTGGATGAAAGAAAACGGCGAGCTACCTTTAGGAAGATCAAAAGTGGGTGCGGATGGAACACTTCAAATCTGGAACGCTAAAGAGGAGGACTCCGGGATTTATACTTGTATGGCGACATCGGCTGTAGTGTTTAAAGCGTTTTCTGTTATGAAACTGACTGTTACAACAGAAGGTAGGATTTTACCTATTCATCTTTCATTAACGTATTCCTTTACCCGCAAATTTTGCTTTCTCCACCTACAGGTATGAATATGTGTTGAATTTTCAACGCTAAATCTATCAAATAAAAATGCTGACGCTTCTAGCAATTCACTAGAATCCCATCTAGAGAAAAGAAACAATACTCCAAGCTCCTTCATGTTAGTGTAACCGGAGTAACTCGCTAGTTTTATTACTACAGCATTTTCTACTGTCTAAACTATCTAAGCACAGAACTCATGGAATTGTTCATTTCTATGATCGTAGAAAATAGAACTGGCCGAAACGGTTACTTTATGGGGTCCTTCATGCAGAAACACAAAGTAACGTAACACATTTTTCCAATTCTTCGATTCCATTATATTTTTATCTATAGATCACTGGGATTAGGATGATTCCAACTGGAGAGCTTTATTATTGTTATTATTGTCGTTATTGTTATTATTGTTAGCATTGTTGTCATTGTTATCATTGTTATCATTGTTATTATTGTTATTATTGTTACGAAAACAAACTTTATTGAGTACTCTTTCATACAAACTTGAATCTTACATGTGTCTGGTAAAAATTCTGAAGTTCTATTGTTTCTTAAGTCTTTTCCCTGAAATAATTTCTGTTAAAAATTTCAATAGCCTACCTAGATAGCTAAACTCTGTAAGCATTTGCAAGCATTAAGTGGCTATGTACACAAGTAAAGGTAAGTTAATGTGAAATGATCGTAATGTGTATACCCTAGGCAATTCCTACCCTACATGTCCCTCTTTTTATCCCATTTCAAGCATGTTTTCAAAGCGATCACATTTGGAGTCGCCTCGAGACTACGCAGAAATTGTTCTGAGGACAATTTTCTTAACAAAAGGCTGGAGGAGTACAAGGGCTACCTAGTTGACCAGGGATATCCAGTAGAACTGGTCTCACGTGGATTTTCTAGAGCAGCGAGTATTCCAAGAAATGACTTACTTAAAGCCAAAGTCAGGGATTCCAAAAAGATTTTTCCTTTTGTTCTTACGTATAATCCTGATTTACCTTCTATTAGTGGGTTAATTAAAAAAGCATCTTCATCTTTTGCTCTCGTCCCCAAAATTTAAGGAGCTTTTTCCACCGAATTCTATCATTTCATCGTTTCGCAGGTCTGAGAACCTCAAAGAAAAGTGTAGAAAGACCTCGTCTCCGTCAATTGCAGGGCCAACAGCGGGGTGTTTCACTTGTGATAATACCAGATGCGATCTTTGTAAGAACTTCTTTGTCAATCCCAAACTTTTTCTAGCACACAAACTGGTAAAACGTATTTTGTTCGGCAGAAACTGTACTCTCGTGTAATTCATCGAATGTGATCTATTTTGTTCATTGCAAGAAATGCAATCTCCAGTATGTCGGCTCGACCACAACGGAATTTAAAGTTAAATCCTTCATGAAAACAAACAAAAAGACTTGCGATGTCGCCATACACTTCAACCGAACTCCACACGTGCTATTGGACTTCACATTTCAATGTATTGACCAAATCCAAACCAGCATGTCCGAAAACACTGAAAATTTACTATACACGAAAGAAGCATACTAGAGTGCGCAGTTATTTCCCCTTTTACCTTTTGGGCTAAACAAAAGACAAGAATTCCATTCAAAAAATCGTATCCACTATACTTAATTTTAGCGGTGCATTTTTCACTCCGAATTTTTTTAACCAGTCGTTGTGTGCGCACTAAATAATTGGGGCCCCTTTGGGGATTCTGTTGTATTTATGCTAGCTGGGCTATTCAAAGGCTCTCAGTTGGAGAATTATTAGTTATTGTTTAACGGCCCTTCTTGGGGATTTTGTCATTGCTGCGGAGCGAGCGGAGCGAGCGAGCAGCAACATAATCAGGATTTAAGAAGAATATATAGAAGGGAGTACGAATTCTCGAATTCATCACTTTTTACCAGAATGCATTGCAGTTAACCAGACTGCACTGCGCCACTTTTACTGGAGTGCATTGCGCCACGAACAACACGAGGATGTCATACTCGTCGAGCCGTCGTCCTTTTTCGCGTGGATTCCACTGAGAAAGTTTGCTCTGATTTACCTGTAAAACGATGTGAAGGAGATCGTGCTTGACTTTCACAACTCTTGCTATGCAGTATGTGAAAGTTTGTAAATTTGGACGATTAATTGTGACATCCTAATCTTAGTATGTCATTTCTTAGCAGTCTCGCCTCCTTCGCCGAATTCTTAAATGAAGAGAAATCGTCGTTACTAAAGCCTGTAGGATAATTAAAACAAACGAAAACCGTGGAACACGCTGATTTCATAAATGCTGCAATCTATCCCTTTTCATCGAAACATGACTTTAAGCTAAAGCTTGAGCATTTTCACACATCGCGGTGGACACGTTCTCGACACAGTCTGTGTTCTTCTGTCGAGTTCTAGAGATATTTAATGCGTACCACTACAGAATTTATAAGTTATATTTCTGCTCCTACAATTTTCACATCTTTCGATTTTCGCGATCTGGTAAAGGGGAGGCTGATGTGTGTCGTTTTATGCCCAAACACACTTCAGATCACAATCTGCTTTTTTGTCTCGATCCTTTGTCACACCTCGCCATCGATGCGTCATCATGCATGAAGTTGATGCATACAACGACAGATTTTAAGTGACACCACGATTTGACACTACTTTGAGAAATAACAGTTAATATAAGTCTTGGAACGCGCAGATAAATGAATCACGGCGTTAAAATATGTCACTATCAACAGAATGTGCCGCAGCATTACCATCTTTTAGATACCCTAGTTATACCGATATATGTGATGATTCAGAGGCCCTTATTGGGAAACCTGTTGCGCTATGGCAATTAAATAACTTTTGTTACTAGTTTAATTGTTTCCAGTCTAACTTGCTGTAGCTGATTTGCGTTTTTGTACAACCTTTTGTTTTCTCTCCATCTGTTAGGTAACCTGTTTATCATTCATTGTTGTGAAAATCGTATTTAAGATGTAAGTTGTTTACGCACTTTTTTGCAACTGACGAAGGTCGAGAGACCGAAACGTTTTATATAGTTTTACATTTTTATTATCTTTTTAAACCAAAAGTTGTCCATCTGTCTGGATTCGCAAAACATAGCCACAGAATTTGACTTGATAATCTTGATACAATTCTGTCCTACAGCCATCTTTCCACAAGGTTTATCGTAGCTCAAATAATAGCAAGTAACTCTACTGTATGCCTTTAGAAGCCAGGAAGACTACATTCACCGTCTTTTCGTTGAATCATGAATTGTACAATTTAATTAAGACTGCTTTTAGCATGAAATTGGAGTCTAAATCAACACGAACGCACGAATATCAAAACCGCGGCGGAGAGCTGAACTATAGCTTTCTAAAGGCCTGCATAGTCCTAAATGGACTGAACAAGAACTTCCTACATCGACAATCGATTGAACTTTAAACAAACTAGGCCATAGTTAGCATTAAGCGAACACTCAACATGTTGTCGTTATGTCAATTATCGCCCTGAAGCCACGCAAATAAATTCCTTCCGCGCTAGCGAATCACAGACAGTTCTGATAGTTAGCTAGGCCGAGAACGCCTAAAATTGATAAAACAAGGAAATTCTACTCACGATCAGCGCTTGACCCAATGTTCTTCACTCCGTTCGTAGCCATGTTTGGTTCGCAAATGGCAATGTCCCAGATGTACTTGAATTTTATCGAGCGGGGGAATGGCATATCCCGATTTCAAAGTCTTTAGCCACCTCAAAGTTCAGAGCAAATAACGCGAACAGCAGTTAGAAATCTTTAGTCCATTGCACGTCTAAGCCCTAAATTGATGTGGATAAAGCTCTTTGCTGTCTAAAGCAAGCACAACATTATCACCACAGTGCAAGCAGCCTACTATTACGGGACTAAATGACGCCTCGTTCGACCGCTCCATGAACGATAATGGACGACGCCTGCTAGGCAATCGTTAGACTTGCACCTTCATTGGACTTCCTTCAGGCAGCAGTTAGAGAACGCTGATCGGTTGGCTCCTTCTCGGAGTCACCGCGCGAACTGAAATTCACACGAGTGTAGCCTGCGCTAAGCTCAACACGAGTTGAAAAGGGAAGGGGGGCGGGGGGGAAGGTTGCGATAAATAATAAAAAAAAAACAGATAAATAAATGAAACATGCAGCAAGAAGTCCTCTACATTTTATGCTAGGTAAGATTTACAAGCTTCTGTCATAGGGAAAGCAAAAAGAAAAAAAAAATGAAATAATAATAAAAAAAAATAAAAACCGCTCGATTTCATTGACACTGTTTTCATAAATCCAGCCATATATTTCAACGAATTAAGACTGGATGACCCAGAAAGGCCAAAAAATGAGCGTGTCTACTTACTGTTAATCTTTCTAAAGCATCTGAAGGAAAAAAATGGCTTTCTGTTTCAAATAAAGTTATTCTTAAACAAATAAAGTTACTCTTTGGTCCGCTAGCTATTCAGCTTGTTTAGTATATACTAAAACAATTATTCGCCTCAGTGTCGGTGAAAGTGGTGGATACTTAACTCCACTTCGGTGAATAATTGAGTTTCCCGCATAAATGTCTAGCTGGGATTATCAATGTGTGCAAACAGTAGCGGAAAAATCAGAATACCTTTAAAGTGTAAACGTTTACAAATTCAAATGTATATCTTGTGAAAAATCCAGCGACATTGATGAATCCGAAAAAATTATATCCCATTGTTTATACGTCACCTGACTTAATTAATTGGTGTATAATATATAATTCGGACATTTAGTAATTAAAAAGTGTACTGTTTATTGATTTAACAGAGTTCCTGCTTATCCTGTGCCCGAACATGTATGAGGAATTGTCGCCATACTCACAAAGGATTTTGTCATTTTTTTTTAAACATTTTATTGTATTATTTCAGTTTTTTTTTTTTTTAACCCTGACGACCTCCTCGGTCTTGGTTCGGTCGCACGTACGTTTTATCGAACTGGCCCCGTGGTTTGCTTCATCCGCGTTGTGTGATCTTCTTAAAAACGAAACGCTTTTTCTCGTGTTATTATTGTGAGAAAACTGTTTGATCTGGCGTTGTTTCTTATATACAAGCCATAATATTGGGGTTCAGCGACGAGCTTTCTAAAACTTTCATCGACGGGATTTCGGAAGTAAGCATCGAGTATTTTATTAAGTATTTATTATTATTATTATTATTATTATTATTATTAAAATAAAAAAGTTATTATTATTATTATTATTATTGTTATTGTTATTATTATTTGAAGGTACTATTATTTCTTGCAAAACAAAAAAGATTTAATCCGTTACCCTACTTTGCCATACGTCAGCGTAGTGTATAATCGTTATATATTACATTAATGTCCTTGAGATTATAAGGTGTCGAGTTTTCCCGTCGTTGGTCAGGAAATTAGGCAAATAAAAACATGAATAAGTTTACTACGGTTAATTGAATGTCTTATATCCAGAAAGAAGGGGGGGGGGGGGTGGTTACTCTGCAAAGTTTTATGCGGGGAGGCTCCGCCCCGAGGTTCAACTCCTTACCCCTTATATACCATAAGGTACGCCTTTCATGTAACGGCTATTCACAAAGGTACTCCGTTCCCTTACCTTCGTGAGAACATTGCATCTCTTTTTTAAACCCTTGAAATGAAGTTAATGAGGTAGTGCTTGATAAATTAAATGATACTGCCGTAAGGTGCGTCTCTTCGAAATATTTTAATTAAGGTCCCTTTTGAATACCTAAAAGAAAGATACCTCTACCCTTTCAGCTACTTCAACTTGTGAACCCCTTAACCTTTAATATACCTGCAGCTGAAGTCTGAAAAAGGTATATGGAGTACTCCTCCCCCGATACGAATGCTTGACTAGTTTTCATCTTTGTTCGTAATTTTCTGTTATATAGGTGAAACCTTTACATGGTTCAAAGGTGGCTGTTCCTTTTACACGATTCACGCGAATTCTCTCCGTCTTAGTTGGGAGAAAAGCAGGCAAATGTGCAAGCAGGCTGGACGTGATCTTGTGTCTATTGAAAGTAACGCGGAGTGGATCTTCTTGAAAAACACTATCTTAAAGTTGACAATAGCTAACGAATATTTTATCGGTTTGAGAGGAGATTATCGGTCTAGACAGTGGAGATGGTTAAGTAACAAGAACTCATCTCAGATAGATCTTCCTTGGGCAAAAGGTGAACCGAATGGTGATGGGAATTGTGCAGCTATGTACAAGGATTATCGGAGAGATTATGGAAAGTATAATGACTTGGGTTGTACATTACAAGCAGGGCGTGGGTATATTTGTGAGTTTCCTGTCGACGGTTGCAATCAAGAGGGTAAGTCTTGTACATTCCATATATACTTTAAACGATTGTTTTCAACATTTTTTTAATCATATAACCTATCTTCGACGTGACGATCAGGCCTACTCTGGGACCTTAAGTCGCCGTAACCTTAAGGCGACTTTGGACGATTTAAGGCGACTTTAGGCGTCTTAAGCAAATTTAGCAAAAAAAAACATTGCGACTTTAGGCGATTTAAGGCGATTTTAGCCGACTTAAGGCGACTTAAGGCGATTTTAGAGGACTTAAGGCGATTTTAGGCGACTTGAGGACACTTAATTTCACTCGAGTAATATAAATTTAAACTTGGCAACAGTCTCTCCATATATCTCTTGCAATAAACCAATATTGTACCAATACTGCTAAATAATTAAGTCACCACAGTCTCAAATATCCAGGGCCGGGTTGTTCAAACCCTTATCAAACTTACCCAGGATTAGAGAGAATTTTGATTTCAGTTTTGTAACTTTTCGGTCCAGTTTTCTTTTTATTTTGTTCGTCTTTCAGTTTTGAGTTTGATTCACCTTAAACTACACATAAGCAATGAAAGATATTCCTATACAAAAAAATGTATTACTTCTTTTAACTTTTAATCCTGGGTTAATTAGCGCTAACCGGCTTTCGAACAACCCATTATTAATAACAATGATGATGATGATGATGATGATGATGATGATGATGATGATTGTTATTATTACTTGTTGCTCAGTATGTGGACCTGTTGGTGTAGAAGACAGGAACAAAATACCAGATGTTAAAATGACGGCAAGCACATCTTATAGCGGAAATCATTATCCATACTATGGCCGACTAAATGAGAACAGGTCAAATGGAGGGTGGTGTACAAAGACATCAACAGACAGAACAGACTATCTTCAAGTTGACATGGGTGCAGTGCACTCTGTTTGTGCAGTAGCGACACAAGGACAAAGGGCAGGCTCTCACTGGATCACCAGCTACAAAGTGCATCTTTCTACAGATGGAGTAACATGGAACAGCTACAAGGAAAACAATGTTGAAAAGGTGACTGAGATAATATACTGTTGTCTAGAAGTGGAGGTCTACATATTAGAAAAATCATAAAGTTATCTGATTAAACAGGACAAATGTGTTGCACTTAAGCCATACAAGCCCTGTAGTGCTTGTTTATAAAGGGTGCATATATACACGCAATATATTACTGACAGAGAAAACAGTAACGAGAGTTCAAAATAGTGTAACAGGCTGGAGTGTCAAAATCAGGCACGTTTAGAAAAGAATACAAATTGTAAAACATACACTTAAAGGTTTTTACTTGGTGTAGAAGGCACAGCTGACGTAACCAAAAGGAGAAAACAATTAGGAGCAAAAAAAAATGAGGAAAACAATGAAAACAAAATGATAACAATAGGCTTGGGAGACGGTTTTCTTTTGTGACGTTCCTTGTGCCTTTAACACCAAGAAGAAGCCCATTTAACGAATCATAGAAAAGTTAAAACTAAAAATTCTTCCATGCCAGTGAATTTCCATGTGAAAACAGTGTACCAAAGAAAGGGAAGTTGTAGGCTTTATCTTTTCAGTTAACTTTCGCAATACACTACACTACACTACACTACACTACACTACACTGCACTGCACTGCACTGCACTGCACTGCACTGCACTACACTACACTACAAGACAGTGCAGTGCAGTGCAGTGCAGTACAACACAATCAAGAGATTATCAAGGTATAAGAGAGTGAATCCCTCATAAAGGCCTTATATCCGAGGTAACCCCTTTTAACCCTTTGAATACCAACTACGCATATATGCGTAATTAATGGTTGTGCTCTTTGTACCACTTGTGACGTCATCAATTTAAATGTCATTAGATATTCTTGATAAGCTGATAGTATTGCTAGGCTAGCCCTTTCCGCACAATGGTCAGGTTTAGATATCGACGACATTTCGACGTCGCAAATCGAAAAACAAGGTTATCAGTTTTGGTGCAAAAACGGTGGTAAAATGGTGCAAAAACGGTGGTAAAATGGTGCACAACGCCTATGATTGATCAAGGTCCATTTCTAGGCTTCGCCCGTAATTAACATCCAACTTTTCACCACAGCCAAAAAGAACATACAATGCAAAAGGTAGCCAATGTAAAAGGGCAGAGAAAAACAGAAAGGAAAGGGCCAACAAACGAAATTGAGAACGGTTAATGGCAAAAAAAAAAAAAAAGTCCAAATTTTGGCTTATGCGCATGCCCATAATTGAAGTTTTGTTCAATTTTGTACCTAATCCTCGAAAAAGCTCTCCTTTTAGCAAAAAAAAAAAAGCTTTTTTAGCACAACTTAGGCTTATTTAGCGTCATGGCAGCTAAAAAACCTGACTAAACGGTTAAAAACGGTATTTTTTTGGCAAAAGTTTGGTATTCGAAGGGTTAAGTTACTTTTAGACATTGTACCCAGTTCTTCCGCGGATATTACTCGCGCGTTGCGTGGATGTTTTCGTAGAGGATGTGTTTATGTTTCGTTTCGTTTCGTTTCGTTTCAAAGCACCGGAAGACCTCCAACGCTGTGGAGATGTCTTCTTTGATATTTTGATTACAAGCAAAGGAGCTTCGGCTCTCGGTATGTTTTAATACATTTCGAAACTTTAATAGGAGTTTAAATAAGAGACGGATGTCCCCCGTTCAAAACAATAACAACTGAATGAACGGCAGAGAAATGTTTAGACAAACGAGTGCAAAGCAAACAAACGCCCAAACACAAGCTAGGCAACCGAACAAACAGATGGTCGAAAGTGCAGGCAAACGCTCGCTGCCCAGGTAGCAAAAAGTAGTTTAAGCAGCAACGGCAACAACGCCAAAGACAACGTCGATTAAAAAACGAATTAAGATTCAACCTACAAATCTCGCGAGAATTTAGATTCATTCAGTTTGTCTATACTGTCAGAAAAAAAAACTCAAACAAAATATGTAAGACAGCTTCAAAATTCGAGAAAGAAATTTTAAAAATCGGCCGTCGTATAATTCACGTTCTCTCGAATATGCAGAATGTGACTATTTCACGTTGTTCTTTTGTGACCTTTTGTTAACAACGGCAAAAAAAAAAAATTATTATTATAACGCATGCTTACACAGTCATTGTACTCGTTGCCGTTGCCGTTGAAGGTTGCTTAATTAAACTCCCTAAAACCGAACAAACGGCAAAATGATGAACAGCCAAACGAGCACAAATCAAAGCTCGGCCAAACAAAAGAGCGGCTGAGAGTACAGAAAACATATCTGGTATAAAACGAAACCAAAACATACAAAATGATGTTTTCGCCATTTCGTGTCAGGTAGTTTCGAGAAAGTCGCTTGGCTGTCCACGCATATCGCGAGTAACATCCTCGGAAGAACTGCGCACCATGTCTAAAAATAATTTAAGAGGGATTACCTTGGGTAGAAGGCTTATATGGGGGATTCACTCTCTTACCTTGATAATCTCTTGAATACAATACGATACAATACAATACAATACAATACAATACAAGTTTATTCTGTCATACGCTTAGCTATTCAGGTATGACATTCCATAATGAACTGACACACCAGCTAATTCACAGGTATTCCACATAAATCAAAATTGAATTTAAAAGTAAACAGAGTGGAACCTGTATGCAACGGCCACCCTCGGGACTTGAGGAACCGACCGCTTTATACAGGTGGCCGCTGCAGGATCACCGAAAATATTCACTGGGCGTGGTTTAATGTCAATTCTTATGGCGTATCATACAAAAACATGCACGTCATGCTAGGAAACAATAAGACAATCAACACTCTTTCAAGCGATCAATACTTTCAACAAGGTTCAGTGCTAACTTGTAAGTTAACGGTATAATTAGTAACATTGTGTAAAAGTACTGTGCAATAAATTGTCCTCTGCTCTTCTATGGTACACAGTACTGTATTTCTATGACTTACAGCTCACAACAAAACATCTCATTCCAACATTTCATAGTTGTTACGTTCAATTTCATAGTTGTTACGTTCAGGGTGGCCGCTTAATACAGGTGAAAATAACAAAGAAATACAAACATAGGACTGCTACAGGGTGGCAGCGGCCGCTTAATAGAGTTGGCCGCCAATACAGGTAACAAGTACAGCTTTTGTGTGAGCGAAAAATCGGGAAATTGAAAACTGGCCGCTTGAAAGAGGGTGGCCGCTTAACACAGGGCCGCTATATACAGTTTGACTGTATTACAAACTATGAATAAAAATTTTAAGATTTTAAAAAGTTTAAGTCAGATCATAAAATACAATCTAAAATAATTACACGTTATGTTAAGAAGTAAGAACGATAATCATATTTGCGATACGTACTTCTTATTTACTTTCTTAGTTTCATTATCACAGTCAGAAGCCAGGCCCGGGTTGTTCGAAAGGTGGATAACGCTATCCACCGGATGCATCACTATCCAGTGGATAGCGTGCTTTGTTTTGTTAACACTTACCCACTGGATAGCGATTTATCCGGTGGATAGCGTTATTCAGTCTTTAAACAACTGGGGCAAGAACAATGGAAGGCGCGCATACGTAGTGAGTTCCTTCTAGGGGGACAAAGTTTTCGTGCAGGGTGTTCAGTGTGTTCAAAACTTCTACTGATACGTTTTTTGCATATTGTAGAGACAAAAGGCAAATGAAAGTATTACTGACTTGAACAAGAAAGTCGGGATCAAATAGGACAATTTAATCATAACTGACAAATAAACTGGTCAAACGGCTATTTTATTGGCTCAACTTTTCTTTAAGGCCCGAGTTTATCATCTGAGCCAGCATATTTTACGGGCATTATTTCTGTCACTGTGGTGACGAGAATAAAAAAAACATCGATAACACGACGGAGCTAAGAAAGAAACGTCATAACACTGATAAGGGCTATTTTCGGTGGATTTTAGTTAATAAGGGCGTAATTTACTTCTTTTTCATTTGCAGGTGTTCGCAGGAAACACAGATCAAAATAGTATTGTGAAGCATGCGCTTAGTCCTGACGTCAAAGCAAGATTTGTTAGATTTTATCCCGTCACGCATTATGATCATCCTTGTTTGAGAGTTGAAATATTTGTACTAAAGTAGTCAGATCGACTTCGCTTGCCATGAAAACAACGAACCTGGCATAACCTTCCCCCTTGAGATGAACCATTGACTTCATCTCAAGGGTTTAGAAAATGCTCCAGAGTTCTTAAGTGGGTAAGTGAAAGGAGTATACAAAAAGGGTTTTATAGAGTACCCCCCTTCGGGGGAGAGAGGGTAATATGAAGTTGATTGATTGTTCTCCAGTTGAAGACGGCCTCGATGGAAATATTACCTCTCAGTTTGAGAACAAATATTTTTACTGGCCAAACAGATCTCAACATCTGACGGAAATAGATTGGTCCGCGGTCCGTGAGACAGAAACTCGCGATCGCGCTCTCGTTTGACCTCTGACTGTCATGCAATCTCATCAATACTATCACCCGCGTAATGGATTTATATCTGTTTTTTTGTTGTTGTTGTTGTTTTTTTTTTTATGAAAGCCGGTGATCGTGTTTGTTCGTTTTACCCCAACTTGCGCACTAACAGCTTGGTGAACTCTTCTTGACTAGTTTGCGTTCGGTCCCACCACAAAAGTGAGAAGCAACATCGTTGAATACAACTATTAATGATAAACACTTTTTCATTTTGAGATGCTTTTGGATCACTTCACTTTTCACAGTCAATTTACTTAGAGAGAACAATCATCAAGTTTGGAAAATCATAATCGTTCCTGTCAATGTTTGACGAAGTATAGTTCGAATATCTGAACAATATTGCCTCTATTTGGCGCGAAAATATGCTAGGATATTTGTCCGCGGACATTATCTGTTCCAAGAAGCGAGCGGTTTTCCAAGAGCGTAGCTCGAGGAAAACTGTGAGCTTTGGGAACAGATCATGTCCAAGGACAAATAGTAGAGCCTATTGTGTTTACTAATTTTCAAATATTTTTCGTAACACGCGCGGTTTTGAAAATTGGGGAATATCACTCCGATACAGTTTTAGCTGTCACGTGACACGTTTAAACCAATCGCGCTCGAGCGAAAATATTTGATGGATTATAAAAAATGAATGTACAACTTGTAGTGATTTGGTCGGTGTTCACTATCTTGCTCACTGAGTACTCAATGCAATATAAAAATTACACCTGTAGTAAACGTAGATATAGCTTTAATAAAATTGTTATTTTTTGTTGTTGTTGTTGTTAGTTATAGTGCTGCAGTGGGACATATCTTTGTTACTCTATAAAGTTTTGTATTAATTTCAGGCATCTTTTTTCACAACTGATGGCAAAAAGTGAAATAATTTTGTGTAAAGCTTTCAACAACCACGTTCAATCTCCCCACCTGAGTCACTGAGCTCTTGGCTTTTGATTGGCCAAATGAAACAGGAAAACACCGACAATTTGCCAATATCATTAAACAAAAATCCATCAATGAATCCAAAATTCCGTCCCGTGCCAACATAGCATGCGCAGTAGTGTTATTAAATATAGCCCTTTCGTCGCTATGTTTAATCCTATCGTTTTCAAGCTTAATTAATTTAGCCTTCATACAGACGTAAATACAAGGCTAAAAAAATCGTTTTCAATTGAGAGTCAATAGCTCGTGACTAAAGGGCCTCAGCCCTTCTTCACTATGTTGAAGAGGACGGTTCATGGCGCCAACAGCTGATATCGGGCTGATATCTCCAAGTGTGGCCCCCGTGTTTGTTTGATAACAATTACTTATTTACTGCTGCCCAGTGTCGGAAGAAGCCTTTGCCGATATAAAATGTATTGTGATATGAGAACTTTTCAAACCATTAGTACTACCCTCTGTAGAAAAACATGTACCTAAAGACATCAATGACGGATTGCTGAAAGTGATACCAGGTATCTTAAAGGAATTTCCTGTTTATTCTGATATTTAAAGGAAGTGTCGAGTTGATAATTATAAGCGGTTCAAACTATACAAATGTGTTTGAGGGTCATTTTTGAGTACGTTCAATCTTTCCGTGTCCAAAAATGTCTTCGAAAATCATAGCCAGCTTATCAGTGAGCCCTGCTACAGTGTGGTCTGTGTTCTGTTTGCCTCTTTACTAAGCTGGATTCAGTATAATCGAGCTGAATTTTAATGATCACGATCAAAGGTTAATGGCTCTCGGGGAAGTCATTTCTCCGATGAAACACGGAATGGCGGACATATGAAATAAAGAGACCAATAAAGGAAGGATGTGTCGGGAATTATTTTCATTAAAAACCTCTGCCTCTTGTTCAATTTACTTATCGATAGTACCTGCATATTGTATTAAATAAGCTTCCGTAAGCAGTAAAAATAGTGTTCTTTACTTATGTTACAAAGACTTGAATTCTTCAGTTAACAGTAAAATAATTGTGACTAAGTATCTCTTGATTCCTGTTATATAAACGTTCATGCAGCGACTGAAAAAGAAAACAAACAAACAAAGACAGACAAACTCTACTAGTTGCAATTGATCTTAGTGTCTTGAAGACAGGCTCGTTTAATTAATTTCAATTAAAACGACTTTAGTTAGTTGATTTGCTGTATAAAAGATGGGAGATGGTACATTTTAGCTGATTAATTTCAAGCAATGTCATTCCGTGCGACCGTCACGTTTTCCCGCATGCAGAGATCCTTGAGGTCCCTCAGTGCAAAAGGCTTCAAGTTGGTCTTTCCTGTCACAAAACCTTTTTTCATTCAACAGACTGACTGAAGCTCCTGACTGATAATTCATTCATGGCTAGACTGCGAGCAGTCTCACGTTTGTTGGAAAATCCGCAAGAAAGAACACAAACGAAAGGAAGCGTGCAGCAAAGCCGCGAGCCCGTTTCAACGCTCGCCACTGTTCCTGGTTTCCGTCTCTTTCCTCACCAATCTTAGAGCTAAAGCTAAACCGCTCATAGGCTACAATCGGCGACAAAATTGTTGACACGTTCACCATTTTAACCCTATTTCGTCACCGCGGTCCCTTTTTGCCCTCCTAGCTTCTCCCTTTAACCCCCCTCCCCCCTCCCCCCTCCCCCTCTCCGTGAACAATGTTGTGTGGCAGTTGCTGTGGTCTTGAGCTACAAACAAACAACATTAAATGGGGGAGCGGGGTCGTTTCCAAAGTTTATAGCGCGATATAACAAGTGGTGTTATTTGGTGCACTACAAATACTATTGAAAGACAATGTGTCAACTAATCATGTCGCCGATTGTAGTCATGGCCAAATTAACTTCCATATAAGTACAGTAACGGCCTTAAGACTGAAACAAGACTTTTGAACTTACAGTGCGACTTTACGCGAGTTACTTGGGTTATCTCTCTCAACTGTTGGTGATTTGAATATACATGTTGACACCTCTGACTCCCAAATCCCAATACTCAAAGGAATTATTATTATTGTTATTATTATTATTATTATTATTATTATTATTAACAAAGCTCCACAGAGTCACACGTAGTACTACCAACAATTGAACCTATAATAATTCAGCCAATTTAAATGAAGTTTTGGAAGGCGTCATCTCCTGAGTTTCAAAAGATCTGTCAAAAGAATGGAACTCTTAATTTTTGCCCGCAAGGACTGCCGGGACCTCCGGAAAGGAGAGGAAGAAAAGGTTCCGAAGGAATTATGGGACTGTCAGGTCGAAGAGGAAAGTAAGGAATTGGACCATCTGGAATAAGAGGAGAAAAGGGAATTATAGGAGTTATTAGGTCACTGGGTATACCAGGGATTAAAGGTAAGCCCGGAAAATCAACTTCTACACCAGAGTGACCATTTCTCCGGCCTCCCGATTGACTGTCTACGAAGGTAATATTGCTGCTCTGCCTGTTTAACTCTACCACTGGGAAACCTGCTCCCCAGCTATCTTGGGTTAGGACCAATGGATTGTTACCTAGCAACAGGATCAAAATGGCGTCAGGCGGACGTCATTGCTGATGTACACCTAGAGAATGCGGGGAAATATAAATGTTTGGCGTTCAGTATTCTGGGAAAGGACGAAAACGCTGTGAGTTTTGTTGTGCAAAGTAAGTTGACACGAAAATTGATTTTTTTTTTTTCCGGGGTTATTACCAAACCTTGCCTTTTTTCATGTTGGTCGTATAACTGACTCTTTAACCAGCTACTCCTGTCTAATTAAGAATTGACTTTTTCTACTATAACTAGCATATCTAGTTGGTAATTAATGCTGCCTTTTTCGTTGGTGACGTGTGTATGATTCACAAATTAGCCAACAGAATGATGAAACAATAACAACAAAACTAGAACATTACTTTGCTTTGGGTGAACAGCTCATGAAAGACTATTTTTGAACTGGATTAGGAAAAAAAGAGAAATCTTTCTTTCTTTTCCAACACTACATTTTTAACCTCCCGTAAGCAGACACCTCTCCTAAGCGGACAAGGACACTCTTTGGGTTCCACAGGGTCAAAAATAACCTCTTGTAAGTGGACAGTGAACAATATTAAGAAAATTTCAAACGAGATAGTTTCGATTTTATTGGTTTAATCTCATATTGACCTACATCAAAGCAGTGTCTGAGTCTGAACAGTACAGCGCACATGAACAGTACAGCGCATATGAAGGGAACCTCGCGCGCGTGACTCAAACGTGAGCCCGCTCGCAGGCTAGTTGACATCAAACTTTTGAATTTAACTCATGTAACTAGTTGCGAAAAGTTACATTTTGATACGTCTTACATGAATCAAAACAAAAAACGTAAAAAACTCTCGTGAGTGCGCAATACGGACTGGAAAGCATCTTTAAACATGCGTTATATATTTTCTGTATAGTTACATATCATTGATCCACGGCCGTTGGGAAAATTTGTCGCGTTAATTTTTTTTTAGCAAGTGAAACCAATTTTACCTTGCCTATATCTAGGGATTTTTCAGTTGAAACAAATAGGAACCAATCGTCCATAGCCGAGCTCTTATAAAATATGATTATATTTTGATCAAATTGTTCTAACAAATTGTTCTACCTTGTCAAAATAATATGTCTTCAGTTTCTAGTAATGAGATTTTATCAGCTGCGTTCAAAACCATTCCTAACAAAAGATTGCAGTGCGCAAGCATCCATTTATGAATGAGGTGTATAAATATGGTGATCTTCCATAAGAATAGCTGATTAATAACAGCTGGTTTCATTCAGGTCGGCAGTGTGTACTTGCGGTTCAGTTCAAAAGCCTACAGTTTGAATTATGAATTCTCTAACAAAAGAAAAATGAATCTCATTGTAACATTCAAAACTGAACTAATCTTTTCTGGCCAGGGTTTCCCGAAAGCCCCAGAAGCCATTTTTAGATAATCTGTACCTAAAAACCGAAACGTGTATACGCCTGAATTCCTTGTTTGAGGAGAAGCTCTGTTCATATTAAGAATATGTGGATAAAACAACTCCGTAATCATAAGGTTTGAGATTTTGCTACAGCTTTCCGAGTGCGAAAACTTTTCAAGATCTTCGAGAAACGGGCACCAGGGCTTTTAATTAGTGGAGCAAACCTTTTTTATATTCCACTAGCGTTATTGACTAACTTTGTTAGCACAACGTCTAATTAAGCATATTTTATAGCCCGCTTGGGGGTTACTTAACTGAATACTCGAAATGGCGGGTGGTGGTCGCCGATGTTATTTGGGAGTTGTTTTTCTCAGTCGTTATTGATCGCTAGAAATCAAGACTGAAACTAAAATGAAGGCAGTAAGTAGTTTTCAACTGTCTTTTCTTTCTCACTCCTCCGTTTATTTCTTGTTATCTCAAGATGTTTACTGCGGCACTCGCTTAATTAAGGCAAGCTGACGTTCTTTTCGCTTTTCTTAAAGTCAGTAAATGAAGACTGACTAACACATCCAGGAAGACGGTTGGGTCGCTTAAAATCTACGCCGACAAACACAACGATGTGGACGATTATGATGATATTCATGTTTTGGTTTCTTCCTTGTCTGGCGGTGAGTGAAGGTAGGAAGACATTCTAGGATACAATGAGGGTTCAATACGGGAGAGGAAGACTCACTTTTTTCAGGAAGATTCTGCACTATTTAATTGTAATCTCGTAGCGCAATGTCACGTTTTCTTTGGCTACAACTGTTCAGTTTTCAACGATCACTTACACTGCTCCTTAAGTACTAAACCATCAGGCTAAATGAAACAACGTTCCATAAACTGTTGAGTGAATCAGGCTCAAGGGGTCCCGTTATTTGTGGAAGTGTCTGCAGTAAGGAAGAATAAAGACGTGATTTAAGTAGCGATGACGTTTTCAGAGATCAGATTTTATCAAAGGACAAATTTTGTAAAGTGATAAATTAAATAAATTACAATATTTAGAGAGGAAGCCTTATCTGGTTTTCATGCGGGTCCCCTATCCTGGTTGAATTGGAGTTTGAGGATGCTGGTTTTTGTGAAAGGTGGAAAACCGGAGAACCCTGAGATCAAGGGGAGAAGCAACAGCGGACTCAAACCACATGGGGTGTCTGGAAAACCCGAATAGCGAATAGCGAATAGTCGCGAATAGCGAACAGCGAATAGTCCCGAATAGCGAATAGCGAATAGTACGAACAGTGCGAACAGTGGCGTACAGTCTCGAATAGTGGCGAATAGTGGCAAATAGTAACAAATAGGGTACCCAGTATCTCGCAGTCAACCTCGAAGCAACTTAGGATGTGATTTTTCCGTTAAAAAGCACAGACGCTTATCAGGACAAAAGGTGCTTCTAAACGTAATTTCTTCTGTTTTTACCGCTGCAAAAGCGTAAATACGTCTTTATTAGGTTATCCTTGTGTTTTCTGTTTTCTTAATGTCAGCGATGGACAGCCGTCGCCTGAGTCCGGAGAAGAAAAGGTAATAAATGCTCATAATTTCACTGAAATTCTGTTGCTTATTTGGATAATTAAATAACGCTGGATATTAGATCTAAAGCGGTGACTATTGACGACTATTCGTCACTATTCGTCACTATTCGCCACTTTTCGCGACTGTTCGCCACTATTCGCACTATTCGAGACTATTCGCGCTATTCGGGACTATTCGCTATTCGCTATTCGCGAGTATTCGCTATTCGCTATTCGGGTTTTCCAGACACCCAACCACACGCAACGCCGGGTCGGAATCAAGCCCACGCCACATTCGCAGAAGGCGACTGCTCTCACTACTGCGCCATCCCTGCTCCAGAGTATTTTGGAAGGACTCCTTAAATGCTTTGCAGTATTTTAGGAAAATTGCATTTATGATGACAGAGACAGGCAAGGTTTGGGGGATTTGGATATTGTCAAGGACTGCGTCGATCGTAAGAGAGTGATTGTTTGGTCAATAGAGATAAAAGATGGGAAATTTTGATGTCATACTACTGGCTTTTATCACACTGCATTAAACATATCACAAACGATCAAAATAACGCGAGCCTTTAATATCTAAAGGGCAAATCTGACACGGAAAAGATATGGTGAAAACGTATCTGATTCCATTTCATTTCAGCTCAAGAGTGCCGTCAGCTGAAGTACTCCCAACCAGTCCAGGACAGAGCTCTAACTAATCACGTGATCATAAAAATCAACACAACCAGAGAAGACATCTGTAACATTAGATGTTTCATCGAGCCAAATTGTTTGTCTTTTAACGTAGGACCACTGGACGAAAACCACCAATACTTGTGTGAGATAAGCGACTCGGATGAAGTACTATATCCGGGAGATTTGGTTCAACGTAGTGGATTTAGGTATCAAGGAACACAGGTATTCTTAGAATTTGATGGGCAAAGCGGGAGTATACTGTTTCGCCAATATTAACGACAAACTCTGGGCAAAACAGAAAAAAGTTTCAATCACCAAGTTATATCTGAGTTTTGTACGAATAAATTAAATGTCGGATATTAAAGGTTACTAAAATAAGCATTTTCCAAGGAACAAATTAAGTTACCAGCTACGACCTTACAAAGCTTTATCTTAATTTTCTTTCTTTCTGTTTTTGTTTTGTCAGAGTCCTTGCAGCAATGGTGCTTGTGCAGAGAGCAGCACTTGTCAAGCTGGATACACCAGTAAACGTTACCGTTGCATCTGTCCGACAGGATACACTGGATTGAGCTGCAGTCAAGGTGATTGGAGAATAGCTTTATTTAGTTGCCTTTGCTTCATATTTGATGAGTTTTCTAACACTTTCAAACTTCTCTTAAAACGACATATGAGTGAACAAAGCGAGACAAAGTGACATGTTTTTTTCTTTTGCATTCTGGTAATGCGATTTAAGGTGTTGAGTACAGGTCCTGCTCCCGTTCAAAATGAACATCAAAAATTTCGGGATTTTGTAATATTCATTAAATAGCCAAGTCCCCAGAGTAGTAACCGCCCCTTCTTTGGAAACATTGATTTTATCGAGGACCATTCTGTTCACAATCTAGATATCGACGAGTGCGATCTGGATGGCGGCCATGATTGCCATGTGAATGCTGACTGTGTTAACACTGAGGGATCCTTTAATTGTAAATGTGGCCTGGGCTACACTGGAGATGGACGTAATTGTACAGGTAAGGACTCAAGCAAGGGGAAATGTGCAGGGTTGATTCCTATTCATATGGGCATGAAAATATGTGCTTTTCAAGGGTTTTTTTGTTTTTTTGTTTTTTTGTTTTTTTTTAAGTGGCACCCATCTTTTAATGGTCAGCCATCAATATTAAAAGTAAGTTAATTTGTCTAGAAAAAACTTTATTCCGGCTTTGGTTCCCGGCTCGCGGTCGGTTAATTATTTCTAGTGAGTGACTGGTATCTAGACTATAAAGACTTAATTCAATCAATCACTCACTTTCTCACTTTCTCCCTCACTCACTCACTCACTCAAATATTGCCTGCAGGGCAGAGCTTGGGAGGTACCCTTTAAGCATTGATATAAGAGCTTCAATCTTTAGCTATTGGCAAAGATTGAAGCATTCTTGTCGCAACGTTTTGTTACGTGAAGCATTTCAATATGCAACAACTTCTACACCTTTCTTTGATGTTACAATCAATGAAGAGATCACTAGGGGGTATCAAGTAACAGAATCACCAGAACCAGTAACACGACAACACATCAAGAACGGTCGATTAAAAATAAACAAAAATCTTAGAAATCAGTATTCACAAAACTGGCTTGAGACTAAGAACAGTTCATCAACAACTTCAAGGGAAAAATTAACGCACAAGGAAGTTAAAAAGAGTTGTCAATTTGAAAATTACCTGAAAACGGTTACAAACTCAGCGCACAGAATTAGCCTGACAAGGCTTAGGTTATGATGTCACGCATTACGAATACAAACTGGAAAATATGAAAATAAAGGAGCATCAATCCCAGTAGAGGAAAGAACATGCTTAGTATGCAAAGAAAATTGCGTAGAACACGAACAGCATTTCTTGATGTACTGCCAGGGGTACGCTACCATAAGAGTTGAGCTCCATTCTCACATTTCAAACAAAGATGCACTTTACGAAAATCTGAGCGATAACGAAAGAACTAAGTACTTACTTAGAGCTGACAATAGAGTTACATCAAAAATAATAGGTAAATATATCAACTTAATGTTTAAAAAAAGAAGAGATTCTCAACTTACAAACGAAATGAGCATTATAATTTTTATTTCATTTTATTTGAATTATAAAAGAATCAAGTGAATGTTATTTCTTATTGTACTAGTTAATGTTAAACCTTTATTGTAAACAGACCAATACCTCCCTTTGGAGAATAAGGCGCATTAAAGATATACTATACTATACTATACTATACTATACTATACTACACTATACTATACTACACTATACTATACTATACTATACTATACTATACTATACTATACTATACTATACTATACTATACTATACTCACTCACTTCCTCCCTCCCTCCCTCCCTCCCTCCCTCTCTCCCTCCTTCCCTCCTTCCCTCCCTCCCTCCCTCTCTCCCTCCCTCCCTCCCTCCCTCTCTCCCTCCCTCCCTCCCTCTCTCTCTCCCTCCCTCCCTCCCTCTCTCCCTCCTTCCCTCCCTCCCTCCCTCCCTCCCTCCCTCTCTCCCTCCTTCCCTCCCTCCCTCCCTCCCTCCCTCCCTCTCTCCCTCCCTCCCTCCCTCCCTCTCTCCCTCCCTCCCTCCCTCCCTCTCTCCCTCCTTCCCTCCCTCCCTCCCTCCCTCCCTCTCTCCCTCCTTCCCTCCCTCCCTCCCTCCCTCCCTCTCTCCCTCCCTCCCTCCCTCCCTCCCTCCCTCCCTCCCTCCCTCCCTCCCTCTCTCCCTCTCTCCCTCCTTCCCTCCCTCCCCTGGCTAATGAAAGGTTACTGACAATCAGCTTTCATGTCAGATCTGTGTTGTTTTGAGTAGTATAGCTTGGGTGCTTCCTGTTGTTCGTTGCTTAAATAGCTGAGATATCTCGCAGATAGAAAGCAGCTGAGCTGTGCTATCATAATCTTAGTCTGTATAAGTCACAATTTCAGAATCTGAATTACGATGAGACTTGAAGAAAAGGTTACATCAATGACAAGATTTTTATGCTGGACAGTACATGTATGTTTAATATTTTTCTCACATAATGTTCCAGACGGCCTTTGATTCATAAGTACGTAACACAGTAACACGATTGCCTTTTTTAATTGCTTTTTTGTCTTTTGTTTTCGTTTGTGGTTCAGAATGTGGGCCTGTTGGTGTAGAAGACAGGAACACAATACCAGATGCCAGAATGACGGCAAGCACAAATTTTGATAATTATACGTATCCATACTATGGTCGGCTGAATGCGCACAGGGGAGATGGAGCGTGGTGTACAAACACAACAACAGACAGAACAGACTATCTTCAAGTTGATATGAGTGCAGTACGGTCTGTTTGTGCTGTGGCAACACAAGGAGAAAGAGTAGGCCCTTTCTGGACCACCAGCTACAAAGTGCACCTTTCTACAGATGGAGTAACATGGAACAGCTACAAGGAAAACAATGCTGAAAAGGTGGCTAAGATAATATTTACTTCATACTTACTTAGAGTTTCGGATAGAATTGATCGCATGAAATCCCATGCGGAAATTTCTTCATCCAATCACAATCGCGAAACGACTTTCTTACACGTGGAAAAAGCGTTTCATCAAATCAGAAATCAGACCCGACGCGACCTTAGCGTGTTTTAGCCAATTCCTCAAACAGAAAGAAGAGATCTGAAAAGTAGAAGAAATCAAATTAGATGAACTCAACAAGTTCATGTGCGAATTTATTTTAAATGTCAAACGAAAATATGACCAGGATTACAAACCATCAAGCTTTCGAGAGGTTTGTTTGAATAAAAGCATAACTTGACTATTGTTCTGCTAAATGAAAAAGCAAATAAATTTTCTTAAAATCGTCGATAGTGAAAATCTCAGTAAGTATAAAATAAACAAATTACAGCACGGAATGTGCTTTGTACGGTCTTAATGCACTCGTTTTTGTATCAGAAAACTCGTGCGTAAATACCGTACGCGCGCACTTTCCATGAGGTAATCTATATTTTCTTATCCAGGAGTGTAGGCCTATAGAGAAATTGTAAAGTTTTATTCTCAGTAAACAGGACAATTGTCTCATACTTAAGTCATACAAGCCCTGAAGTCCTTGTTTATAAAGGATGTTTGTACCGCTATATATTGCAGGAAAAAAAAAGAATCGGGAGCAAGAAATAGTTTAACAAGCTGGGTTGCCCATATAACAAGTTTCGAAAAGAATAAAAATTGTAAATACAAATTTATCTGAAAAAGTTAAAACTAAAAATCTTCCCATGTTAGTTTTAATCACTCAGCGAGAATTTCGATTTGAAAACAAGTCTAGCGTTCCTTGAATGGAAGTTGTAGGCATTTTCTTTTCAGTTAGCTTTGTAAAACAACTTTCGTAGACTTCTTAGGCCCAGTTCAGACTCCGAACTTTTCATGAGCCGAGCCCAATACGTTGAATTACGTACATGGAAAGTTCGGCGTCTGAATCAGTTAAGAACGGCTATTTGAATTTGGAATGGCTCAGCCGTTCTTCTCGCCTAGCTCAGCCGGGAATTTCGGCTTTGGAACGGCTTTGATTCAAACGTCGAACTTTTCATGTGCCTAACCTAATCCATACACCTTGCCTGAAAACCGCTGACCTTTCGATGTGTTTTGGTTCAAACTAAATTAAGTTAGGTGAATTAAGTTCGACGTTTGAATCAACAGGCGTACTTTTGACAATTTGGGTCGGTTCAAATTCGAATTAAGGCCCGGTTCATACGTCGCACTTCTACCGTGTCGAATTCAATTCAACGAATTAAATTCGACAGAAATTCGACTTCTGAATCGGCTGCCGCATTTCTGCCGCACGTTCGACTGGTCTTGTCGCATTATCCGACAGAAATGCGACACCGATTCAGACGTCGAATTTCTGCCGTGTCGAATCTAATGCATACATTATGTTAATGTATTGAGCATGCGTAAATGTTTCCCCCCAAAGAAAAAGAGGAAACTTAGCCATTCTCGACCCAATGCAACCTGAACATATTGCAACTCATACTACTCCGTTGTCAGCCTTCTCCTTCTCGTTCCATTGGCGGACAATTTTTCGCAAAATTAAAGTCCTTCGTCGCTCAGTATTTTCGTCCGCCATATTGAATACTCTACGTTTAAAACATTTTCCCCTGGCCGACATACCCGACAGTATAAATTCCGAATTAAGTGCGATACAAGTGCGACGTATGAATCGACGGTCGCATTTCTGCCGCACTTAATTGAATTGAATTCGACACGGCAGTAATGCGACGTATGAACCGCGCCTAAGTTCGGCTCATGAAAAGTTCGGCGTCTGAACTGGGCCTAATGCGCGTGCTTAGTTTTGTTACCACAGTTCGATACCAGAACAGTTGAAAGCGCGCATGCATATTGAGTTCCTTTTAGGACTGACAAAATGCTCTTACGGGGTGTTCAGTGTGTAAAAAGCTTCTGCTGATAAGCTTTTCATAAAGTGGAAGTATTATTGAATTGAACAAGACAGTCAAGAGAAAATTGAAGTACTTTAATCTTAACTGACACGCGAACTTTTCAGACGACTATTTCATAATTGATAATTTATTAATATTTTATTTATTATTATTTTTTCCCTTTAATGTTCGAGTTTATCAGCTGAAGCAGTATATTTTTCGGCCATTATTTCTGTCACTGGTCACCGAAACAGAACAAGTTAAAACGACGGAGCTACGAAGCACACGTCATAACACTGATAAGTGTTATTTTCGGTAGATCTTAGTTTGTAAGAGCATAATTTACTTCTTTTTCATTTCCAGGTGTTTGCAGGAAACACGGATCAAAATAGTATCGTGAAACACTCACTCAGTCCTGACGTTAATTACATGTATAAAGCAAGATTCGTTAGATTTTATCCCGTCTCGCATGATGGCCATCCTTGTTTGAGAGTTGAGATATTTGTACTAAAGTAGTCACACCGGTTCTATTCGCCATGAAATAACCGGTAAAAGAATGAACAACCAAACGAGCACAAAGCAAACGAATGCTCAGCAGAACAAAAAGGCAGCCAAGAGTGTAGTAAACATCTGTACAACGAAACGTCTTTTGAAAACCAAAACATATAACAGTACTTTTCACCACATTTCCCGCCATTTCGTGTCAGGTAATTGCGAAAAAGTCGTTTGGGCCGTACACGCATCGTGCGAGTAAGATCCTCGGAAGAACTGGGTACCATGTCTTAAAATAACTTACGAGTGATTACCTTGGGTAGAGGGCCTATATGGGGGATTCACTTTTTTACCTTGAAAACCTCTTGATATACTGTATGTTTGTAAATACTTACCCTTAAAAGTTTCCTCATTTCTAAAACAGCTCTCAGGTAACGGGCAAATGGAACATTTTCACCCTAACTATCGCTCAGGATTCTCCGGTTAAACAGATAGGTGTCCTACGTCCTAGGTGAAAACTACCAACTTATGACAATCTTGACAAAATATTTTAAGGAGAGAGCATAACTTAAGAGTGACCATTTATAATAGGTTTGTATCTTAGATGCTCAAAGACGAGACACCGGCAGGAGACGATCTGCTGTGAACGATATATAATAAGTAGTTTTACCAGAAGACTAATAAACTATCAAAAAAAGAAGGTCAAATTTATAGCAAACTGTTATTGGAGTGTGTTTTTGGCATGGGTTATCAGTAATTGCTAGGGTCTTTTTCGAGGTTATCAGTTGCGATACTCTTTCCACCACCCCCCGCTCCCATCCCCACCGCAGCCTAATACACCGCTACTTCCCCGGATTCACCGGAGTGACAAAACCCTAAGGCTTTGTCAGAACGGTTTTTTATCATATCTCGTTTGTGCATTAGTCAAAGGGTAGTGTTCTTCATGTGTAATGTAAAGTTAATAGTTCGTCTTAACCCTCAAACGTACAAAGGTTTTTCCAAGTGTTAAAAAGACCATTTACTCTAAAATACTGAAACTTTCAGGGGCTGCTCATTTATCCTTTCCAGACATTTTGAGAAGTCAATTGTGTATCCAAGTTGCCATGGCAACCACAAATCTCATGTTAATGTGGCCGAAAATGCACTTTTTTGACATAATTCTCTTTTGCGTTTCAGTTCTCCTAGCTCATAAAATTAAACAAATTATTAAATTTTTTTCTTTCCAAATCATTTTGGCTAGATTTTGTACTAATTTCCGTTATTTCTTGACCTTTTAAGAAAATTTGAAATCCAGAATGGCGGATCAAATGACGTCATTTACGTCATATGACGTCATAACGTATAAAAATGGTGTCGTGTTGTAAAGCAAGCTCAGACCTATCTACTCAATGTAAATTTATCCCACTGTACCTCAACAGAATGAAACCAAAGTCCACCCGCCTTTGTACCACGATGGGGGTTTGAGTTAGATTGTAAGTTCGAGGGACAAGGATCTAATTGACATCGGCCTCGATAAAAATAATCGCTCAGGACGAAGTTCGACGTAAGACATGTACCCTCGACCAAATTCAGTGGCAGTAATGAAATCACATAGCAAATCAAAAACCAAAGTAGAGTTTTATTTGCAGACAGGGTTTACATGCGTAATGTTCTACCCGACATTTCGACTAAGCATTTCACCAAACCGAATCAACTGGACAACAAAGAAATGAAACGAGGAAATATACATAAACACAGTATGCATATCACTACATCTGAGTACCAAACAGCAAAACCCGTCTCAATGATCGAAGCCTGAAGGATGACCAAAATTATGAAAGAAAGGATAAATAAAAGTCGTTTAAGCTTGATTATCATTCAAGCTAAAGTCAAGAGATGCATTTACAAGCCTGAAAACTTCAAAAGGTCCGCAGACTTGCAGTGTTTGACTTGCAATATTATTTTTAAATATTATTTTTGCCGACGGCTTTGCAGTCATTTTATCGGCGGTAGCTTTACCAGTCTTAAACCAACAACATGAAAATTCACCCAAGCATTTCATCAAACCGAATAAATTGAACTAAAAAAACGAGGAAATCTCCATACTTTGTAAACATGATTTGCAAATCACCACAAACGAGCAAATTCTGTTCGCTTCGACTTAAAATGGTTTATTGACCCAAACAACAGAGGAGAAAATTTAAGCGGTCTGTGAAGCGCCGTGCCTACTAACACAAAGAAAACTTCAAAACTCGCCTTGCAGTATTTATAAATACAGTTTTATTATTTTTAGACGTGAGGTTAACAACGAAAATTGACATAAAACTATGCCATTTACAACAACTTCCACTTCTTGTTATTGTTTAGAGATGAGCGAAATTAACTGGCAGTCCCGCTAAGAGCGGTCCACTCGACTTCGGGACCAAAAATAATTTTCCTTCATTTTTTGTCAGTAAAAAGGGTTTGACACATATATATAAAAATGCAATTTATTATTTTCCAATTCGCTATTTTTGCTTTGCTACGAGCCAAAATTGAATTTTGGCCAAACTGAGGTTGCCGACCGTGATCAGAAAGGTAAAATTCACCGATTTTGTGAAGCGTGCTACGTCGCCTAAAATGCAGCTCACGGAATTTCGTTTTCATACGAATTTTAAGGTACATTCATTACTTTGACTGACGAAATATGGAGACTTTTCGAAAAATTCTAAGCTTACCAGCGAGGCAGGAAGACACCCTACTCCGAGGCCTTTGATCACCTACTAAAATTTAGTCAAATTTGACGGGGGAAAATCTCAAAAGTTGAGTCTAAATGAGGCCTAAAAAGCACATCATAGTAAATTTCATACCTTAATAAACTGTTCTATTAGTCCAAACCGGTGGGTATCTCCTGAGATTGCACGCGAGAACAGATCAAAATCTGCCACAGTCAGTGTGTTTACATAGCTATCGCTCGTGTCAAAGCGCATTTGCATAACCCTATCACCCGGTGAAAATACATCTTCTTCCGTTCAGGTTCGTTTGTTGACCTTCTGAGTAGTGGCATATAGCTTCCTTTAATACTTGTGTACACTCTAGATCCAGTTTTGAGGTGAAGGTTGCGTTAAAGTTGATCAATTCTCAAGACTTGCGAGACTCCAAAAGTACATAATGGCGCCAGTCTGCAGAAATTAACCGTAGCCGTCGTCCTGACCCTTCAATAAATTCTCCCGCAGAAGTAGCACTAGGAGAAGAAGAAAATCGTAAGTTTTCATTTACCGTTTAATGGCAACTGAATCCTGTACTACTGCCAAGACTACTGGGAGCTTGAGGGCTATATGCCCGAATTTGAAAAACAACAACGAACACTTGCCGGTTGCATCACTGGGAAATGAACCTGAATGAACACGACACGCGTGAATGGAACTATGTTTTGCGATGAATGATGGGCTTTACTTCTGTTTTATGCTTGGTGCTTGTCTTTTAGTATCTTGCACAGCGCATAAAATAAACTTCGGGATCCGTTTATCGGGCCGTTTATACAACGAAAGCTGCACCGGCTTCGTCAAAATGTCACACAAGTTGTAACGTGACCAATTACCCGGGAGGCGGGTACTCCCTTATATGGGTTATGTAGGTATCTGTATGTGAGGCCCCAAAGGGTAGAGTTTTTCAGCCGTTTGGGTCATAAATAGGGTATTGATTTTGGCCATTTTTGTTATAAATTGGGTATGGTTTTAGCACTCTAGTCTTGAATTGGGTATGTTTCTTAGCAGAAGCTACTTTTTCATCATTATCAATAAGACCTTCAACAAAAGCCCTTCATAATATGACGTATGTTTAGGGCAACTGCGTCAGCCTCAACGGTCATAAATAGGCTATCGAATTTTTGGTCAGGTCATAAATAGGGTAGCAAAAAACGCAGAGTTTGGTCATAAGGAGGGTAAGGGTTTTGGGAAGTGGGCCGCACACCCCCAATCAACTTTTCTGGAAGTACCCCCCCCCCCCGGGCCAATTACCAGGGGCCGAGGGCAAATCCCCTACCCCGCGCGCGCCGATCATTAAATTTGGGAAGATTTTCTCATTTCAATATTGATAATGAAAAAGCCATCCATTAATTTTTTGGACTAGTGCAATCTTTTCAGTATGACCGAACGAGGACAATCATTGCACCTTTTCAATTTTTATCTACCTTTCCTCGGAAAATATAAGGAGTTGCTAATACATGAGGGCGGAGGAAGCAGACATGGACCTAAAATTCGCTTTTCCTTTCCCGTTATCAGCCGTCCATTTTTCATAGAAAACACAATGGAAGAAAATCAAAAGATGGGACCAAGAAACCTTCCAAAGAAACGTCCATATCGAAGCGCGTGCAGATGTTGAGAGGCCGATTTCTCACTTTGTGTTTATAGGACTACCACCCTTCCCATTTTTTCTGACGACACCAGAATATTGGCCATAAAAATAGTTTGTCTTTGATTTCTCCGCCTCGCGAAACATATGGTTAAGTGATGGGACATGCACTCATACTGGTATGGGACTCAAGCGTTGGTGCCCGGGAAGTACTCCCTAATATGGGCTATGTAGGTATGGACGGTCCCAAAGGGTCTGGTATTTCAGCCGTTTTGGTCATAAATGGGGTATAATTATCAACTTCTTTCAACGGCAGCAGGGACGTCGGAGCCGGGGGAGCTGGGAGGGGGCTTTATCCACCCCAATTTCAAGCAAAAAATACTTGAAATAATAATTTTAGAAATATCTCCAGATCCCCTACAAGTAAGCGCCTATGGCGCTCGCTTGTAAGCCCCCCCCCCCCCCCCAGTTCAAAATGCGCTCCGCCATCCGTGAGCAGGGGCCCTTAATTTTAAACGATAAGCTCCGACCATGGGATTCAATATCACGATGCTCAAGGCCACGTGAGATCATTTTGAAATTCCCCTCAAAGCCAGAGAGCGGAAGTCTTCTTTAATGAACTTGTAAGTTAAAGGACATGGTGAAAATTTGATAGCCTATTTGTGACCGTTGCGGCTGACACAGCTGCACTAAACATACGTTATGAAGGGCTTTTGTTGAAGGTCTTATTGATAATGAAGAAAAAGTAGCTTCTGCTAAGAAACATACCCAATTCAAGACTAGAATGCTATAACCATACCCAATTTATGACCAAAATGGCCAAAATCGATACCCTATTTATGACCCAAACGGCTGAAAAACTCTACCCTTTGGGGCCTCACATACAGATACCTGGGTAATTGGTCACGTTACAACTTGTGTGACATTTTGACGAAGCCGGTGCAGCTTTCGTTGTATAAACAGCCCGATAAACGGATCCCGAAGTTTATTTTATGCGCTGTGTAGGATACTAAAAGACAAGCATCAAGCATAAAACAGAAGTAAAGTCCATCATTCATCGCAAAACATAGTTCCATTTACGCGTGTCGTGTTCATTCAGGTTCATTTCCCAGTGATGCAACCGGCAAGTGTTCGTTGTTGTTGTTTTTCAAATTCGGGCATATAGCCCTCAAGCTCCCAGTAGTCTTGGCAGTAGTACAGGATTCAGTTGCCATTAAACGGTAAATGAAAACTTACGATTTTCTTCTTCTCCTAGTGCTACTTCTGCGGGAGAATTTATTGAAGGGTCAGGACGACGGCTACGGTTAATTTCTGCAGACTGGCGCCATTATTTACTTTTGGAGTCTCGCAAGTCTTGAGAATTGATCAACTTTAACGCAACCTTCACCTCAAAACTGGATCTAGAGTGTACACAAGTATTAAAGGAAGCTATATGCCACTACTCAGAAGGTCAACAAACGAACCTGAACGGAAGAAGATGTATTTTCACCGGGTGATAGGGTTATGCAAATGCGCTTTGACACGAGCGATAGCTATGTAAACACACTGACTGTGGCAGATTTTAATTTGTTCTCGCGTGCAATCCAAGGAGATACCCACCGGTTTGAACTTATAGAACGGTTTATTAAGGTATGAAGTTTACTGTGATGTGCCTTTTAGGCCTCATTTAGACCCATCTTTTGAGATTTTCCCCGTCAAATTTGGCTAAATTTTAGTAGGTGATCAAAGGCCTCGGAGTAGGGAGTCTTCCGGCCTCGCTGGTAAGCTTAGAATTTTTCTAAAAGTTTTCATATTTCGTCAGTCAAAGTAATGAATGTACCTTAAAATTCGTATGAAAACGAAATTCCGTGAGCTGCATTTTAGGCGACGTAGCACGCTTCACAAAATCGGTGAATTTTACCTTTCTGATCACGGTCGGCAACCTCAGTTCGGCCAAAATTTAACTTTGGCTCGTGGCAACGCAAAAATAACGAGTTGGAAAATAGTAAATGCTTTTATATATATATGTGTCAAACCCTTTTCACTGACAAAAAATGAAGGAAAATTATTTTTGGTCCCGAAGTCGAGTGGACCGCTTTTAGCGGGACTGCCACTTAAAACGATGTCATTTATAGCAACATGGTTTAAAATCAGGAAGACTTAAGAAAAGAAAACCTATTGAAGATAAGCTTATCTCGCCGAAGCAACTTGATAATTTTCATAGAAAACGTCACAACAAAAGATCAGTCGCTCACCGCCTTCGGCAACTGTAAATCTTCCAGGGAGAAACTTGCAGCAAAAGGTGAAAAGACTGAACTGGACTAATTATGGCGTTCTGTAATTTCTCTAAACACACGAAACATGTTTGAGTTCTCTTGTTGATCACCTGATGAATCATGTGATTTTCCTTGCAAGGCTGCACATTAATGCGGGAATTAACTTGGGGAGTTCTGTGGTCTTCTGAGTCAATTTTTCGGGTATTTCGCCTCCTTTCTCAAGCTCCCGCTAGCTTCCGTTTCATGGCATTGCTAGGTATTGTTTCATCTCCTTTCTCTCAGCCCTGACTCGCTCTACTTCTCGGCATTGTTCAGTATTCTTTCGCCTTCTTTCCCTAGACCTAGCCCGCTCTCTATCGCGATCTTCGTGGCTTCTTCTTTGCCTGTTAATTAATTCTTGCACTCAACTCTTATCTGTCACGTCCTGCTTCAGTGAAACCCTATCTTGAAAACGTTAGAACAATCTCTGCTATCGTTTTTTGAGTCACATAACAAATAGAAATGATTTTTTTTTTCCAAAATCCTGCCAAGAAAAGATAGCGTTCCTGAGCTCCCTTGTTAGGGCTACCTTGAAGCTCCCCTCCCCCAGAGGCCTTACGGACGGACGGACGCTCGCTCGCTCGCTCATACAGTCACGTCATAACCAAATTTTCTCGGCTTGATGGGTTACCTCATTTTCTAAGGAATGGGGCTCCGCTTGTGCAGCGTCGGCGTGCAGGAGCGCCGCTAATACGATTCAAAAGATTGTGTATTGTGTAACTAATGATGTTGTTTTTCAAAGAAGCTCTGTAAAAGGTTAAAGAGGGAGTGACTGTAATATTGAGAGAGAAAACAGGCAAGCATTTAAAAGATCCAAACAAATTTTCCCGAATTATTTCTCAAAAGTCTTGCGTTTATAAAAGAATGAGCTGAGGTACAATTTTTAAGGGAAAAACCTGATATGGCGAAATTGCGGGTAGTAGCGATCTGCTGGCTGTATAAATGACTTATAAAAGCTTAAGAAGAACGATTAACAGCTAATTAGCTTTAAACAAACAGTACTAATGGTAGTCATTTCACAAATGCACTGAAATTACTCAATATTTTATAGCTCGGACAAATGCACATAACATTTAAATGGAACAAATGGCACGATATTGCAGCATTATTGCAGACAAAACGTTGTACACGATTGGCCACACTGTTACAGAATGTTGCGAGATTTTGGATGGTGCAACAGAAAAAAAACTATCTGCAACATGTTACGGGCAACAATGTTGGAATATGTCTCGTTCGTTGGGTTGCGTTCGTATTTTACCGATTTTACTTACATTAGGCCGGGCCTTTGCTCAGCTGCAAGTACACATTAACATTATTTTAACACTTGCATGTCATACAAAGCTTTGCGGATTTAACAATAAAATGCTCTATTTCTAACATTGTGTTCCAAAACGTGCCAACCACTTTATTTTAGAAAGTACTTTATTTTAGTAGAGCCCTTTTGTTGTGACCATTAAAAATTTTAAGACCACTTAAAAGGGTTAAGAGTCCTTTCGCAAGTCTGTTTGCTTATGCAAAAGAAAATGAATAAATCTGAGTCTATAAATGATGAATACCTCATTTAGTTGCATGGGTGCAGTTTAAATGCTTTTCAACTCGGCACAAAATGTTGATGATCTTGGTATTACTGGCAGTTTTACTCGTTCCACTTCCATCGCTTACAGAAGGTAAGAAGGTGAAGGGTTTCTGCTTTGTAAGATATGAAGACCCATACACTGTACCAGACACTGTACCAGAAGGGAGGAGCTGTAGGAAGAAAAAACCAATTAATGCTAAAAGATTGCACATTAAAAGTATACAGAATTAGCAACATTTGTCCGTTTTTGTTAAAAAAAAAATAAGGATTATTTTTCTTTTAAAATAATTTCCAACATGTGTGATAGGATATTCAATGCAAAAAGAAAGAAAAGTTAAAATGTTCAAAAAAAAATGCAATTATGTTACACGGAGGAATATTGCAAAAATAAAGGCAATTAAAAACGGGGTTCAATCAGCCCTTTTGTACAATAGATGGCCGTTGTCAGTGGTAAGCATTCGATTGCTGAGGTTTTGCCTAAGAACCCTCGCAAAGGGGACCCATAATTTGTGAAACTGAAAAGGCATTTCTTGCATTAAAATACTGGAAGCGTTTAACAAAATAGACGTTATAAGAAATAACACCAAACTGCAGTGACAAACATGAAAATAAAACGCATTTTGGGAAACAAAATTCATTCAACTTAACGTTTCGTGTGTTTCGACATATATATTCAGAAGTGACCATTTAGAATAGAAGTAACGAGTAAATTTTGAATTTACGATAAGTAACTACTTAACAATAACAATGACAGAAGCTGAGAAAAGTTTGCATACTAAAAGTGCAAACCAATAAAGATAAGCTTTTCGCTGCTAACATTATCGTTTAGGGTAGTTTTCACTTTCCTAATTAGTAGCGTCCCCTTCATCTTGCAATTGGGAGCTTAAGAAACCATGACGGCGACGCCAGGGATAACGCCGATTAAAATGAACTTATATTTTACCTACGAATCTCGCGATACTCTGAAGTCATTTGCTTTGTTTATCACTGTCAAAACTATCCCAGAACTACATCCGGGACACAGCGATAAATTTTAAATAAAATTTTAAAAAAATTAGCCGTCGTGGTTCACGTTCTCCAGACAGCGCAGAATGTACGTTGTTGTTGTGCAGAGGACGGCAAAGAAATGTACCAAGAATTATAACGCACGTGCACAGCCATTGTACTGCTCGTTAAATCTTTTGTTCGTTGACGTTCCCGTAGTCGTTGCCGTCGTGGTTTTCTTGCTCCCTAATATGTATCAGCGGTTTCTCTTCATATTTGTCACTGCAGTTTGTGTGTTATTTGTTATAAAGCTGCGATGGCCAAAGAGAAAGATTTAAAATAGACTTTGATCTTACATTACAATCTTTCTTTTTATAAGAATATACTTTATAAGTATATACTTTTTAAGAATATCGAAACTGAAATTTGCGAAATTTTAAGAATATTTAAAGAGTAAACCCGAGGCTGAGATTTTGAAAAGAATATAATTTTTTGTGTTAAAAATTTGTATTGGCAATACAATGATATGTTTTGAACAAAATCGTATAAAATTTTTCGTTTCTGTAAACGGCAAAACTAACCAAAAAGCAATAAAGTTAGCACTAAACGTATGTTACATTTCCAAAAGAAATTATTTGTCATATACCAGGCTTTGTTCCCCCCATTCTGGCTCCTTCTAACTTCATGGAGACACCAAATACATTCGAAAACAGAAGCGTTATACGCTATTATCTTTGAGATTATTCACAACAATATTTTCAGCATAAAATATTTTCGGCAAAAAACAAGAATATTCAGCCTCGGCCGGAAAAACAATATTCTTATACAAAAAAAAAAAAAAGAGTGCATCAGCTATTTCAAGTGAAAAGAAATTTAGATTATGAAACAAATCAAAGAATTCGCTGGATGCGCACGTACCTTAATTTTCCTAAAAACGCGTTCTTTAAAGCATTCTAATAAGAATATTTCAACGCAGAATGTTTTCCTTTTTAAACTCAGTTTACCGAATACCATATTAATTTATCCATTTAAAGTAGAGCTTCGGCTTGCTCACCCAATAGAAAAAGCCCTTTCACTTCCCTGTCGAGCTTAGCTCGAGGAAAATCCTGTATTGCTGTTCGTAGATACGCTGTCACGGGAGCGCATTGAATCACTTCAGCAGACTAATCCGTTCACATGGAAATATCTACCTAAGAAAAACATAGATAAAAGAAATAAAGAGAAAGAAATATTTCTTGTACCTGCGAAGCAGTAACTCATTTTTGTTGATTTTCTTTTCTTTTTAACTGAAACAGCTGCATGTGGAAAGCGTGTCGCTCAGTCGTCCCGCGTGGTAAACGGTGAAGAAGCCACACCCAATTCATGGCCGTGGCAGATTTCTCTCCGCTACAGAGATTACCCAGACGACGGTTCTTACGGTCACGTCTGTGGCGGATCACTAATTGAGAAGGACTGGGTTTTGACAGCAGCTCATTGTGTGGAATATGATCCCTATCCTACTGCATTCAAAGTCACTGTTGGTAAGTTTATCACATAGCTGCGTCGGGGATGTGAATGGTCCGCATTCTCTTGTTCTATCTTTTTAACACGTTCCTTTCTTTCCCTTTCCTTCGATTTGCTTCAGTTTTTCCTTCCTTTTTTTCTTCCAAGCTTTCTTCCTTCCCTTCTTCCTTCCTTCCTTGCTTTCTTCTTTGCTTTCTTTCTTCCTTCCTTCCTTCCTTCCCTTCGCCCGTTTTGCTTCTAAATCCTCGCTTGGTTGCGTCTTTCCTCTCTACCTTTTCCCCTTGTTTCCTGGCTTTTCACTTCCTCTGTCTTATTTTTCTCTCCTTCCATTACTTCCTTCTTGCCTCGTTGGTTCAGTACTTTCGTACTTTCTTTCTTCATTGCTTCCTTCCTTGTTTTCTTGCATCCGTTCTTCCTTCTCTGCTTGTTTGTTTCATTTCAGATGATTTTGTCTCAATCGATTTTCTTTTTTCTGTTTCTAGGTGCTCATTACCAAGAGGGTTACCCTACCTCGGTTCAAAAAACAATCAATGTGACAAAAGTTATCTACCACCCAGAATTCAGCTGGATAACAGCCAAAAACGACGTGGCATTGTTAAAGCTTGCGAAGCCAATTACACCAAGTGACAAGGTCAACACAGTCTGTCTTCCTGAAAGTGGCAGAGACCAGATATCCCCAGGAACAAACTGTTTTATCACTGGTAAAGTAGTATAGACATAATTCATGAGCATATATACGCCATAGTCTTGCCTAACCTTCACCCCATAATTAGTCAGATTTCGAATGGAGGGGAACTGGTTGATTGGAGCCCTGTTAAGGAGGGTGTGTTCCGTATACTTGCTAGTCAAACGTTTTCTTGCTTCAAGCATTTCTTCGTCCAGTGTGCCAATAGTAACAGAACGATTGTTTGGGTGGTCTCACAGATATGACAAGGTCAAATTTATTCACGATCGTCAATGATCAAAACGATTATAGGGGAGTACTGTCCGTGCAGAAGTTTGCGCGCCCAAAGTGAAGTGCTAGCACAATTAAGGGCTACATTTTTGAAGATCAACTTATTTGCCAATAGCTGTTTGCTAACGGTCTAGAAAGGGTTGCTGGAGTCCCATTTATCAGTTGATTTTTAAGCGATTTTTCAGCTAATTCTTAGTAAATGTTTCTGATGTCAAAGGACTTATCATTTATCAGGTTGCTATTGGTTAAAACCTTCACCCTGACCCTCGGTTTTGAGTTGTTTTTATTTCCATATATTTTTCAGGCTGGGGAAAAACGATTGGTGGAGGGAGTGGAGCGGAAGTATTGCAACAAGCAGTGCTTCCAGTGGCGGATCACAAAACATGCCGTGAAAAAATGAAAGTCGTGAGAAAGGTTCACAAAGGTCCTATGTTGTGTGCTGGAGGCCAGGGCAAAGGAGGTTGTCAGGTGAAAAAATGTCGATTTAATTCATATCTAACAAACAAATTTCGAAAATTAGAAAAAAAAAATGTTTAAAAAAAATCTCCTTAACAGGACCCAGAATTTAGACCCACAACGACAGTGTATGTTTATTTTAAAGAGTTACAACATGCGCTGTTCCCTGGCACATTAATAGATTCAAAGCCAACATTTCTTGAGAATTAATTGTCTTCAAACATTTGAAACTTGAAATCGATACCCCTAAATTAATGAATTCCGTGAAAATTGTCGTCAGTTTTGCTGGCAGATCTCCATTGACAACATGTCAAGCTACTGCCACGAACAACTGTTCGTCCCTTTCATCGTGTGCTTTGTGTTCATTTTGGTCGGTTAGTCGGTTTTTCTGTACGTCCATCCGTCCGTCAGTCAGTCAGTCATTCAGTCCATCCGTACCTTCGTCCGCCCGTTCGTTTAATCCTTCGTTCGTACGTTAGATCAATCGATCGTTCGTTCGTTCGTTCTTTTGTTCTTTCGTTCGTTCGTTCGTTCGTTCGTTTGATCAATCGATCGTTCGCTCGCTCGTCCGTTCGTTTCGCTTGTTTGCTCATTCCCTGGTAAGAGCAGGTAAGCCCAGAGCCTTGCATAATCGCCTTCTATTACGGCTATTGAGGTTAAAAATACACTTGCCTAAGTTTCTTTTTTCTCCTTATAGTTTTGAGTATTTAATTTCTTTGTTCCGCATTAAAATTATTGAATATATTTTACCCCTTTAGGGAGATAGCGGAGGACCTCTTGTTTGTGAAGAAAATGGCAAGTGGGTTTTGCGAGGTGTAGTCAGTTGGGGAAATGACATGTGTATCACGGAGTATTTCACTGTGTTTGCTCGTGTCTCCCACTACTTGAAGTGGATAGAGACAAACAAGATGTCCTGATGGATGAAAAAACATAACAGAAGTATGGTAATGTAGCGTGCTCTATGAGATAGCTAGTCTCGTAGGCGCAGTTTTCTCGTCAAATTTTTGTTCCAGAAAGTAATCAACACTGATTTCTGCCAGCTTGAGCGTTTTTGTTTTTTTGTTATTTTTTTTTTTTTTTTTTTTTGTATACGTTTGACCGCTAAGCCGGGCTTAAGGATGAATCGAACTTAATTTAGAACACGGGATTTCCTCTTAACTTATATTTAGAATCGCGCTTGGTTAAAGGTTTTTTGAAATTATTCACCAGGAAATTTCAAAGATGTGTGTTGTTGTAAAAATAGTTCTCACGTTTCTTCCCAGATCTTCCGGTCAGGAGATTTCAGAACCACCTGGTTTAGAGCTAGAACCTAGAATGACCTAGAAGACAACAAAAGGAGAAATAGCAGGGGAGACATTATTTTGGGGATCTCTAAATTATCTGACGAGAGGAAAAGAAATCAGCTTAAATTGAATAAACTGGGTTATTGTCAATAATGTTGTCAGTCGTATTATTTTTGCGTTGTTCGTTTCGACATCTACTGCGCGGGGATGATGTATGAGGCCATGGGGGAATGAATTTGTGAGCGCTAGCCCAGTGCTCGATCAAGTCATTATTTACCAAGCGAGTGATACATTGCTTTTCAAGAGCCGTTATGTTTAAAGTGTTGCGTTTGTTGCCATAATAAAGCGCGCCCTGATTGGCTAATTCTAGGGGATTATTCTCCCGTAATGTAATGAGTTTACATAAATTTGACAAGAGATAGGCGAAGATTATCAGTGCAAAGACCGAACAAAGGAACCAAACCAACCAAATTAGCTTTTCCGGCTTGTAGCCCAGTAGCAGTCAATTGCTTTGATTTTTTCAGCAGCTAACTAAAGTTAAAAAAAAGTTTTAAGAAATTTATTGGAACAATGTATTTATTCTTCTTTATTTGCCAAAGAATAGTCGCGTGTGACAAACAAATTGCTGTCCACTTAAACTAAAGGCTTAAAAATTTACTGTAACTATTAATGTTATTAATGTTTTTAAGACATTGAATCACTTAATATTGCAGCCTAGCTAGTCTCGAGTACTTTTATTAAAAATAAAGGATAAAAAATATTAAGTCAATATCAACTTGTGTTAAGTAAAATAACATGGAAAACATTTCAGTGCAAACGT
This sequence comes from Orbicella faveolata, assembly GCF_042242905.1. NCBI lineage: Eukaryota > Metazoa > Cnidaria > Anthozoa > Scleractinia > Merulinidae > Orbicella > Orbicella faveolata. The sequence continues at coordinate 6,120,431 of NW_028301539.1, read as the reverse complement.
AAATCAAATTATACTATTCAAATTATTCTTCCTGAGTTGTCTTACCGGTCTCCGGCCAAAAAGTAATTTCGTAAAAAAACGCTTCAGACGGCCCAGGAAGGCGAAAAATCACCACACATGAGTCGATTAACGTTTCGTTTAATTTAATTGGGATATTCAGACCGAGATGTAATTTAGATGTGCAATTTTCAGAGCTTTATTCATAACTCTCGTAGACTCTGTTCGTTTCCGACAAACAATTATTAACCACGAACACACAGAGTGGTCTGCCTGTGCTTTCTCTGGCGATGAGGTGATCTCTATGATAGTTTCCTCGCTGAAAACAGCGTTAATTTGCATTTGAAAATAAATCTTTCAACTACAAGTCTTCATAAAGTAAATTAAACCTACCTTTCCATTGCTAATGCGACGATGGCCAGCAAGCAGGCTAATGACAGGACCTCAGATCATACCATTGTTGTCCAGGAAATGTGTCATTTAACACAAGATAACCACGTGGACAACGTTAGAGTCACGCGTCACGCCACTTGCACTTTCCCTACAGAGATGGATATGAGATCGTTGGCTCATGGTTAGCATCTAAAATCTGCGGAAAAGTAATCCTTCGTTTGTGCCATCCCCGAGATGGGATTGCTCGTCAAAGGCTTCCCCGCGCCTTTTTCCCCGAAAAGCGGTCCTTCCGTAAATGCAAGTATATCGGCGGGTTATGTTGTTTAGGAGCACCTTACCTCCCTACTCGTCCATTTTTTTTTTTTTTTTTTTTTCTTGTTAGTGGTTAATTTTTATTTACTTATTTTATTAGTTCACTAGAACTTTAACTCGAATTCCAACTCGAACTTTAACTCCAAGTCCAACTCGAACTCGAACTCGAATCCGAACTCGATGGTTCGGGATTCCCTGAACCTTTTAATCAATACCCATAAATTACTAATTCTGTGGACATTGTCGACAGTTTTGATGGCAGATCTCCATTGGCGACATGACAAGCTACTACTACAATTAAACGTTCGTTCCCTTAATCATTTGCTTTGTGTAAGTTGATTCATTCGTTCTATCGTTGGTTCGTTCGTTCACTCCTCCGATAGTTCTTCCTTTAATTCGCTAATTTTCTGCTTCCCTGGTAGGGTAGGCTACCATGGCAACAGTATGACCTGCTAAAAACACCCTTAATTACAGCTTTAGGGGCCTATAATTCAAAAACGGCACGGTGAAATTTTTTTTATATTATCAAATTTTAATAAGCACGATAAGACGCAACTTTTGGCAAAGTTTGAAAAAATTCTGTACATAGGGTTAACAGCCACCTTAAAATTTTGAAAATTTAAGGTGGCGCTAGATTTTGAGACAGCTTAAAGTGTTTGTCCCGTTTGTAGCCGATATAACGCAAGATCTGATTGGCTAATTCTAATGCATTTTTTCCGGACAGGACCAAAAAAGCAGCCAAAGAGCTTTTAATTAGCCATCTAAGAAACTCCTTATTAATCTCGACTGATTTTGAGATTCGAAACAACAACTTGACACAAGAAAAGAAAAGAAATTTGCACTCTAAAGGTACCCTTTTTTCAAAAGTTTTCTTCAATTGAGGCGCAAGAGAAACATTTCAGAAAACATTTTCGCACAGAGCTCAGTCACATTCCGGTGACTCGAACTTTAACGGGAAAGCTGGTTGAGAAGAAATTTAGCCTAAGTATCTTTAATGGCCTCATTTGCGAACAAGGGTCTTTGCAGCTGCTAGAATAATGTGTTATCAACATTAAAACAAAAACATATCTTAAAGTGGAAGTATTAATTTGAATTCTTTCAAAATGTATGTATTGTACCGTTGACAAGAGACACGTTTTAAAAAATTAACACCAAAAGATATTTTGCCTCTTTAAAATTATTGGTGCTGCTTTTGGTAAAAGCCCAGTAAATGGTTAAGAGAGAATGCGACTATCATGTAGAGAGAGAGAAAAGTCAAGTTCTAAAAGAAACAAATATAAATTTTTTTTTCGAAATCTTTCTTAATATCTTTGTGTTGATAAAAGAACTGAGATACTTTAGTGAAGGAAAATTTTAGGTGGAAACTCCTGCCTGCTGTATAAATGACTTATGTATAAAAGCTTAAGACGAATGATTAGCGGCTAGATCACGGTAAACCAGCAATGCTAATATTAATCTTCTCTAGAAATGGACTGAAATTACTCGGCTCGGACAAATGCACGTAACAATCAAATAGAAAAAAAAATGGAGCATTATTGTGGACAACAAGTTATACGGGTTTGGCCACCCTGTTACATAATGTTTCGAAGTTTTGGATGGTTAACAGGGTGAAAAGATCTGCAGCATGTTACCCACAACATTGTTGAAATATGTTGTGTTCGTCGGGTGCATTACATTGCATTGCGTTGTGTTGCGTTGTGTTGCGTTGTGTTGCGTTGTGTTGCGTTGTGTTGCGTTGTGTTGCTTTGTGTTGCTTTGCGTGCGTACATAACGCCTGGCATTTACTTAGCTGCAAATACACATTATCATCATTTTAACATTTTCATATGCCAAAAATATCTCGTTTCACTGAGCTAAGAAGTTCTGTATCGTTCTTAGGCATTGCGAATCGACTAGCTTTACTGGTTTGAACGAAATAACGTGGGAATATAGTGAATTGTCTCTCCAATATGACATTTTGAAAATTGAAACGCGCGGCTATTCAGTTTTAGTAAAAGCTTGAACATGATCCAATATCTATAAACTAGACGGCTCAATTTTACAGAGTAGGGTACTTTTAATGACACAATAGATTCATCAGGCATCTATGTTTGTCATCTTATTTTAGATCGTTTTTCAGATTTCTAATTTCACCTTCATCGATTTTAGCTTGTATGGTGAAGAACTAAATGTTATCTCAAAACGGAAAACAGTCAAATAAAATGACAAAGACTACATTATACGAAGCTCAATCGATGTATCGATAAGATATTCCACTTCTCATGTTGTGTTCCAATACGTGCCAGTCACTTAAGTTTAGTAGAATACGTACATATCGAGTGACTTGTGCCAAAAAACAATTTAAAAATTTGAGAGACCTTTTGTTATGACTATTAGAAAAATGCCAAGACCATTAAAAATGTTAAGATGCTTTTAACAACTTTGTGTGCTGATGTAAAGGAAAATAAATAAATCTGAGACTACAAATGATGAATACCTCATTAGCTGGGTGCAGTTGAATGCTCTTTCACTCGGCACAAGATATTGATGATATTCGGATTACTTGCAGTTTTACTCGTTCCACTCGGAGTTCCATCGCTTTCAGAAGGTAAGAAGGTGAAGGGTTTCTGCTTTGTAATATGTAAGGAGCTATTTATGAGCGACCAAAAGTAGGGCGCGAAAGGTGCAAATACTCAGTGAATTAAATTCTAGTGAATCTAGTTTCAATCCAGAGCGATTTCAATTCTAATTATTATTAAAATGTTAAAATTTTAAATGTTCAGTGTTTATGGTCGACGCATTTAGCTACAACTAGCTAGCTCGTTTTCAGGCATGCCACAAATATTGCAAATAAACATAATCAGCTTAAAGATCCCGACTGGCCGGAGGCAGACCAGTTGGCTATTTACAAGCATGACCGTGGAGTTGAACTGGGGTCTACCGAGAAACAACTCCAGCTTAATGGTCAGAGCGGGACTTGAACCCGCGTCCTCCGGATTTCAAGTCCGGCGCCCTACCCAGTCGGCCACGCTGCCTCCGTTAAAAACAAACAAACTCTCGAAACACGACACGGTACTAGAAAGGGCAATATGCACATGAACACATGAATGCGTTTGATAGACGAAAAGCCAATCTATACCTTGTTATGGACCAGAAAGGGTAGGAAATAGGACATACGAATCTGAATTCACGTCTGGCTCTAGTCATTTCGGAAAAATTCCTGTTTCATTCGATCTCGTTCGGATTTGATAGAAAGCGTAACAAGAACATTACCCATGCAAGCTCCCTGCAAATTCGAGCTAAGACAGTTCAATGCGAGTTACGCGACGATTTTTTCAAGATCAAGGCCTGTCATATCAAAATGGCCGACATGGTTGATCGAATAATTTGCACGGTGTGGACAATTTGTAAAAAACCTGGAGATGTTTTTTCGAGCCTGACAACAATCAGAAAAGTATTTAAAAAAAATAAGAAAGTAATTTTACGGTTAGCTCGAATTTAGAGTCGAAAACTTCAGGTAAGCGGACTTAGGTCAGACTTCGCATGTGCTTTACAAAATGAACAGAAATGAGAAATGCAACTCAATTCTCTTCGGAGCGCCGTTTTTATGTTTAGAATCTCGCTTAATTATTGAATTATGTGTACTGAATCGTTTTGGGAGCATAAAGCCCAGTAAATTGGAAAAAAGAGCTTCGTTTTGTTGCAGTAATAGTTGCCTAAGTTAGTCCGACTATATATTTAATCCGACTATTTATTTAGCAGGTGGCTGCCATCCAAAATTCGGTTGTTTTCTGTTCTCTTGTCAGTATGTATTTGCTCATAGAACAAGGCAAATGCTTTTTCTCTAAGTCAAATTCGACCAGGAGAGTGGTTTTACTTTAATTTTGCTCCTGCAATATTTTTTTTCCTTTTCTTTTTCGCCAAATTCTATTCATTTCAGTTTTTGTAAACATTTACGACTACTTCCCATCTGGACAAACTTTCTTTTCTAGGACGTATTTGCTGGTTCCTTTAAAATGAGATATAGCAGACTATAATGCTGTAAATAATTGTGGAGATATTAAACAAAGAATACGATGTGGTTAATTTGGCGATAATTTTTGACTGGACCTCTAAGAGTTAAAATGTTCCACTTCTAACGCTGCGTCCTAAAACGCACTAGCTACTGTATTAAGCTACCTACATCAGTTGAAGTGATGTTTACAGTTCTCACGCAAGTTTGTGTGCCAATCCAAAGTGCAAGATGCCGGCGAATTTGAAGGTAAGAAGGTGAAGGACGTATTCTTTTTAAGGTATGAGGAATCAAAAGAAAGACGGAAAAAAGGGCAGGTCAAAGTATTTCCAGTGGCAGTCCAAGGCGATTTCAAAGCTCAATGTTATTATTTTAAAAAACATTAAAAGCTAGCTCGTTACATTCATGCGTTCGTCGCTATTTTACATGTTGTTGCTTCCTCTTATCCCATTTACAAAGAAAATCCCGAAAGGAAAAAATAAAAAGCAGGAATAAACAGCATGAATTCTTCTGAGCCATTAGTGAAGAAGGAACGAACTCGAAGCAAAGAGCGAAATTTTTCGTTGATGGTTAAAATTTTCTTTGATTATACAGCTGCATGTGGAAAGCGTGTCGCCACGTCGTCCCGCGTGGTAAACGGTGAAGATGCCACACCAAATTCGTGGCCGTGGCAGATTTCTCTCCGCTACAGAAATTATGCTTACGGTCACTACTGTGGAGGATCACTAATTGAGAATGACTGGGTTTTGACAGCTGCCCATTGTGTGGTCCGTAACCCAGATCCGACTGCATGGAAAGTAATTGTTGGTAAGTTTATCACAAAACCTGAGGGACGTGGATGGGCAGTTGTCTACTTTATTATCAGTTATATATTTATGAGACCTTCCTTCACTTACCTTACCTTTACAAATGTCCGTTTTTCTCTTTCCCTTCTCCTTACACCTCCTTCCTTCCTTCCTTCCTTTTTTCCATATTTCCTTTCTTGCTAGCTACCTTCATTCTTTCCCTCCTTCCTTTCTTCCATCCTTTATTCCTTCCCTCCCTCTCCCCGTTTTCCTCCTATATCCTCGCTTGGTTGCATTTTCCTCCTCCTTTTTCCCCTTGATTCTTTACTTTTTTCGTCCTCCCCCTTCCTTCCTTCCCTCGTTCCTCCCTGCCTTCCTTGCTTTCTTTCCACTTGCCTTCTACGTTTCTGTCAGCTGGCTTTCTCGCTTCTTTGCTCCTTTGCTCGCTTACTTGCCTCGTTTCCTCCTTATTACCTTCTTTATTCATTGTTTCCTTTCTTGTTTTCTTGCATCTTTTCTTCTTTTTTTGCTTGTTTGTTTGCTTACCTCGTACCTTTTTGCTTGCTTTATTTCAATTGAGATTATTTTGTCTTTATTAATTTTTAAACGTGTTTCTTCCTTTTGTTTCTAGGTGCTCATTACAGAGAGGGTTCCCCCACCTCGGTTCAAGAAACAATCACTGTGACACAAGTTATCCCCCACAGTGACTTCGGCTGGACAACAGCGAAAAACGACGTGGCATTGTTAAAGCTTGCGAAGCCAATCGTACCAGGTGACAAGGTCAACACAGTCTGTCTTCCTGAAAGTGGCAGTGATCAGATATCGCCGGGAACAAACTGTTCTATTACTGGTAAAGTAGTAGAGACATAATTTATGTACATCTGTGTATAGATCAAAGTCTTGCCTGAAAGTGCTACTAGCCATCAAAATTGTTTTTCATTAATATAATTTATTTTCCTGATCATTACTGCGAAAACAATATCGTTGTAGCTATTTTCGTTCATTTCCTGTGAATTTTCAAAGTTTGTAAAATCAGCTTTTCCATGTTCCCGATCGAGTAATAGCAGAGAATGGGACGAGTTGGCTCTTGACGTCATTCCAGGAAGAACAATTCTTTGATTTTGAGAAGGATATACGTGAACATGAGACAGTGTGAGTCAAAATAATCGTTGCAGGATGCAAGGAAGATGTGTTGTTGGAAGCAGCAGCAATACGGGAAACTTAAAAGAGGTTATTCCTCTTTATTCAATACCGCTATCTCGCTGATACTCGACCAGAAGCGAGAAAAAGACTAAAACTGAAATGGGCTAATCTGTGCGAAGAGGGAGCCATCGAAACTCTTCGATCTCTGGTTTGCCGCTATTACAAAAACCTAGAGATTTTCATAGTCTATATATTCTTCTATAGCTTCTTGTGGAAAGCTCAACATTGCCAAGGTACTGCATAATACACAAATTTGGGATAAGCTGGTAGCCATCTGACTGTTCAACGCAAACGATCCCGCGAGTCCCAGACCAAAATATTGGAAACTAGCTGAGGAAATTATGAGGCACATTAAACGCATCGCGTTTTTGTACTCGAAATAGAGACTTTTCTAAACGAATAATAAACGAAATTTACGTCCTACAACCAGACGATTAAAATTGTTGGGTCTTCGAACTGCTGAATCGATGTATTTGTGGAGGTCGTTATCCGGCCGTGTTTCTCAAAGTTCATTGCGCGTATACAATTGTTTTGTTCTTTGAGCTTCGTCTTTGAAGAACGAAATATATCTCAATGACACCCTTAGAACGAATCAAGCATTGATAAATATATGAGGAAAATACAACTAACGATTTAGGTTCGACTCCACAGCTGCCGACGGAGACTTTTGTGCCGAAAGATTGCGTTTGTTACTTAATAATCTTTTTTTTTTTTTTTTCGGGGAGCAAAAAGCGTTCTATTAAGTTGGTAGGAATGAGGTCTTAATGTTTTTTACGAAATAAAAAAAGGGAATTCGTAAAAAAAAAAAACAGTACTTGAAACACGAGATGTAAGTCTTTGTTCCAGTTTATATTCATGTTGTCATGTTTTCAACGGTCGGAATGAAAGCAAGTCAGAAACCGTTAACAGTTTGTACTTTATGACGCACTGCTATGTTGGTCTAACAATATCTCAGTGCGTTTCTTTTAATACTCTCCTGTTGAAAATGACATTAATTACTACTGCTTTCGGGGGGTCGTTACTTTCGGAAGTCTACGGTATGTTAACGTGGCTCAAAAGAGTAATATTTCCGTGAGACGCCTGGGCTCTAGCACGCTCTTCAGATCGAGGCATCACGCGATCACTTGAACGGTCGCGAGATAGCGCGCAAGAATTAAAGTTTGCAAAAATCAAGACAAACATAGCGGCGCGACGCCTACATCGCACACTTTGTCAGAAAAAAAAAACTTAGCCAGTCTCACGTTTGTACATTAATGGTACTCTTCTTCAACGGCTTGTGCTACTAACGACAATAACGAAAAGGAAAACGCTATTCGCGTGGAATTGTGGGCTTTAATGATCAGCGGACCGCCTTCACGAGTGCGTAAGGGGCGGTCTTGCAAAGTCGGGATTTTAATTTGGGCGTAGAACGCGCGCGAAGAATTCCTTATCCGTGAAGCTAATGTCTTAAAAAGTGATCCGGTGACCCTACTTTTTTAATGCAAAAAGTTATTCAACAGCAAAAGCGGAATGCATGTGCGAAATCGCAACACAAAATGGGGAGTGGAATTCCTTCAACTTGGAAATTTTCATTTTCCAAAAAATCTACTCCATATATTTTTTTTATAATTTTTCTTGGGGTTACCGGCTTAGATTTTAAGATAAATGGTAAAGGTAAAGTCTGCGTACCAGCCAAGTGGCCCATCAGGCCGGAGATTATCCCGGTTTCTGTAGCATGAAGCGACTAGGAGTATTTCTACTCCCCCCTGGATGGGATGCTAGTCAATCGAAGGGTTACCCCCAGCATTAAGTTTGCCGGTACCCATTTATACACCTGGGTGGAGAGAGGCACTGTGAGAGTAAAGTGTCTTGCCCAAGAACGCAACATAATGTCCCCGACCAGGGCTCGAACCCGGACCGCTCGATCCGGAGACGAGCGCACTAACCACGAGGCCACCGCGTCTCCCTAAGATAAATGCAGTTGATGATAAAAGTGGATCAAGTTTGTTGCTATGCAACAGAACAGTGCAACCTTAATTTATGACTTAAACACAATAAAATGTACAGTGGAGAGTAGTCTTTAAAAAAATTGCACAGTCATTCAAAACAATACAGTTCCAAGCCTGAAAAATAGCACCTAGTTCTATAACGGTCTAAAAAAAACAGAGAAATGTTTTAAGCCACCTTAAAACTATTTTCAATCATTGATCTGGATAAATAGGCAGGATTGGACTACGACTACATTGCATTTTAACTTGTATTTCGGGGGAAATTAATGTTCGAATCTCAAAATGTTTTGACACTCCGAAATCTGGACGTTCCGTTATTAAATTACCAACTCTTCGTGTTCATCTTCGTAACTCTTTAAGAGCTGTAAGTTAACTTTTTAGCCATTATTAGAACCTTTATAGGACCCTACAACCCAAATGGACTGGCAAATTGTCGATCCTGGCCTGACTTGCAATCTGGCGAGATCGACTGGCGACCCACACTTCAAGATGTATATATGTACTTCACAGCCGTCCTAACCGTAGCTAGACTCCGAATTTTAATGCTAGATGCACGTAGCACGGTCGTTTCATCGAAAAAAACATTGTTTTTTTTTGATAAGATATGAGTCACAAATAACCCAAATATGTTTTGACAGCGCTTGAAGTTCAGTCAAAGGTCTCTTGAGTACTTTAGCTCGCTTCCCGCGATGACGTCACGGGTAGCCCGACCCTGAAATTGCAAGTTCAAACGTTTGTGGAAACGCAGGGATTTTATCAATCGAGATAACTTTTCGCTTACGTAAGTGGGGAAACTAGTATATTTCATTAAAGGAAATTATTTTGGGGCTCAGAGGCACTTTAACTTCGTTCCATAATTACTCGGATTTCGTATGGAGGGGAACTGGTTAGTTTGAACCCTGTTCAGGTGCTTGTGATCTGTATACTCACTGGCCAATCAATGCATTTCTCCATCCAGTGTACAGATAGGAAAAGAACGATTTTTTCGGTGGTCTCAACGATATGAGAGGGTTTGTTCACGATCGTCAACGATCAAAATAGATTACAGGGGAGTACTGTTGGTGCAGGAATTTTTGTGTCGAATGTGCTTAACACTATTAGAGCTACATTTTTGAAGATCAACTTATTTGCCAATATATAGCTGTTTGCTGAAGATCTGGAAAGAGTCGCTGGAGTCCCAGTTATCAGTTAATTTTTCAACGATTTCTCAGCTAATCCTTAGTAAATGTTTCAGATGTCAAAGGACTCATCGTTTATCAGGTTACAGTTAAAATTCTCAGTTATCGTTTAAATACCTCACCCAGATCCTCTTGTTTGTTTTTATGTTCATTTTTTTTTTTCAGGATGGGGACGTACAATCGGTGGAGGGAATGTGGCGGATGTATTGCAACAAGCAATGCTTCCAGTGGCGGATCACAAAACATGCCGTGAAAAAATGAAAGGGTTTACGGTCTACAAACGACCTATGTTGTGTGCTGGAGGCCAGGGCAAAGGAGGTTGTCAGGTGAAAAAAAATGTAGATTTACTTCTTGTGTAACAATCAAATTCCTGAAAATTAGGAAAAATTGATGTAAAATCTCTTTAACAGGACGCCATAATTTAGACCCACAACGGCAGTGTATGTTTATTCAACAACAACAACACAAAACAATTCTTTATTTAAACACAATTTGGTTTAAAGCAAGGGTCGTGCATCTAGCTAAAAAGTTTAAGAAAAACAGAAACATCTACAGTAATAATATGATAATTCTATGTTTATTCAAGAGTTGCAAGATGCGCAGGTCCCTTGCATAGTAATAGATTCAAAAGCCAAAATGTTTTTTTGAGTATTTGTTATTTTCAAACCTTAGAATCTTGAAATCGATTCCCCTAAATTAATGAATTCGGTGGAAACTGTCGTAAGTTTTGCTGGACATCTCCACTGGCGACATGCTAAGCTCTCAATACGAACTAGCGTTCGTTCCCTTTATTATGTGCTTTTTAATTTGTTCGTTTCGGTCGGTCGTCGGTCGGTCGGTCGATCGGTCCTTGCGTTTGTCACTGAGTCTCTCCATCCGTACGTCTGTCCGTCCGTCCTTCCGTTTGTTGATTTGTTTGTTCGTTCGTTTGTTCAATCGTTCGCTGGTTGGTTCGTTCTGTATGTTGTTCATTCGTTCGTTTGTTTCCCCTTCGTCCGTTCCTCCGTTCGCCCGTTCGCCCGTTCGCCCGTTCGCCCGTTCGCCCGTTCGCCCGTTCGCCCGTTCGCCCGTTCGCCCGTTCGCCCGTTCGCCCGTTCGCCCGTTCGCCCGTTCGCCCGTTCGCCCGTTCGCCCGTTCGCCCGTGCGCCCGTCCGCCAGTTCGCTCGTTTGCTCGTTTGCTCGTTCGCTCGTTCGCTCGTTCGTTCAGTCGTTCTTTCGCTCATTTGCTCACAAGCTCTGTATAATCGCCTTCTTTTGCATCTACTGAGGTTAAAAATATATTTGCCTTATTTTCTCGTTTAACCAATAGATTTAGGTATTTTTAAATTTCTTTGTTTCACATTGAAATTATGGAACATATTTACTCTTTCTTCTAGGGAGATAGCGGTGGACCTCTTTCTTGTAAAGAAAATGACAAATGGGTTTTGCGAGGTGTAGTCAGCTGGGGACACTACAATTGTGAAACGGATCACTTCACTGTGTTTGCTCGTGTCTCCAACTACACGAAGTGGATTGAGTCAAACACGATGTCCTGATTGGTAATAGTTTATAAGGTATGTTTATATAGCGTGCTCTTGACATGTCCCGGATGCCTAATCACCTGCATGACTGATAGTTCAACGAGTGATCCACGACGATTAACTTTAGAATAGTGAGAAATTTTTCATTTACTAACACTATAAAATAAGTCAATAGCTTGAAAAAAGAGGTAGCTAGTCACATAGGCGGATTTTTTAAATTCTCGTCTAATTTTTATTCCAGAAAGTCAAAAATTTCTGCTAGCTTAAGAGTCTTTTTGTATACGTTTGGCCGCTAAGAATTGACCCCGCGCTATGCCGGGATCTTGGATAAACTTAACTTAGTTTGGCTATACGATATTTCCTCTCAACTTATATTTAGATTAGCGCTTGGTTGAAAGTTTTTTTAACTTAACGAAGGAGCTTGTGTATAATTCACATTTAAATTTCGTAACTGTATATTGTTGTTGAATAGTTTTTTCGTTAAAAGTCACGTCGAAATGACAGTCTAATCTGGTTGTTTTAATAGTTTTTACGTTTCTTCCCAGGTCTTCCGGTCAGAAGCTTTCAGAACTGCTTGGTGTCGGCGGACATGGACGTAGAAGACAATAATATAAAAGGAGAAATAGCAGGGGAAACATTACTTTGGGAACTCTAAATTATCTGACTATAGTAAATGGAATGAATAAAAAGTTATCAATTTAAATTGAATAAACTGAGGTTAAGGCTAATAATGCTATCAGTTGTAACATTTTTATGTTGTTCATTTCGATAACTATTGCGCAGGGAATGTGGTTGAGCGCATGGGGAAATAAATGTGTGATCGCGGGTCCACGGCTCAAGTCATTATTTACCAAGCCAAGAATGACACATTTTTATTTTCCAAGAGCTTTATGTTTAAAGTGTGTCCCGTTTGTAGCCAATATAACAGACGTTCTGATTGGCAATTGTATCAACAATAGCCTCCATTTTTTCGCGAAAATATGCTCGGATATTTGTTATCCGTTCCGTGAGGCGAACAGTTCCCAAGAGCGTAGCTCGAGGAAAACTGTGAGCTCCGAGGAACAGATAATGTCCAAAGACAAATAACCGAGCATATTTTCACCCTAAATGGGGGGTATTGCGTTTATTTTCCTTCAAATCTTCTTCGCTACACGCGCAGTTTTGAAAATTGGAGAATATCACTCGTAAATTCCCCAGTTTTAGCTGGGGCATATTCGGTCACGTGGTGCGTTTAGACCAATCACGCGCGAGAGAAAATATTTGATGGCTTATAAAGGTCTTTTTTTATTTTTTTTCGCCTTGCCGTGTCGACCTCCTTACTCAGGTCCGTACGAAAAGGTTCGGCCTTGGTCTCAGATTTCCCCTTAAAGATCTCACTTTCGGTTAATGAGTAGTTAATCTAAAAACTACGGAACTCGTGCTCAAAAGCAAATGACAACTTATCGTCGGCTGAACTCATAGCTATTACTAAAAAGAATAACAAAACATCGTATCACCTGTCACCTGTCTACAACCCACCTGCCATACTGTTGTTCAGACCGATTCTGACATAGCGTCGACAATAGGAACTTGGCATAACAACGAAAAAGGAAATTACACTGTAAAGATACCCTTTTACCGAACGTTTTCTTAAATTGAGCTGCAAGAGAAAGAGCAATTCAAAAAACAATAACGGAGAAAGCTGGTTGAGACGAAATTCAGTAGTCTAAGTTTCTTTAATGGCCTCATTCACGCAAATGGGCTTTGCAGCTGATACAATCATTGTCCTGTCATCAGCATTGAAACTTAAACATGTCTTGCAGAGGGGAAGTATTCATTTAAGTGGTTCCTTTTCCAAATGTATGTACAGTATACCGTTGACAAGAAGACCCATTTAGACAAGTTTAACTGAGGAAAAATACCAAAAAACAATGTTCTGATTCTGACATAGCGTCGACAATAGGCACTTGACATAACAACGAAACAGGAAATTACACTGTAAAGATGTCCTTTTACCAAACGTTTTCTTAAATTGAGCTGCAAGAGAAACAACAATTCAAAAAACAATAACGGAGTAAGCTGGTTGAGACGAAATTCAGTAGTCTAAGTTTCTTTAATGGCCTGATTCGCGCAAATGGGTCTTTGCAGCTGAGACAATCTTTGTCCTGTCATCAGCACTGAAACTTAAACATGTCTTGCAGAGGGGAAGTAGTCATTTAAGTGGTTCCTTTTCCAAGTGTATGTACAGTATACCGTTGACAAGAAGACCCATTTAGACAAGTTTAACTGAGAAAAAATACAAAAAAATAACGTTCTTCTCAATTAATGGTGTTGTTTTAAGACCCATAAAGGTTTAGGAAGAAAGTGGTTATGGTAATGACTGAGAAAATAGGTAAGTATTCGAAAGTCCAAATACATTATTCCGAATTCATTCTCAATAGCATTCCGTTTATAAATGCGCTGAGATACATAATTTAAGGTAAAAACCTGAGATGGTGAAATTGGGGGCGTTAACTGTCGGCTGTATCAACGACTTATAAAAGCTTGAGGAGAACGATTAACGGCTAAATCGCTGTAAACAAACAATGTTGATATTTGTTGTTTCTCGGACTAATGCACGAAACATTTAAGTAATAATAACGTTTGTACACATTTGACCACACTGTTGAAACGACGTTGAAATATTTTGCGTTCGTTGCGTTGGTTTGTTTGCGTTGCCTGAGTCATTACGTACCTTAGGCCGGACCTTTGCTCAGCTGTAATTGTACATTAACGTCATTTTAACATTCGAATACCTTTGAGTAACTCTTTTCAGTGAGCTTAAAAGTTCTATATCGTTTATAAGCGTTGCGAATCGACTAGCATTACTGTTTTGGAAGAAATGACACGGGAACCTAGTGAATTTTCTCGTCTATCTCACATTTTTAGAATTGAAACGTGTAGTAATTCACTTGAGTAAAAATCTTGAACATGCTCTAATATTTACAAACCAGATGGCTCAATTTTACATAGTAGGGTACTTTTAATTACACAATAGATGCAGTCAGTATTTTTGTTTGGTAATCTTGTTTCAGATGGTTTTTTACATTTCTTGTCTCAAATAAAATGAAAAAGGCAGTATTATCCGAAGCAGAATGGATCTATTATGATTAAAAGGCTCTATTTCGTACGTGCCTACCATTTTATTCTAGTAGACGACTTCCTACGTATCAAGTGACTTGTGCCAAACGACAATTACAAAAGTTTACAGTCCTTTTGTTGTGGCCATTAAAAAAAGGCAAGACCATTAAACATGTTCAGAGTCTTTTAGCAAGTTTGTTTGCTGAAGTAAAAGAAGATAAATAAATCTGAGTCTATAAAAGATTAATACCTTGTTTAGTTGGGTGCAGTTTGAATGCTCTTTCACTCGGCACAAGATGTTGATGACTTTGGGATTACTGGCAGTTTTACTCGTTCCACTTCCATCGCTTACCAAAGGTAAGAAGGTGAAGGGCTTGTGCTTTCTAATATAAGAGGACCTAAAAATGAGCGACCAAAAGTAAGACGGATCATTAATTGTTTCCATGTGACCCATGTACAAATCAAATCTCGATACACAACACTATACCAGGAAGACAGAGCTCTAGGAAGAAAAAGGCTAATATAATGCCAAAAGACTAAAGACACAATTAGCAACATTTGTCCGTTTTTGTTAAAAAATAAGGATGTTGTTTTTTTCAACAGCACAAAGCCTTGTGCGTGTTTCTTAATTTCCAATATGTATGGGATATTCCATGCAAAAAGAAGAAGAAGTTAAAATTTTCCAAAAAAAAATGCACTTATGTTATATGTAGGAGTATTGCAAAAATATAAAGATTTTTATAAAAATTTGTACAATATAGATGGCCGTCGTCAATAGTAACTATTCGACCGCCGGGGATTGCTTGAGTATCCTCACGACCCTAATTTGTGAAACTGAAAAGACAGTTCTTACACTAAAATATTGGAGGCGTTCATTATCAACTATTTTGAATGAAAAGAAATTAAGATCACGAAACAAGTCAAAGAATTCGCTGTATGCGCACGTATATACCTTGATTATCCTAAAGACGCGTTCTTTACAGCATTCAAATAAAAATATTTCAATGAGTGCCCATGAGTAAAAAGGAAAAGGGTACCCTTTGAATCATACTCTAGTGTATCTAATTCCAAGCCAAAACGATTTCAAACCTAGATTTCAAATCTACTACTAAAAGTGCATTACATTCATGTATCTATCCAACTTTCTTGGCTCTTGATACTATTTCACCGAACATTGTTTCCATGTAGGCCAGGCATATGCAAACATCATTTGGAAACACGACACCGTACTAGAAAGAAAATTAAAAAAAGAGAGGAACAGCCAGAATTTCTCAGAGCGAAGAAGGAACTGCTTGGAGCAAAAAAGACCACGACCAGCGTGATTGCAAACGACGAAACATCAAAAGTGTACACCATATGATGAGCAACATTTGTGTGCTTTAGTTTTAAATTATAATGTTTTCAGTTTCAATACTCCATGAACAAAGAAGGACGAAGGAGTTAAAATGTTCTATAAAATTTTTTCATGAACATTGCAAAACTATAAGATATTAAAACTAAAGTTCACTTAGCCCTTTTTTGTGCAATGTAGACGGCCGATTTAGTAACTATTCGACCGTCGAAGTTTTTCTTAGGAACCCCCGCAATCAGAAAGAGGACATGTAATTTGGAAGCAAAGCTTAATTTGTATTGAAATATGTTAGGCGTTCAATAAAACAGACTTTGATCTGTAATTATCAGTTATTTTAGTCGAAAAGAACTAAACATTGTGAAGCAATTTAAAGAATTCGCTGCATGTGCAGGTAGCTAACTTTTTCTAAAGACGCGTTCTTTATAACACGATTCAAATAAAAATATCTCAGAGCAGAATTTTTCCTTTACTGAGACATACTGTTGTCAACCGAATGCCAGCTTGAGTTATGCTCGCTCAGGAGAAAAAGGTCGTTCATTTCTTTTTCGAGCTTCGCTTCACGTAAATTTGCATAGACTGGACGTTCTCGTGGGAGCGCCTAGGGCGGAAAATATTACGCCCAGTAGAGATCTGCAATGCAACCCAATGGAATTACTTTAAAAAAAAATCAACAGTCCATATAAAAATATCTAACTAAGAAAAGCTTAAAGCTCAACTTAGATAAATTGTGAAATAAAGAGCAAGTAATATTTCATATGGGAAGCAATAATTCCTTTTTGATGAAGTTACTTTTTTTAATTAAAACAGCCGAATGTGGAAAGCGCGTCGCTCAGTCGTCCCGCGTGGTAAACGGTGAAGAAGCCACACCCAATTCGTGGCCGTGGCAGATTTCTCTCCGCTACCGAGATTACCCAGACGCCAATGCTTACGGTCACATTTGTGGAGGATCACTAATTGAGGATGACTTGGTTTTGACAGCCGCTCACTGTGTAGAGTTTCAGCCCGATCCTGCTGTATTTAAAGTCATTGTTGGTAAGTTAATCACATAGCTGCTTCGGGGATGTGGATGGACCATTGTCTATTGTTATTTCCCTTTCCTTCGAACGACTTCAATTTTTCTCTTTCCCTTCTTCTGACACTTCCTTCCTTCCTTTCCAACCGCTCTCCTCCCCTCTCCTTTCCTCCCCCCCCCCCCCCAGCTCCCTTGTTTCCATGTTTCCCTACTTCAATTTCTCCCTTGCGCTTCAGTGCTTTCATTCTTTCATGCTCTCTCAATGGCTTGCCTGTTTGCCTGAGCGTTTGCTTGCTTACTTGATAGCATGTTTTCTTGGTTCCTTACTGTCTGCCTATCTGCCTACTAAACTCTTTTTTATCATTTTGACTCCAGGTTCCCATTACCGTGAGAGTTCTAACTCATCGGCGTCGGTTCAAGAAACAATCAATGTGATAAAAGTTACATATCACAGCGAGTACAGCAGTAACACACTGAAACATGACGTTGCATTGTTAGAACTTGAGACGCCGATCACACCAAGTGACGAGGTCAACACAGTCTGTCTTCCGGAAAATCGTCAAGATCAGATTTCGCCAGGAACAGACTGTTTTATCACTGGTAAAGTAATAGTTTTCTCTTTATATTGTTTGGCCTTTTGTTTTGATTTTGAATAATCTCAAACTACACAAAACATTAGACATTTACACAAGAAAAATTAATACTTTGTTTAACTTTTAATTCCGGGTTAGCGTTGACCGGCCTCCAAACAACCCGACCGCGCTCTGTCCCTGATAACAACAGTTTAACCATGGTGCTCCGCTTATCCGCCATTCGGGCCGCTATAAATGCATGAACATATATTTGTCAAAGTCTTGACTTAACTTTGCCCCTTAATGGATCGGAGAGGAACTGGCTGGCTGGAGCCCAGTTCAGGTGCATGTGTTCTGTGTACCGGTCAAACATTTAATTGTTACAATGTGTTTCTCAATCCCAGTGTACAAATAGGCTCAGAATGATTGTTTGGGTGGCCTCACATATTTGGCAGGGTTTTTTATGATCGCCAAGGATCTGAAAGATTACAGGGGAGTACTTCTCTCATGCAGGAAACAGCGAGCTGAATATGATGAAGTACTAGGACTCTTTAAGGGCCACTTTATTGAAGATCAACGTCTCTTTCAAAAGCTCTGATGGGAAGGTCTGATGGGGTCGGTGGAGACCAGTGGGAATACCCGAGGAAAAAATAGAACGACTTTCCGATCAAACCGGGCCAACCGGTACCAAGATCAGAAGAATGGCTCTTACTATTTTTTATTCCTTGCTCGAATTCCTTACATGAGTGAAATCTACTGAAGAGAAGTAGGGCAATGAATCGGTTTGCAGGGACCGCGGAGACCATTTCAAAGTGGTAAGGCTGAAAAATCTAGCCAATACAAACAAACGTCAGTTTTTCGCCATTTATCTTGCGCGCCATCTGGAGCCCTAGGATATAAATCCCAGCTATAAAAGTGGTAGGGCTGTAGCCCTACCAGTCCCTCCCCTCCGCGCTCCCTGGTTTGTCAAAACAGAACGGCAAATTTCTGTCCGACCGGTCTGATCGATCGAAGTGGACCACCTCCAGGGATGATCCAGAATATTCCGAACTTTTGGTATAAATGTTCGGTGATTTCTCAGCTTAATTAAGCTTATTCTTAGTGATTAATGGAGTCGTCAACTGACACGTCATCTATCAGATGGCAACTAAAATTCTGACCAATTCGCTGCTATTAGTTTAACTCCACCCAGACTCTCGTTTATGGTTTGTTTGTTTTTATTTCCATTTATTTTTCAGGGTGGGGACGTACAATCGGTGGGGGAGATGCAGCGGATGTATTGCAACAAGCAGTGCTTCCAGTGGCGGATCACACAACATGTCGCAGAAAAATGCAACCTGTGTCAAAAGTCTACAAAGGACCAATGTTGTGTGCTGGGGGCCAGGGCAAAGGAGGTTGTCAGGTGAAAAAATGTTTATTTCGCATCAAACAAACAAATTTCTGAAAATGAGGAAAACGATCGTAAAATCTCCATAAGATGACACCAACATTTAGACCAACAACTACAATGCATGTTTATTCAAGACCTGTAAGATGCGCGGGTTCCTTGCATATTGACACCTTCAAAAGCCAAAATTTCTTTATGTTATCTTCAAACCTTTTGGCCTTGAAAATCGATTCTTCTAAATTACAATGAATTCTGTGGAAATTGTCGTCCGATTTGCTGGCTGACCTCCACTAGCGACAAGTCAACCGTTCGTTCCCTTCATTTCGGTCGGTCGCTTTGTCCGTCTGTCCGTCTGTCCGTCTGTCCGTCTGTCCGTCCTTCGTTCGTTCTTCCACTCGTTCACTCAACTGCTCTTCCCTTTTAAGAACGTGTGAGCCCAGAGTTCTGTATAATCGCCTTCTTTCACGACTAATGAGATTAAAAATATACTTGTCTTAGTCTTTCTTTTCTCATAACAGTTTTGAGTATTTGATTTCCTCGTTTTACATTAAAATTTTTGAGTATTTTTACTCTATTTTTAGGGAGATAGTGGAGGACCTCTTGTTTGTGAAGAAAATGGCAAGTGGGTTTTGCGAGGTGTAGTCAGCTGGGGAACATACATGTGTCTCACAGAGTACTACACTGTGTTTGCTCGTGTCTCCAACTACGTGAGTTGGATAGAGACAAACAAGATGTCGTGATTGATAGAAGATAACATCGAAGGTATCTTTGTAACAAATACTTCAGCTAACCGATTAAAAGCTACGACTTTTATTGACACTATTAAGCAAAAAATTGAAAGACTAAAAACTTGAAAGACGACGTAGCTGGTCGCATAGGCGGAGTTTTCGGATTCTCGTTTAATTTTTAATCCAGCACGTCAACAATTTCTGCTAGCTTGGGCATATTGACTCCATGCTAAGCCGAATTTCTAAGCTGTGTGGACTGGTTGTTGAATAGCTTTTGCGTTTAATTTCTTCCTAGGTCTTCTTGTCAGGAGCTTCCAGAGCTACCTAGTGAGGACATGGACCTAGAAGACAACAAAAGAGGACATAACAAGGGAGACATAAATTGGGGGAGCTCTAAATTATCTCACAAGAGCAAAAAGAAAAATGAAACTTAATCAACTTAAATTGAATAAACTGGGGTTATTGCCAATAATGCTATCAGTTGTAATATTTTTGTGTTGTTCATTTCCATATCTATTGCATGGGGATGTGGTATGAGTTCATGGGTGAATGAATGTGTGAGCGCTAGCCTACTGCTCAAGTCGCTATATAGTACGAAGCAGGAGACACATTTTCATTTTCCAAGAGCCGAGTTATGTTTAAGAGTGTGTCCATGAGAAAACCAGATAGAACCAGGCTGGAGGTGATACAGCTCAAATCACCGATTTCATCACAAATGTTAAGTTTGGTGAAGGCTGATTATGGCAAAAAAGTAGATCAGAATATTTTATTCCCCTCAAGCTAGGGGCCCCCTCCAAAAATGGCCACTTGACACTAATTTATGCATATTTAATTAGTTGTCTTTGGTTTAGTATTTTTACAATAAGAAAGGCAATGTGAAAATGATACGCACTGTTCTACTATTATCAGTCTCAAAACACAGATATTCATTTGAACTAAGCAATTTCGTTTCTCCCCGTGGCTTCATCTTAAGTAAGGAACCTCGTAGTGTTGAGAATAGCCTTTTAAAATTCAGTTATGGAAAATATCTGCAATGGGCAACAGAAAATGCTCATTATTCTAGCATAGATAATGACAGCAATCACTAAAATTCTGAAAAAAGCCATAATATGTTTGGGGACTTTGTGCTGGCGTGTTGCTTGCATGGGATGTTACGATTTATGGCCATTTCATGAACATCGACTAAAACACAAAAGCGGTTTTTCTGTCCTCTAGATGACCTGTATGTCGTGGTTATCTTTTTTCTTCACTTGTATTTTACGCCTGAAAGCGTAAGTTGATGAAACCTGTGAGTTGAAGCTTCTGCTGCAATATTTATATCGATATTTCAATATTTTTTGAGAATGACACAAAATATAGTTCCGAAACTATTTCAAAGATGTGTCTCAAGTGCTGCTTTTCGCCGAATTTTGACTCGTAATCGACAGGAAAATCATTATCTAGTTCTTGTTGTTTTCGAGTTAGGTTAATACAGAAAAACACACAACCTATAACCATCAAAAAAACATTATCTTCTCATATAAGAGATATATCGACCAATTTACAAATTCTCTCAACTTTAATTATGTAAACATATGCCAAAAGCAGTGGAGAAAATGTAAATGATGTCCTTGTCACTAAAAAGATAAACAGAGAATATTCCAGAGAATATTAACTCGATCGCAGAAGTGTTAATGCACAACGGAGCGAAAATTCACAAAATATCTGGCTCGGACAGAGTCATAAACCCTTCCTTCTTGCAAACCCTTCCTTCTTTTTTGATGAAAACCTTACGCCTCCCACCAAAACCAGGTTCTCGTGCACGAGATATAGAAATAGACAAAGAGAATACAACTGAATTGAACTCTGGGAATGCAACTTTATTTATTTTGTTTTTTAACTTTTTATTTCAATTTTCCTTGCTGATTATTTTCCGAGTTTCCCCGGCCTGGAATAAAGATTCATCCGCTACTTCTCCTTGTGTTGTCTTCTATGTATCTACACCAGGCTGTTCTGAAAGCTGCTCACCTGCAAAAGAACTCTAATTACTATTTAACGACCAGTCACAGCTTTCCTTTTTTTATCTACATATTAACTTCTAAAATTACCATATTAGTAAACAAGTTCACATAAGGGTTTGGGAAACTATTAACCAGTCGAGAGTCTATATATAACTTAAGGGAAAATCTTGTAAACTTAAAGTTACTAGACGTCATTATTAAGCCCGTTTTAACCTCATGGCCTCAAGTCCTAGCGGCCAAACGTGTACAATGAACTGCCAACTAAAAGTATTTGTTAACTTTTTGAAACAAATATGTATCAAAATAGATGACAACCTGAAAGCTACACCCACATGTGACCAAAACTTACAACTACATTTCCCAGTTTTACCTAGTATTAGGAAATCAAACTCTTAAACTGTTCTAAAACTGAAGTTTATTAAACAAAGCATTTGACCGTTGCTCACTTTTTATATGTTGTCTTTCAGTTGTTAGCTAGCCCATATTCAGCATCTGTCATTTAGTTTCTTAAGCATCCAAGTCATTTCAAAAGAATGATATTCAATACAAACCCACCTCTAATTACCTCTTTCATCAATCAGGACATAATTATTCTCTTTAATCCAGTTCAAGAAGCGGGAAACACGAGCAAACACAGAATAGTGATCTGTCAAACACTCGTAATGTCCCCAGCTCACTGTACCCCGCAAAACCCACTTGCCATTTTATTCGCAAACAAAAGGTCCTCCGCTATCTCCCTAAAATAGAATAAAAATTCACTCGGTTTAATTGGATACACGACTCTGTAGATCTTGGTTGAACTCTTGGCAAACAAACTCACGTAAGGACAAACAAACAAACTAACAAACCAAACAAGTGCACGGATGAACGAACAAACAACGCACAACTGAACGACAGACAGAGACTGACAGACAGACAGACAGACAGACAGACAGGCAGACAGACAGAAAGACAGACAGACAGACAGACAGACACAGAAAGCCAGAGAGCTGGACAGATAGAGAGAAAAACAGACAGACAGTCAGAAAGACAGACAGACAGACAGTCAAACAGAAAACTGAATCCCTTCCAAATTTGAGAAATCTCAGGCTTGTTAGATGCGGAACAGCAATTTTTCCGCCTCACAACCTTCTTTGCCCTGGTCTCCAGAACACAAGACAGGCCCTTTAATTTGCAGACTCTGGTAAATTTTTTAGCTGATTTCGCGGGATATTTGACACAACGCATTGACAGACAGACAGACAGACAGACAAATCCTATTTTTCTAATTTTGCGAAGTTAGCTTGTACACTTAGATGTGAAAGAGTCCTTTTTCGTACATGACAACCTCCTTTTCCTTGGCCTCCAGCACACAGCATAGAGCTGTTGTGGACCTTTAACAAATCTTTCATTTTGTCACGGAATGTATTGTGATCCACAACTGGAAGTACTGCTTGTTGCAACACCTCTGATGCATTCCCTCCGCCGATCGTGTCTCCGATCCCCAGCCTAAGTAATATCAAAAAATGCAAACAAATAATAAACACTCACGTAAAAAAAATACTAGGAGTCGTCTTGCTTGGACGTTTATCATATTACAAGCGACATATTGGCTACTTAGCAAGCAAAATAAAATAACTGAATGACCGAGAGGTCCTTAATTCAAAGTTTTGACAACATACATCCTCGTTAAAAAAAAAAAATCTTAAAAGTTGTTGTCACTGACTTAAAAATCTTAAAATAGACGTTTCGGCTAAAATACTATAACCTTCTTCAGTGATGAAATGAATGTTAATGGCGTCTAAATGTAAATGAGATGTTTATAAGAATGTGAGGAACTCGCTAGGGATTAATTTAGCATTTTGTAAATGTCTGGAATATGCGCGTGGTCATTAATTGAGTTCGGTTCGCGAATGGAATGCCACGCTTCCAAGAACAATCTACGCGACCACAAGGGACAGCGGTCTATGACCTTGACATTATTAGAATCAAATTCGTGGTTGTTTTTCATACAGTGTTGCGCCAAAAGAGAGTTCTTGTCACATGTGAGGACGGCTCTTTTATGTTCTATTGTTCTGGATCTCAGTGCTCTGGATGTTTGACCGATGTAAAGTTTTTCACAGTTTTTACAATTGATTTTATACACAACACCAGTTGACAGGTCTTCGGTTTCTTCAGGATCGAACCAACCGTCTTGACGGGTTTATGAGCAACATTTACGTCGAATTGTCCTAAAGTTCTTGCAATTTTTTCAGAGATTCCTTGAAAATATGGCAAAGTAATAAAGCCTCTGTGGCTTTGAAGCTGACTCGCTAAATTAATCCCTAGCGAGTTCCTCGCATTCTTATAAACATCTCATTTACATTTAGACGCCATTAACATTCATTTCATCACTGAAGAAGGTTATAGTATTTTAGCCGAAATGTCTATTTTAAGATTTTTAAGTCAGTGACAGCAACTTTTAAGATTTTATTACTATGCCTGACTACAACTACAGTATTTTTATACATCCTCGTTATTGTTCTACTTTACCAGTGATAAAACAATTTGTTCCAGGCGATATCTGATCTCTGCGACTTTTCGGAAGACAGACTGTGTTGACCTTGTCACTTGGTGTGATTGGCTTCGCAAGCTTTAACAATGCCACGTCGTTTCTCAGTTTTGCCGAGCTGTGTCTACTGTGGTAGGTAGCGTTTGTCACATTGATTGTTTCTTGAACAGAGGTGGGAGATCCTACACGGTAATGAGCACCTAGAAACAACGTGAAGAAAAGAGTTTGATCATTTAACACAAAATCACCTCAATTGAATTAAAAGGGAGGGAGGGAGGGAGGGACCCTAAGAAGGAAGCAATGAAGAAAGGAAGCAAGCAAACAACGAGGCAACGAAGGGAGCGGCGAGGTAGCGCGGAGAAAGTTAGCGAGCGAAAGCAAGGGAGGAAAGACGGAAGCAAAGAAGGAAGGCAGGGAGGAAAGAAGAAAGATGGCAAGGGAGCAAAAGAGCCGCAGAAGGGGGAAGAGGTGCAGAAACAATTAATCAAGAAGGGAAGGAAGGGGAGAAAGACGAAAGCAAGCAAGGATAAAAGGAAAGGGAAGACAGAGAGGGAAGGAACGAAGGAGTGTAATGAGAAAAACTGAAGCAATTTAAAGGTAGGAGAAGAGCATGAAGAGAAGGAAGGTATTGTAAGGATATAACAGTAGGCTACGGTTCATCTCCGTCCCCGACCCAGCTATGTGATAAACTTACCAACAATGACTTTGAATGTAGTAGGATCGAACTTCCAATCCTGACTGACTCGACTACAAATTCGATTTCACAATTATCAGCCAGCTGTTCCACCAATCGTCGACGAACAAGAAGAGCAAGAGCAAGAAGTCACCTTCGCTCATCCTGAAGTGTCTGAAGGCCCCCGAAGTCCCCGAAGATGATATGCAGTATGACACAGACAGTGGGCCTGACGATGCCGTGGAAAGTGACAACGACGACGATACTCTGACCTTCTTAAGAGCCGTAACAACTCGCAGTGGAAGAGCTGTCCAAGTCCGATATTTCTCTTAAGACGTCTCTTGAAGTAAAACCAACAAATTAAGATTTCAAATATCACCTTTCCAACAGCTGTAAATTATTGGTAAAGTTAAAGAATGCACTTTTTTGTACAAATTTTGATTACGGTTTCGTGCATGTGTTCGAGAATCGTGGAAAGTGAATTTTTTGTTTCGTGATTCGTGAAATCGAAAATTTACTATCGTGACTTCGTGACAAGACCCCCCCCCCCCCTTGCCCCCCCCCTCTTTTATTCATGTGAAAAGTCAATTTCGAGAAAAAAATCCGATACTTCCCACCGAGAATTTTTCGTCTCTTGTAGTACCCGGGAATGCGATAATGTTACAACACCTTATTATCCAATTTTTGCTCTATTATCTGTCAAGTGGTCACTTACGAGCTGAGAGGTTAAAAACAAAAGAACATTTCAAATTTTTACCTCCAAAAGTGGTCGCAGTCGCTTATGAGATGTGCTTGATTTCAAGAGGTTCCAAATATAGTGATTTCACTTGGAAACTTTGGTATGTTGGAAAACAGGTCGCTGAGGAGAGGTTGTCGCTTACGAGAGGTGGTCGCAACTGGAGGTTCGACTTTATTTACAAAACCTGAGGGTCGAGAAAAGCACTGCACTCTCATGTCAGGAAGAAACACAAAGAAGAGGGAAAGAAAGAGGCGGCGAGGGTCTGGGACGAAATCGAGTCTTCATCGTCACGTGATCAATTGACCGTTTTGAAAAATGGCGGCCACCAGTGTAAACATTTACTCGCCGCTTTCAAGGCTTAGAGCGGACAATCATTCGTTACTAGAACAACTAAAACAAGGCCAGGATGACATCTGGCACGTTATGAAAAGAATGAACTCGACAAAAGACTCATTTCCGACTAGAACGTATGGAGAAACGAGTTTTACTTATCGAGGAGTCGATAGAACGCCCGTGAGAGTGTCAAGGAAAGTTGACCAAGCTACAACGGACAGAAAGCAAACAAGCACTCCGAAAAGCTTTGGGCAAGCTTTGATCGCGGATGGAAATGACAGGAGAAATAGGACGCCCGTCGGGCCGACTTCAATTCTATCTACTCCAGGGAACCGTAAAAGGGTACGTTTAAAAGCTTCGTGTGAATGGTTATGATCAATGTTCTTTCTTCTAGTTAGTAGTACCTTTCTTAAATTTTGCGGTGATTTGAAAATCAGACAGAGTGTTATGCGAAGGAGGCGTTTTACTAAAATCTGTTTTATCCGGAAGGTTCGAAGGTTTTCACCTTCAAGTCAACTCATGACATACATCCGAATACATATACAGTATGTGAATTGAAACTTTGATTAAGCTTGTATATTTGTTTATTCAAAATCCCGTACAAGCCCGTCAATGTTTGTGTTTGTAATTTTGACAAATTGTCCAAGTTAATTCTCAATTCGCATTGGATATATGTCCAAATTAACAAATAATTTTGACAAATTCCAGCGCATTGTAATTAACAGGCCATAAGACGCCATTGTGGTTCAATTTTGTAGTGAATTTGGAAATAATTGAATTCAGAGAGTTCCTCTGACTTCCAAATTGGGCTTAACCTACATGTATAGCCCCGTCCAATTTTGAATTTCTTTTGAATATTTTTTTTTAAAATTCAGTTAATTCCAAATTAGATAGTGTGGTTTTCATTTGGGTGTCGAAAAGTAATTGGTTTTGCAGCAACTACACCACACGATTGGCTTAAAAAAACTCACACCATTTTTTTCATCCAATCAGAAGTAAAACCAAAACCAATCATGACTTGCTCCCATTTGGTTTCCCGCACATTGCATCAGCTACATGTAATTACTTTGAGTTTTGATTGGTTCACTGGATTATCTGTGTCCTTTGTGATTGGATGAAGTGATTACTTTGGTTTTGGCTTGGTGACACCCAATTGAGAATCGCTCTATATAAATAAGCTATACCACTGAAAGCTTACTACTTGCAATTAAACTTTTCCATGTCTTAGAAAAACAAATTTGTAGAAAAAAATATAAAAAAGAAATAAGGTTTATGCAGGGATGTCAAAGGTAATTGTTTGTTTGAATTAGTTTAATTTGACAAATTCTAAGTGATCGTGAGATTGCAAATGATAAATTTCTATGTACACTGTAGAACCTCAAATGAATAAACCTGGAGTGGGAAAAAAGAAAATGGTCTTACGTAAATCCTTTGTCTCTTCTTTGTACTTTGTAGAGATTTTTGTTGTTATTTTTATTTTGTGGCATCCATCTGTAAAGTGGCTATTTAGCTAAGTGCATAAATTTGACCACGTTAAATAAAGGTTATCTAGTTTATAGGTTGTAGGTCTCTCTTCATCATGATTTAGGGCCCATCAAGTCAGATAAGTTAGACTTTTTAAGTTTCAGTTCGGTTTCTCATTTCTTTTTTTTTAGACACCCAAGAAATCTCTTCATGTAAGCTTTGAACCTTCTCTGCGTCACGAGCGCAGTGTAATTGGGGAGGACAATGCAAGAAGATCTCTTCTGGGTTATGATTGGATTGCTGGCTTATTAGACAATACTTCTTACCTGTCAGAAAGACCAGATGACTTTTTTGATGATCTGAAGGAGTTCAGAAGAGTAAATAAAGAAGACTGCTTTGGAACTACTCTCTCAGAGTGAGTTCACATGGTGCATCTATAATGATAGATTGGAATCGTGATTTCTTGAAGGCTAAATTTGTTGAGTGTCCCGATCGGGAGCCTCTGGCTCAGGGGACTTGGTACCTACCCCCTGTGTATATATGACATTAATAAATTATCCTTATCCTTATCAGGGCTCACAAAAAGTGCCATCCGGTTGTCTGGGACAAGTAGATTTTCCTGTTGGGCAAGTAATTTTCCATGCCCACTTGTCCGACAGACAGAGGCCCAGAAAAGTCATTTGCCAGTCACGTCATAAAAAGGGCAAGAAAAACAGGCATGCACTTGCCATGGGCAAGTGAAATTTGAGAGTTACTTGTCTGAAGGGCAAGCTCTGCCATTAACGGAAACAAAAAGTTGTTTCCCATTTGATTTATCCCCAATATCTTGACATCCTGATTTCTTTCGCCAAATTTCATTACCCTTGCTGGCTCTGGAGAGTAGAATTTTCCACTGTTGCATGTAGCTGTTAAGGTCATTCCACTGAAACAGAACCTGCACTGGGATTATTGTCAGACTTTGCCTATTGATTGTTTATATTATAGGAACTTAATTTTGAAATAAAAATGAGGGTCCCTGTGTTGGTTTAGGAGCAAAGTCTGCAACAGCACCTTGTTTATACCCAATAAATCCTTATATTAGCACCATGATTGTAGTCCCAATTGTAGTCCAGGCTTTATTTTGGGTGTCTCTAGACAAGAAAAATACAACTGACAAGTACCAAAAATGGTTTTCTTTGCACCCTGAGCACTCCTGTAGGGATTGTTGGAACAGGCCATTATTAGGGCAATATTACAAATTGCTTGGGGGAGGAGACAACCTGCAGTGAATATACTGTACGGGGAATTGCAACACTCCCAGAGTCCGAGGGGTTTTATTAAAGGGCCCCAGTCAGCCACACCTCTGTTTTTGTTTATATGCGAGAGTTTGGCTATTATATTTTATTCCAAGCATGTCGAAACAAAAGATAATTAAACATGCTTTGAGGAACACAACTTACAGTAAAGCAATAAGATTTTGCTTCACCATGCAATACATGCATCTCAATAATGTTGATGGCATGAAAAATGGCGGAGGCTGACTAGGGACCTTTAATTAAGGGCTGGGCACCACACAAATTGACCAGCTGTGAAGACAATTTTGCCTGCCTGTGAAAACCAGATGTCCTCCTGCTGTAATGAAACCCTTGAGATTCACAGTCTCTTCTTACTATGGAAACTGGGATAATTTCTCACTGCTTTCACAGGCTGAAAACAGAGTCTAAGACAATTTTAAGATTTCATCAACTTACAGTATGCAGACCAAACAATGTTCGTGTTGTACCCTTAGATTTACAAGTTAGATTAATAATATTAATGACATTGAACAAGTACACTTTGTAATAATTATTGTGAATTTGTGGTTTACTATGATATACATAATATTTTTTTGCACAATATATGTTTCATTTTTGTCATTTAGGAGGCCATATACTCCAGTAAAGTTTACTCCCTCCAGAAGCACTCAAAGCAACACTAAGGATGTGTTTTCCTGTAAGAGTTTTTGTTTTTCTTTGGTCATAATTCTCCTTGAAAGTGTAAAGAGTAACATTCATTCAAATCAATCCTGTACACTTGTTGCGCTTTACATTTCTTTCTTGTATTAAAATTGCTGCATCAATTGAAATGCATACCTCAAGTATAATTTATTGTACCTTGCCCTGACCTGGTCATTGAAAATTTTACCAGTTCTTGTGTCTGATTATAACATCTCATGAACATACATGTTTGAGGCAATTGAACTTCCGTTTCATTAACTAAAATTATCATGTTCCTTGTAGAAAACTATCTTACTTCCTTTGTTATGATTAATAGAGGGACTCGGGAAAGTTTGTGAGAACCAAGAATGGCTGCAGTTAGAATATGGCAAAAGGCAACTGAAATAAAGTGGGGTTTTTGTGATTATTTTTCTTTCAGGTGACAATGCATACACATTGAATGAAAGGCTCTTTGCTGTACCTATCCATGGACCAGAAACTCCTTGCTCAGTTTGCCATACAAAGCGGGAATCAGAGTATGAAACAGAAGGCAGTTATGTTCGGTAAGGTTTCAGTGCCTGTCAGGTACCAGTGAGTATCTGCATTCAGGGGTTATATTAAGGGCCAGGCACCTGGAAAATTGCCTGGCTGTGAGGACAATTCTGTCAGGCTGGTTTGACCATCTAACGGAAAGTTTTTCTCAAAACGAAGTTCAGTTGTAATAGTTTTGGTGGCCTGTGAAAACCAGTTGCCGTCCTGTTTAAAATGCCAATGAAACCCCTGCTATTATGAAGGTGGCTGTCACTTTATTATGAGGCAGAAATTATCTAATTGTGAATTCTGGTTTCATTGGGACCAAGTGAGCTCTCCATAATATAGAAGTGTTGGTATTATGGAGGTGTTGATAATGAGCCATTCAATGGGAGTATTTAGCTTTTGAATTGCTCAATTCTAGCTGGCAGGTATGTTTTGCAGGTGGGAGGTTGCAGGTTGAAAAATCAACTTTTTAAGTCTGAGCGAGTCTACTTAGCACTTCGGTTAGCCTGAATAGCACTCCGGTTAACCTAAATTAGCTTAGGGTTGCTTGTGGTTAGCTTTTATACTGGGGTTTATTCGACTTCAACTCAAATAAACAAGCCCTTTCAACCTGCAACCTGCAACCTGCAAAAACTACCTGCTCAATTCTAGCTCTTCCTGTGTGATTCTTTTCCAGTTTGGTGTTTGGTGCCATTGTTCTGCACATTAAACATACTTGTAATCCGACTGCTGTACTCCATGGAATATACTTAGATTGCTGACACTCCTTCCCTATGGCTATAATGTGGCTTAACACATGTGAAAGGAGTTCATGAATTATTTTTATTGTTGGATATTTTGCAAGGATGTTCAAGGAGCTAAAGTTCAGGGGGTCCTTCTTACAGTATCTACCAATTGCCAAATCAGTTGATCATGAATTTGTTGATAAGGGAGGTTTTTAAGGTGGCCAAACACAGTTTTCGTGTGTGCTTTTGCTGATGCAATTCAGTGCATGCACAAGGATTGCAAAAACAAGCATGCTGTCAATAGAGTGATCATTTTATTTACTCAACACCCGCACTAACTGTGCTATTTTTCTCTATTATTGAACGCAGTGTATTGATGGCTTTAGTCTTTTATTACAAAGATATGTTAGAAAAGCTAAGGATGCAAAGTACCCAGCTAAATGCAGGGCAGTTTTTATTGAACCATTTTAACCTTAGTTAGTAGTATTTTAATTCTTGTTTTAGTTTTTTTTAATCTTAGTTAGCTTACCGCATAGGTTTTTGTCCTTTTTATTGTATTTTAAAGGTTTAACATTTATTTTCTCAGAGGACCCTCCTGAAAACCACCTTGTGGTGATTGGAGGCCTCCTCTTAAAATATTATGTATTATTATTATTATTATTATTATTATTATTATTATTATTATTATTATTATTATTATGTGCAGTTGCTCGAAAAATTGAGACCAGTTGCTTTTGCAGAAACTTGCCGATTTGTAACGATCCACTTTTCAAGAAATTTGGCGAAAAATAGTTCAGAAACCACGTGAATGATCTATCACAAAAATCTGAATTTTGACATATGGAATTTTTAATAATACAGAATGTGCAGTGAAAACAATTTACAGCAAATTACGAAAATCGTCTATGTCAAAATTTTATTAGAACAGTGTTGACAGACGGGATTTAATGTCAATTCGTAGTGGGCAAATGATGAAAAAAATCTAACGACTGGATTAATTTTAAATAAACAAAAACCATTTTCTAAGCCTTGTTTTTAACCAGCCCCATTGCCATGGCAACAGCACACACCTTCGCCAAAATGTGAGAATAAACCCTTCTGTGGTTAACCTTGACTCTTGCAGAAATCGGGCACCAAAGGATAAATAGTTTTAAAGTAATGGTGAATTAGGCACTTGAAAGCACAGGAAATCATTTTGTTTATTTTCTCATATCAAACCTTCCAGGCTTTAAATATTACCTTCAGTAATCCCTTAGTTACTG
The DNA here is from genome assembly GCF_042242905.1 of Orbicella faveolata. Lineage (NCBI taxonomy): Eukaryota > Metazoa > Cnidaria > Anthozoa > Scleractinia > Merulinidae > Orbicella > Orbicella faveolata. The sequence goes on along the minus strand of NW_028301539.1, from coordinate 6,088,697 downwards.
CTCTAAATCTGTAGTTAAGACCCCCCCCCCCCCCCCCCCCGCCACTTAAAGGACCCTGGTCAGCCATTTTCAATGCCATCAAAATTATTCATATTGTACGGTTAATTACTGTAAGTTATGTTCCTGAAAGGATGTTTAATTATCTTTCGTAATTTCACAGATTTGATTTTCTTCATGTCAAAATGCTCCAAATAAAATATAATTGTCCAACTATTGCATGTAAACAAAAACAACTAAGGTGTGGCTGACTAGGGCCCTTTAAGGGACTACAGTCCATAAAACACTCTGGCTAGCAACTGATATGTCAGTGGGCTTAAACTAAGGTACATATTCAAGTCTCAGTCTGGGGTGCCAGCCACTCAACTTTGTTACCTCCTTGATTTAATTTAATTTCAGCAAACATAAGTCATTGAAAAGTCCTTCATTACAATTTTATTTTTATAAAGGTCATACAGCATATGTAATCAGTTTTACGTATTTAATTTTAATAAACAGAATTTAATAATAATCAGAAATAATTTAAGTTTGTTTCTCTTTTCAGAGTGAGTGTCCCACGGTCATCCCTACTCTCACCATACAGATTCAAGCCTCACAGACGAGCTAGTTTTGATCCTACTGATGCAGTGAGTTTGTCGTCACACTGCCTGGCTGGTTGGGAAAGTTCTAAACCCACAGTCATCCCAATGCCATCATCATTAGATCTAAGAACATCACTTCACAAGTCTCGCACCACTCTGGTGAGTGATACATTGATGGAAATTATAATAATTTGCGAAGTGTGAAGTATGATATATGTGTACAAATGAGGTGTACATGTTCATTTAATTTTGAACCAGAGCTCTTGTACATGTACATGGAACTCTATCATGAACAGACTTTTAGAAGACCAACAGAAAAGGAGGCTAGCTTTCATTTTTGATACATTTATATCGCCCTGTTCCCTGACGTGGAAAAGTATTGAATGGGATGTTGATGAACTTGTTATAACTTATGATGTGAAATGAAGAAAAATTGTTTTGTACATGTTACTGCATGAAAGAGTAAGAGAGGAAGGAACCATGTACATGTAAAGTGCCCCCTTGCGGCAGTATTATTACAAATTATGTATTAGATAATACATGAGAGGTGTGATTGTTCATGTAAACCCAATCATAACATCAATATCAGTTATATTATAGTTAATTAAGGTTGCCCCCAAGAGACCCTTTTCAATATATTAAAATTCAGCTTGGCAGCAAGGCCAAGAGGACACAAACATTTAGGAAATTGAATGACCATGTTTATTCCATTCTTTTGTCTGTGTCCTCTAGGCCTCACTATCAATCTGAATTTTAATTTATCGACAGTGGCCCATTGACTTTGCAGCACTAAATACAGTAATACAATTACAGTCAAACCAAGTGAAACGTACCCCTCAAGATTACACTATAATGATTCAGAATTGATTATTTGAATATTGAAACTGCCAGTCGTTTCAAGAATGCAGTAATGAATTGATTATTTGAATATTGAACTCACTAGTCATTTCAAAAGTCAATATTAAATTGATTTTTTAACGCATTAAACCTATTAGCCGTATTCTTGGAATGACTGGTGGGTTCAATTTTCCAATAATCAATTCATTATTGCATTCTTGAAATGACTAGTGGGTTCAATATTCGAATAATCAATTCATTAATGTAATCTTGAGGGGTACGCTTCACTTGGTTTGACTATATAAAGCATTCTAAACAAGGTCAATCAGTAAACATATTTTTTCCACTTCAATCTGACAGGATGCTTCTCGAGCTGGGCGCTTTCCCAGTTCTGCAGCTAAGAGCACAGAGGACTTATTGAACACCAGCCATTCACTCAGATATGGACTTCAAATGTTAGAAAGAGAGCGCAGAAACGAGACCTCTCAACCAGCCCATACCACTCCTTATCCCATCCTCTGATATAAATGTAACATTATGTCTTTCATCTGTCCAAGGTGTCCTCTAAATTGTAGTATTCCTTCTTGTGTGTCGTCGTAACTAATTATTAATAGGGATTTTTTTTTTTCAAATTGTGCTTCAATATTATGATGGAATATATTTATAATAAATAGTCTGATCTTAAAGGAACAAATTTTGATGAAAAGTACACTTTGTTTTATTAGTCAACCTGCTTTAAATTTAGTTTAGCTCTATGAACTGTGTTTTATGTTGTCCAGTGGTCCTCTTTTTTTCTAGGTTTTCTTTTGCATGTCTCTGTTGTTTTATGATATTTTCTATTTAATTTCTTCATTTTTCAAAATTAGAGGTTTCATTTGATTTGAAGATCAAAATATCTAGTCTAGCACAAGCTATGAATTTAAGAATGCATTCTGTATATGGCAAAGCCAGTAACATAAATCAGTAAATCAATTGATTGGTCAAACAATAAAATAAATGGTGAATTTTAATCTTGCAAGCTTAAATTTAGTACATTGTTGGACATATTTTTCAATGCTTTCCTTTCTTCAGTTCAGTCCTATACAGTGGCCGGTGTACATGTAGTAGTGGTTTGTTTACAAATCTATGTACAAATCCAGGCTATGTTTTACATATCCGGACGCCACGCTTATCTCAAGTCCATGCTTTACAAATCCAGTCTGCAGCAGTCCAGTCCAATACAACCTGCATGCTCGCTCGACAGAAATTGAGATCCTCTTTGCCTCATATCAAGTGACTAGCACGTGAAAAGAGGATATGCAGAGACTTGCAGCATTCCTGTGTATTGATAAACCACTTTTACAATGACGTGGCACAGAGTTGCTTAATATCACAAGTAAGGTCACGCAATCTTTTCGCTGAAAGAACTTCTAGACTTAGTATTTTTGTATTATCGAGAGCTACCCAAAGTGCCCTTCTGAGAAACCTATTTCTGGCCTGAATACCGATACATTTAAGCCAGCTTATCGTTAAGCTCTCAATGATGGCAATGGTATTGGTAAGAGATATACGTCAAAAAGTAGACACTTGATATTTAGAAAAACATGAAAAAAATCGCGAATTAGGATTAGTAATCACATGATTTTGCAAACGTCACGCAAGAGTCAAGTCTTATTAGTCTGCAGTCTGGAGTTGGTTGCACACCTCCTTTCTGAAGAGACGTTTCTAGCCGCGGTTTTACCTGATCTTTGATTTGAAAGCAGTGATTTTCAAGCGTCCTTTTCTAATCTAGTCGTCACGAACTGACTGGGCTGAAAATGCTTTCAGTGACGCTGGGCTATAGTCCGTCGATCGCTCGGGCATTCACTGAATTACTTCCGTAGAGGTAAGGAAACTTAAGAGCAGTAGTTGAATGATTGAAAAACTAGAGTGGCTGTGAACTTCGTAGTGACTCTCTTCTACGCGTTTGTGGGGAAAGAAGCAAACAGTTCTCTCACTGCCGAGGTCGAAACCCGTATGGTTATGCGTTCATCCCAAACATTTTTACAAAAAAATTATTTAAAATGATCATGATGCAATGACGGTCCTCTTAGATTTTATCATCTGCCAGGACAGCTAAATTATTTTGACGAAACCTGCTTTCTGACTTTAGAAGTCGGCAACCGATCCGCAAGATCGCTATAAGGACAGAGACGGGATCAGATAGTATTTATTTCCTCCTCGATGCAAATGTTCGGACCCCTCCCCCCTCCCCAGCGCGGCGTGATTCCAAATTAGTAACCTCAAACTTCGAAAGCTTGATAGAAAACTTGCGGAAATCGAAATTTAAACGTGCTACCATCAAAAAGCAATCAAAGGAAATAAAATTATGAAACTTCATGGAGATTCCAGTGTCGTGCTATGAAACAGTATACCCTTGAAAAATGGATCTACGTGTCAAGACAGGCTGAACTGAATTACTGATCTAAATATAACAAAAATATTTCGGCCGACTCTGGCGCTAATTGTTATTGGCATTTTTCGTAAGACAAGCCGTTCTTGAGTGAATAACGAACAAAGGAAAAATAAAACGCTTTTTGTCTCGATCCCCAAATATCTCACCTTAAAATTCGACAAAGTTAGAATAGTTGCGTGTAGTAATTTCGTGATCTTCGTCTAAACGGCTCTACGCTCCCGAGAATCTCCTAGTTTAGGTTCTTTAATCTTCTTTTTATTTTCACACTAATGGTCAAAAGGTCTTTTTCTTATCACAATAATGTATTAAGTTCAAACTATCTGTCATTTAACTTTCAGTTATCTTTACATTGGCTATTATCACACGAATATGCTAGTCATTGTCACGTGACTTGTTAAAAAAAACATTGGCTTTTGATTGAACTGGATTACGGGGATGGAATGAATGTAAGACGGATTCCGCTCAAAGTTCGAGCAATAAGTGTGAAAATTAATTATTTACTAAAAATCTACTCATAGCACGGTAACTTTTGGAATACTATTTAAAACAACTCACTTTATTTCATATCTCTAAGAGACCCCGTGATTAGATTCTCAAGCATTCTCGAGAAAGTTAACGTCAAACCTCGTGAGAATGCTTAAAGCGTGTGTTGTTGTGTTTTTAACTAACCCGAAACTTCTGTTTTAATTGAAGTATGGGTAACTTCAGGTTCAATTTTCGCTCGCGGGGTCAGCTTGGGACAGAGAGATTAAGTCTCGATAAGTTCTTAGCTGTATTCAAAATATTACAATGCCATGAGGTATTTTTGGTAACTTAATTTTTGCCATTATTGCTCGAATGTTCTGCGGAAATCATCTTTATTCTCAATCATTGACAAGGTTACATGACAGGGTACTGCTAAGTATCTTCATGGCTCAGTGTGTTCCCAAAACAAAAAGGAAATGTTTGCATCAATTAAAATATCTCATATTTTAAATTCTGTTTTGAAACATCGACATGGCCACCGAGATACCACAGACAGACACCAGCATCCGGGAAGTTTTATCTTACACGTACTTAACTAAATGCTTTTGTAGCTTGAATCTCAAAGAAAAACATGTGTAGTTAATCTGTAGCATGCGAGGAGGCTCACCTTTGAGTCATGCCCTCGAGCGCGCAGCGCAGGAAAGCGATCCGGCGGGATGGAGTCTGGTGAAGAGGCGCCAAGATAGTCATCTTCTCGTCTCGCGGCTTCGGCGCTCGATTTCGCACTCGAGGCTACGCCGAGCGCGCTTTTGTTCCAACGTGAGCCTGCTCACAGGCTAGTTAATCTGAGGTATTTGTGTTTTAAACCCAGAGTAGCAAAAACTCAGTACCTTGTCAAGCCTAGACAGACTACTACAACACCATGCGGAAACTTGTGCCCTTAGAATATTTATCATATATAACCGTGATCATTAGCCATGAAAATGACACTCATTTTATTTAACTCAGTAATTTAGTTTGCATCAAACATGAGCACGTAATCCAATTTTTTATTCTTCTTTTTAAAGGTCGAGGGGTGTCACCTTGATATCTTCTGTAAAGTAAATAACACAACGAGCAGCGTCAGTCTTTGATCACGTGACGATATGGAGGATCAAATATCACACAAACAAGTTTCTGGCTCTGATGGAAAAACTTTTAAATGTAAGCAATGTGAGAAGGGTTTTCATCATGTTGGAAATCTAAGGAAACATGAGAGATTACACACAGGAGAGAGGACTCATAAATGCAACCAGTGCGGAAAAGTGTTTAGTCGTGAAGAAACTTTGAAGCAACATAACAGAACACATACTGGGGAGAAGCCTTTTAAATGTAACTATTGTAGCACGTGCTTCACTCACATAGGCGCTTTAAAGATGCATAAGAAAACACACACAGAAGGGAAGCCTTTTGCATGCAAACAATGTGGTAAACGTTTTACTGGGGCACGAAATCTAAAGGAGCACGCGAGAGTACACAAAAGAAAAAAGACTTATAAATGCGACCAGTGTGGAAAGTGGTATACGCGGCCAGGGAATCTAAAGCAGCATATGAGAACACACACCGGAGAGAGGCCCTTTAAATGCAAGCAGTGTGATAAAACCTTTACTCAGGCTGGAGGTCTAAAGGAACACGCAAAAGTACACTCGGGAGAGAAGCCTTTTAAGTGCGACCACTGTGGCAAGTGTTTTAGTCGAGCAGGGAATTTAAAGCAACACACGATGATACACACAGGAGAGAAGCCCTTTAAATGCAACAAGTGTGAAAAGTGTTTCAACTGCTTAGCAACTCTAAAGAAACATGACAGAACTCACACAGGGGAGAAGCCTTATAAATGCAACCTGTGTGGCAAGTGTTATACTGTGGAGGGAAGTTTAAAGCAGCATGAACGAACGCACACAGGCGAGAAACCATTTGAATGCAGCCGGTGCGGGAAGTGTTTTAACCGGCGAAGGAACTTGAAGTTGCATGAAAGAACCCACACGGGAGAAAAGCCTTTTAAATGCAACCTCTGTGACTGGTCCTTTAGTGATAGAGGACATTTAAACCGTCATCAAGTAGTTCACACCAGAGAAAAGCCTTTCGAATGTGACTTTTGCGGCGAGTGTTTTCGACATATTGGAACGCTTCTGAAACATAAAACTGTTCATACCGGGAAGAAGCCATTTGTGTGTAACCAGTGTGGTAAGTCCTTTACTACGAAACCGTCTTTAGAGGATCATGAAAGAACACATACAGGCGAGAAGCCTTACAAATGCAATTTCTGTGGCAAGTGTTTTTTTCGCGCAAGCACTTTAACCGAACATAAAAGAACTCACACAGGCGAGAAACCTTATAAATGCAAGCACTGTGACAGATGTTTTAGTCACTCCGGAACTCGAAAGAAACACGAAGCAACACACTCAGCAGAGAAGAATTTTGAATGTGATTTGTGCGGCAAACGTTTTATTCTGTTACCCAATTTAAAACAACATCAAATAACTCATTCGGACAAGAGGCCTTTTGAATGCAAAGAGTGTGGCAAGTGTTTCAAGAAGGCAGCATTTTTAAAGACACATGCAAGAGTGCATACGCGTGAGAGGCCTTATCAATGTAACCTGTGCGGTCAGAGTTTCGGCTATAACAACAATCTAACATTGCATAAAAGAAGGAAACACACAGGCGAGAAGCCTTTTAAATGCAGCCGTTGTGAAAAGTGTTTTAGTAACTCATGGAGTCTTAAGGAACATGAGAAAACACACACGGGCGAGAAGCCTTTTGAATGCAAAAAGTGTGGCAAGTTCTTTACTCGGTCAGCAACTCTTCAGCAACATTTCAAATTACATACGGGAGAGAAACCTTATAAATGCAGTTATTGTGGAAGGCGTTTTAGAGCTTCATATACTCTTACGTTACATAAAAGACAACACACAGGCGAGAGGCCTTGTGAATGCAAGAAGTGTGGCGAGTGTTTTGCAACGTTAACGACTTTAAAACGGCATATAAAAAGAACCCACAACACAGCGAACACAGAAACAAGCCAAGATGACGGCTGCTTCAGTATCTCAGAACTTCTGAGCCAGCGTAAAAACACAAAAACAGGCGAGAAGCGTTTTGAATGTAGTCTTTGTGAAAAGTGTTTTAATAACCCCTGGAGTCTTAAGGAACATAAAAAAACGCACTCTTTTGAATGCAAAAAGTGTGGCAAGTCCTTTACTCGGGAACAAACACTTCACCAACATGCCAAAATACATACGGGAGAGAAACCTTATAAATGCAGTTATTGTGAAAGGCGTTTTAGGGCTATATACACCCTGAGGGTACATAAAAGACAACATACAGGCGAGAAGCCTTGTGAATGCAAGATGTGTGGCGAATGTTTTGCAACTTTAACGACTTTAAAACGGCACATAAAAAGAACACACAGCACAGTGAAGACTGAAACAAGTGAGGATGGCAGCTGCTTCAGTATCTCTGAACTTCTGAGCCAGCGTAAGAAAACAAAAACAGGCAAGAAGCGTTTTGAATGCGACCAGTGTGGCAAGTGTTTTAAAACTGCAACGACCCTGAAGAAACATAAAACAAAGCATGTCGTGGTGAAGCAGGAAGCGAGCGACGATGACAATTGTGTCAGTATCCCTGAAATTTTAAGAGACATTCGAAAAGACAAACGAAAATGAATTTTTATCAACGTGTCCCTTGCAGTGACTGCTTAAGTAGATGACAAAACTTGAGGGCACGTTCTTGAAAGGGAACTGAAGAGCGTTTTAACTAACAGTTGGTCTGCATGCGTGGGAGGCGCCGGAGCGGTGCGCGAATGCAAGAATAAGCGCGCCGCGAAAACTTGCGCACTATGTTCTCTAGCGCTTGCTAAAGGCAGGCTAACCAGCAAAGAAACATGATCATAGAGTAAAATCGCAATTTTCACGGCTGTCAGCCATTTCAAGAAGCGAAATTACGTGCTATAATCTTTACCTGTTTTTTCCTCATTGGGTATAATTGAGACTAGCTAGGTCAGTTTGATTGCCTTGGGGCAGTCCATTACTTCGCCTTTTTTATGCTTGGATTTTGCTGAGAAAAATTGAAACGACTGTATAAAAGGAATTGTCAGATAAATATTGCAGGATTTGGTAGAAAAATAGAGTAATATATTCGAGTGACTTGATAAATGCAAACATGTGAAGATGATTTAGCCTAAAACGGTGTAAACAAAGTCTCGATAACACGAGTCGTGAAAATGTGGTCTACGCATAGCTTCTTTACTTTTAGTCGCATATAAGAAGCTCATGTTTTTAAGTGTTCCGCCAACTACTTGTTATTCCCCTTGATCTGTCGTTCGTGAGAAACCAGTCCAGTCCTAGAGTCCACCAGTTTTCCAGTCCTCTAGTTCCCCAGTCCTCCAGTCCCCCAGTCCTGCAGTCCAGTCTTCCAGTCCAGTCCTCCAGTCCAGTCCTCCAGTCCAGTCCTCCAGTCCTCCAGTCCAGTCCTCTACTTTTAAAACTAGATTTTGCGAATAGACTGCGCACTAGCGAGTTAATGGCCGCTTCCGCTTCCAAATTGTAGTTGTTGTTGTTGTTGTGTGAGGGTAGTTTGGAGTGTGTAGGGTTGGCAGCTAGTTGTTTTGCTTCAGCTGAAGGTAAGGGAAGCTTTAAAATCTCGTGACAAAAGCTAGATCAGTAATATCAATGCACGGAAGTCATTTCTATCAAATTGAAAAGGAAACTTCACGCGAAAGAAGACGAACGTTAAGCTTAGTTTATTGGCTGTGTCTCTATGTCCTACAGCCGGACAGGTTTTTCAAAATGCTCCGTGTCCGGCAGTCAAAATTAGTTTTTAAAAATTTTAGTTCATAATGTCAAATCCTTGTTTATATGGCTGAATACTAATTTTGGGGAGCCCGGCACCCGGTATATCGGCACTCCGGTTAGCCTAAAAAGCACTCCAGTTAGCCTAAAAAGCACTTCGTTTAGCCTAAAAATCACTTCGGTTAGCCTGGATAGCACTCCGGTTGGCCTAAATAGCTCTCCGGTTAGCCTGTTTACGGTTATGCGTCAGTCAATGCCAGCAGTGCCCCTCTCCCCCCCCCCCCCGGACTAACCCCCGGGCATTAGCATTTTTTTAAAAAAATGGGCAAATTCCCCGGGATGGGGACACATAAGCTGTTTAAATGCCCTGGGGTGGGGAAGAAAAAAGGGGGCAAATGCCCTGCCCCCGGGATCGTTGCCTTCCAACACCTATGCAGTTTTTTTTTATTAATCAGTGAATAAAACATTCAACTGTTCAGTCTTTTAATGCAACGGTAAGACTTCAAGGACAACTGTATGTGTTAGTTGATTTTGATTATATTTATTTCTTTATATTTTGTTTTTAACGGTTTTCAAGATCTGTCTTGAAGATCGCATCATTTGAATTCGCAAACCACCTTCATGAATTTAAAAAATGCTAGACTAGTTTTGAAAGCAAAATGTGAAATAGTCGTGTTCACTTCAGTGATAGTTTTGTTATAAACAAAATGTAGTTCACCTTGTCGCTTATATTTATATGCTTACAAGTAATTAAGAAATATCTAAAATTGAGGAAACATACCTTTAAAAACATCAGCAAGTTTCTCTAGTCCCTGACAGACAAGCCATTGTTCGACAAACGCCTCATCTTTCCCGATGAACTCATCCATGGCACTTTCAAAAACACGTCTGTCAAATGCCCGAGGGTCGCCCTGGGGTACGTAAATGCCCAGCCCCCGGGCCGCAATAAAATTGCGAATGCCTTACCCCCAGGACTGACAATGTGAGCAAATTCCCCACGGTTGCCGAGGGGAGGGGGGGGGGGGGGATGGGCACTGCTGGAATTTACTGATGCATTAGCTTTCAATAATGCTAAGGGTAAGTCTATAAATACCAAAGGTTGCCGGTTGGTTGCAGTGGTGCAGTGGTCATCAGTATTGCTTGCCAGGCCAGTGAACCAGGTTCGATTCCTCTTGGGTTCGCCTGTCATAACATTCATTTTACATTGTTTTACTTTAAAAAAAAAATCTAAGTCTCACTGCCAGACACAGAGTATTTTAAGAAACCTGTCCAGCTGCCTGACATGTAGCCACAGCATAGTTTATTCTATTAGACTGCGAATTCTTTATCAAAATCTTCATTTCGAAATACAGTTGAAGTTCTCCTGACACCCTAATCTAACTGTAGTTACTATGTTTGCTATGTTTGTGAAACTCATTAAAAATTCTTCCTTAAGACTGAAACTCGGTAATTAAAAATCCCTGTCTAGATCAGGACATTAAAAAATGATCAGAATCGATGATCGAAAAGCTAATCGATTAATTGATATTATTCGATACTGATGATGATCAATTGATTAGTTAAATTTGTGATTATCGATTTTGATCGATTACTGAAGTAGAACCAATAGATTGTTTTCATGTGACGTCATCATTTTCTAAAATCGAAAACTAAAGAGCCACCAAAGTTTTTATCCCCATCAGGCATAAGAGGGGGTAAATTTATATCTGTTAACAATGTTACAGCTCAATAGTGTGCTTTGTTTGAAAACCGGTGTATTTTGAATTTCACAGTTGTGACAGTACAAAGCTACAATCACATTTGTCGAAAAATATATACCCATCTCATGAGTTTTAGCTTTTTTAGAAGTTAAATCACTGGGAAAGGTGCTTATGTAAATGTTTGTTTGTTCATTACAGATAATCAGTTGCCTAGATAGCCAAAGTAAGTTCCAGATGACTTTTTTGTTTACACTATTTTCTGGCTGCCATATTGGTGCAGTATCACAGAGGTGCACCAACATGGCGTTTCCATACTGGGCTCTGTAAATTTTTGCAAAACATTTCGACAAATATCTGCAGTCTGGGAAAACAAACAAACCTAAAACTTGGAGAAGTGTCTTCTCTATCTATTTCCTACAAGATCACAATTTCTTGACTTTTAATCCACTGAATAGAATGGTTTTCGATTCATTTTTTTATTGCGTGACAGTGAAAACAATTTATAGGCCTTATCACAGTTTTCGACACCATCTTGATGGGTAGGCAAAGCGGTCAGAAATTACGGTGTTTGTATGGGAATCCGATGGCAAATAACTTTCTCCAAATTTGAATTTTACACAATTTGTGAATCAAAATGTTAAAATACTAGGTAGAAGAAAATGATAAAAATAATTAAAAACAAGGGCAGTGGAATATGACTAAATGCAAAGAACAGATCCTTCGTTGTGACCAGTCAAATCAATGTTTTATCCATTAAGGTTGTTTTTTATGGAAATAAGTTATTCCTGACAGATCGAAACTGCATGTCAAGTGAGATCACGCGAGGACTACACCAAGCCTATCACTGATTGGTATAAGAAGAACATTAATTTTTATCATATTCCACATTTGCATAAGACGTGCAGATTGTGTGGTGCCATGTCGCTTTCTTATATCGCTGATATCTCTTTCGTGGGCTGTATTATCTTAACTGGATATTGCTTTGAAGTTACAGACAGTGCTCCTCAAAAAGCTGCTCTCAAATCCAAGCCGGTGGATGTGAGGAGGAACATGTACTTTTTTGATAAAAATTGATAGAAATCGAACTTGATTTACATTAAATCCATCGAAATCGATAATCACACCAGCTTTTGCTATTGATTTTTATCGATAATAATCAGTTTTATCAAGTATCGCAAATATCGGTTTGCAACATCCCACTTTATTACAATCTTAATGGTAAGCTTGAATATCAGCTTACTTTTTTCTTGTCAGGCTAACCAGAGTATTATTCAATGACAACCATACACTATTACTGGCAGGGGCAAGGAATATTGTTCTTTATACTGAGTACTTTGTTACAATTATAGAGATTTGTTAAAGATGATTTCCAGTCCATACTGTGCACTCTCAAGAGTTTGTTTATCTTTTTTGTTTTGTTTCATGTAAGACATCACAAAATGTAAACATTTTGCAGCTACTTACATGAAGAAAATTCAAAGTTTCATGTCAACCGCCAATATCAATGCAAAGCTTTATGCTTCGCCCGTTCTTTCTCATATCACTTGATGAGACAACTTCACAGCTGTAAAAATCAATGAAGCTGTTGGAAAAAGAATTTGAAAGGCTTCAAAGAATTAGATAAGTTATGTGGTTCGTAACGAACAACATTGATTTGCATTCCATCGAGTGAGACTAATACAATGTTGTTTATAAACATTAGGGTGCTTTGACTGAGCAGTATGGACTGCAATTCATCTATGAATCCAGGTTTCACTGTACGTGAAATATTAGAATAAGTCAACTGAGAAAATAAACGTTACTTTCCACCTTTGTGACAATTTACTTTGTTCTTGTTTTTCAAGGTCTAAAAACACTGATCATTGTGGTAGTTTCTGCAAATTACAAAAGGTTTAGCAACAGTTTTTGATAACATGGAGAAACATGCATTACAAAACAGATGAGAAACCTTTTAAATGCGACCATTGTGGCAAGTGCTTTAATCATGCAAGAAATCTGAGGAAACACTGGATACTACACACAGCAGAGAAACATGTTGAATGCAGCCAGTGTGGCAAGTACAGTGTTTTAGCTATGTAGGAGATCTAAGAAAGCATGCAAGATTACACACAGGGGAAAAACCTTATGAGTGCAACCATTGTGACAAGGTTTTTCGTCACTCAGGGACTCTACACCGACATAAAAGAATACACACAGGCGAGAAGCCTTTTGAATGCAATCAATGTGGCAAGTGTTTTAATCAAGCAGAACATCTAAGACAACATACCAGAACACATACTAAAGAGAAGCCTTTTGAATGCAACCAGTGTGGCAAGTGTTTCAGTCACCTAGGAAATCTGAAATCACATGCTTGAATTCACACAAGTGAACACGGGTTCAAATGCAAGAAATATGACAAGAGTTTTCGTCTCGCAAAAGGTCTGAGGAAGCAACTGCCAGAACACATACAGCAGACAGTACTTTTAAATGCACACAATGTGGTATATATTTTGACCACGCAGGGAACCTAAAACAACATGAGAGACTGCATACGGGAGAGATGCCTTATGAGTGTAACCACTGTGGCAAGTGTTTTAGGTGGGCAGGAAATCTGAAGCGGCATGCAAGATCGCATACGGGAGAAAAGCCTTTTAAATGTAAGCAGTGTGGCAGGAGTTTTAGTGATACAGGAAATCTAAGGCGACATGTGGCATTGCATGCAGGAGGAAAGACATTTAAATGTAATCAGTGTGGCCAGTGTTTTAATCAGCCAGGGAATCTAGCGCTACACAAAAAAACACACAATGCTGTGAAGCCAGATAGGAGCGAGAAGGATGATAGCTGCTTTAGTATCGCAGAACTTTTAAGTGATATTAATGAAGTCAAACAGGAATGAAGGCTTGGCATCACAAGGCCCTCTGTGGACATACTTCAAAGTACATGTACTGTGAAAGGAAAGTATTGTGTAAGGAATTGATCCTTCATCTCCCTATTGTCACAGTCATACAGTTTCTTCACTGAGCCATTCTACACAGTAAAATGGCTTGCTATGGTCTCCACTGTAGTTGTACTATTTGGAACTGGGTCACAGCTGTATTCATTGGACTATTAATTTTACACTATACCTGATTATATGATCATTTTGTTTTCAGTATTTCAGTGCTATATAACATGTACAACAGCACTTATTTATATGTCTTAGAATTCTCTGCAGTAACATTTAAACAAGTTACCTTGACCTGCATTTCCTGTAGTTAAGTTTATTGGAATACATTCTCCATGAGGTGGAAATTAAGTCATTATAGACATGAGCTGAGCTGACCATGAATAGAAGCTTCCTATTTCTTGACTCGCGCAGGCCAGCTTTGTTTCACTTCATACATGTAGATGAAAGAAAATAGTTAATTTTTAGCCTCCTAATGATCAAATTAATCCCTCTATGAGACACAGTTGCAGGGAATCTTGGTTATTGTATTCATCAAAACAAATATCTAGCCCAAGATGATGAATACAACTACCATGATTCCCTTCAGGCATGTCTCAGAGGGGAAAATGGCCATTGAGCCTCCAGTGAGGATCTGTAAAGGAGGGCTGGAATCTCAGTGTTCAGTTACATTGTCGGCAACTTCTCAGATATCAGTAAAAATTGCAACCCATTCCTGAGCAAACAATTAACATTTTAACCAATTCTCCTCTGCCAGCCAAATGCCGACACTGGTCTTCATCCCCAAAATATCCTCTAGTTGAGCTGCAAAACCATTTAATTACTAATTAAAACTAACTCAGCTTAAAACTGACTCAGTTTTGGGGAGATTTTTCAGTCAAGAACTCCATAATGAATCATGTGAGTCCCACTCCCTGAGTGCAGTAATCCAAATGGTGTGAGGTAGAGAGCAACCAGGGGATATTTTTGGGAAGGGAACCAGCTTTGAATTGGTGAATATCTTGGGCCAAGAATCTACTGGCCAAATATCTCCAAAGCCACCTTTTCCCATTTGTTTTGCAAATGCATGCGGTGTCTGAAGCAAGTGGGAAAACGGAGTTGGCGCTTCACTGCAAGCCATCCGAGAAGCAGTTTCAGTGGAAGAGACTCACTGTTTTGCAGATGTATTAGACTCTTTCATTGATTTCAGTGAGTCAGCCAACCCAGCCAAATTCTCTGAGATCGCACAGGGAAGGGTACAAAATCAAAAGAACTCATGGTGTCCCATGGGAAAAGGAACAGGAGAACCTCGGGAATGTGAAAGGGAATTTGCAGTAGTAATTGTATCTTAATACTACACAAAGAGATGTGGGCGAGAAAGTACTGGGACCAGGGCAACCCCAGGTTTTTTTGGGGGGGGGGGGGGAGGAGTGGGGAGGGGGGGGTTTCTCCTCAAATATTTTGGTGGGGTGTGTGGCCCAAACCTTGAAATCTGTACCCTATTTCAGGTCAGCATGGAAAATCAGATCGAAAATCCTGTGCCTCTGTGTCAGATACCCCCAGTTAATGGACCTCTTGGGCCATACCAACTCCTTGAACCCTGCTGAAAGTGTGAAGGAGGAGTAGGAGCACAGCTGACCACATCAGAAATGTAATCTACAAGGCAAGGGAGTTTTTGTCTCCCCTTTACACCAGCTCAAAGGATTTCTTTCTCTGGGGAGAATCTGCTGAATAAATTATGTGGATATAGGCACAAGACTATGTGGAGGAATCTGTTGACCTTTGCACATACACGCCTTGCAGATTTCTATAAATACCCAAACCTCTGCAGCAGAGAGTTACGCCTATCCCTACCTTAGAAAGGTAGCATAAAATTAATTGTGGGATAAGTGCGATTCAGTCATGTCAATGTTTTGATAGTTGGGGAAGTAGAAGGAGCCTCTAACCAAGGAACCATGTCTTCCATGCGCTGTCAGGGGTATTCAACTTCTTTATTTTCAGTTTCATCACAAATTCATTAATTTTGACAAAATATGATCAACACTTACTGAAACTCGTTTAAAACTCAATAAATGTTTTAACACTAACGGATCTTATCAAAAACTGAATCTGACTCATCCCCAGTCCTCTGTTGTAAGGAAGTATCATGAAGACATGGAGGACAACAAGTCAGAAATTGAATACTTGCACAGTTAATATTAAAGGGAGAGTTTCTCGGTTCGGCGTATGTCTGTATTATTTATTCGCGTGTGCATGCTTTTTGGCACTGGCCCAGTTTTTCATTGTTTATGAACCAATCATAAACAACTTACCTTATTTCGCATGCAAATAGCCATCAAATCATCAGCAATGGAATAAATTGTATGGGTCAACACTAAATTCAATAGTCGACAGTGTCTGTAAACTCCACTGAAACCTTCTGAGAATTTTGGTCATCCATCATTCTGCGACGACAAACTATAGCATGTGATTAATTAACTACATCTGAGTGGGGTTTTTAAAGCGATAACATTGATAAGAAGCAAACAAAAGTATTTTGATTTAGAGACATGTGCCAAGCCGTGAAACCCTCCCTTTAATACCGGTAACTTGACTTTATAGAAAGTTTTTGTCAATATAAACAGTATCGATTAATATAATGATACATATAATTCCTGTAAATAGTACAATAGAGAAGTCTTTATCATAATTCTTAATTCAACATAGGACTACCTACAAATTACTCGCAAAAAATTTCAGACAAGTTTAATTTCGGACAAAGAAGTGTCCGAAAATAAAACCATCCAAAATTTTTAAGTGTCCAAAATATTTACAATACAGTATTATACTTTTAAGCAGTTTCAAAGCTCTTAGTTTCCTAATATGGAAGGAACTCTAATTATGACACTGCTTGAGATACGTAACAGCGTGTCAGTGTATCTGTAAAACCTCGAGGGAGCAGTTAAACTATCATTTTCACAGCTGTTGTTTTGGTTTAATTCATGTCTTTTGTGCATAAATTTGCCTTAGCTATTAATTTGTTTCTGCCAAGTGTCTGAACTTTTTGTCTGAAATTTGTCTGAAATGAGATAAAGTATCTGAAAATCAAATGTCCGAAATAAAGCATCTGAAATTTTATCGTCCAAAATGTTTTGCAAGTAATATAGATGACTTTTGACCTAATAAGTAGAATGCGTACTTGATTGGTAAGATGATGACACAAATAACATTCACTACTGCATTGTCTAAACAATCACACAAACATTTTTTTTAAAATTATTGTTAATGTAAATACATGTAACAGTATGGTGGTCAACCGTAGTTAATACCAGTAAGTGAATATGATTCATTTCCGTTTTCTTGTTTTAAGGCCTTTTAACAGTTCAGCAATACTAAAGTAAACAACATTCTCCTCATTGTTCGTACATGGTTCCCCTTTGTTGTGTATTGTTTCATGTTGCCTTAAACTTCCTGGATTTGTGCAGCACCTGCCACAATACTTACAAAAAAGAGACTTCTCTACTGTGTGCATTCGTTTATGTCGCCTTAAAGATCCCGAAAGATTAAAACACTTGCCACACTGGTTGCATTCAAAAGGCTTCTCTCCTGAGTGTGTTCTTTTATGTTCCCTTAAATGTCCTGGCTGCCTAAAACACTTGTCACATTGATCGCATTTATATGGCTTCTCTCCTGTGTGGATTCCTTTATGAATCTTCAAAAGTGCTGCACGATGGAACCTCTTACCACACTGGTTGCATTCAAAAGGCTTCTCTCCTGTGTGCGTTCTTTCATGTTCCGTCAAGAGTCCTTTCTGATTAAACTTCTTGTCACATTGGCTGCATTGAAAGGGCCTTACTCCTGTGTGCAATGTTTTATGTACCTTTAAAGTTGATTGCTGACTGAAACGTCTGCCGCAATGGTCACATTCAAATGGCTTCTTCTCTAAGTGTATCAACTGATGCCGCCTTAAATTTCCTGCCAGAGCAAAACACTTACCGCACTGGTTGCATTTAAAAGGTTTCTCACCAGTGTGTATTCGTTTGTGTTCTCTTAACCGTCTTGCGAGATTAAAACGTTTGCCACACTGGTTACATTCAAAAGGCTTCTCTCCTGTGTGCACAAGTTTATGGTGCTTAAAATGTCCTGACCATCTAAAAACCTTGCCACACTGTTCGCATACATAAGGCTTTCTTCCTGTACGTCTTACACGTTGCTTTGATGTTTTTGCCTGCCTAAAACACTCATCACACTTGTTGTCTTTTAAAGGCTTTTCTCCAGTGTGTTTTTTCTTACCGGCAAGTTTCTTTACATTTCCTGGTCGTTTAAACCACTTCCCACACTGGTCACATTTAGAAGGCATGTCTCCTACAGATATGTGTTTGATGTGGCTTTTATGGTCCTGTAGGAATAAAATGCAGTAATTATTAATTTTAATGTCACGTATTTGGTTGCATTCTACAAGGCATTTCTTTGTAAGAAATCTCTTAAGTTTCCACAGAATATCCACCAGATCATTGATTGATGCACTGATTTGGCTGTTTATTTATTTATTTATTTATTTATTTATATTTTATTTTATAATATAGATAGGACCCTGTGCGCACACTGATTGGTCAAAAACCCATGTTTTATCAGAGTTTAAAACAGAGAAAAAGTGTGTTTCATTGTTTTTGGCCACATTACCTCTATGTAATAAAGCAAATGAAGAAGCCTAAGTCATGTATTACACTGTGAAAAAACACTCCAGACATTTGAGAACACTCGAGAAATGTAGAAAACACTCGCCTGCAGCTCATGTTTTCTACATTTTCTTTCCTCGTGTTCTCAAATGCCCGTTGTGTTTTATCACAGTGTAATACACGGCTTAGGTATGCCTTTGAATAATTTGTAATAAATAACTAAATAAATAAATAAATAAAAATGTAATGATAAAATCTCCAGTCAAAGGATGAGGAATTAGCAAAGAAAAGAAAAAAAAAAAGAGAAAAAAAAATGTAACAACTCTTTGGCTTCAGTACGATACCCAGATATGATAGTCAATCATATCTGAACTTTTGATTTTTTTGCAAAGCTGATGTTGAAAATAAATAACAAGTTTTTCAAGGCTTGAGTTACTTCGGCAGAACATGTTAGTCGTTTTTTTTTTATCTTTGCTCTAGCGAATTTATTCACCAAACACAATCAAAGAGGGTCGTACAGGGGGTCTCTGGCACGGTTCACAAACGTAAAAAATAGAGGATCACAGATACATGTATAAAAATTTCGTTTTCCCGAATCACAAAAATAAGCAAGTAAGATACTCTTTTCAATAACCTCTCCTTACACTAGAAAGAGTGTTTGAAGAAAGCAAAATCGCGAAGACCAAGTCAAGGTTCCATACTGCAAATAGCATACCTAAGAGACTCTCGATAGATGACTTAAACCATTCGGAGGATTCGCGTCTCAAAATCATGAAGAATAGAGTGGTAAAATCACGAATATCGGTTAATAATTCAAGTTCTTCACGGGTCACGCAAAACCTTCAGGTCACGAATCACTAAGAATAATTTCCTAAATTCACGTTTCACGGAAAATAAAATCAGCTAATCACGCATCACAAGAATGCCACTGTACAACCCTCGTGAAACGCAATCCACTGGATGACTGGATTGTGTTTGAGTTCAATCGAACATAACCTAATAGATTGAGTTTGATTGGGTTTGATTTGCGTGATTGAATTCGATTGCTTCAGAAATCGAACTCACACAAAGTGCGGTGTTTGATTTCATTCGATTGCCAAATTCAATTGAACTCAATCCATAGTTTCAGTTTGATTGAGTTCGATTTCCAAACGTTCGATTGACTCCCGCGCGCGAGGATCGACGTTTAGAACCCCTGGCCTGACCCTCGGGACTTGGATAATTTGCAATTTCTTGATGTTCAAGTGACATCAGTTCGGCAACAATGTCATCATGTTGGTGGATTACTAGTAAGCAAAATAAAAATTAATCAGCATCTGTTGTCAGTACCACAATCACACCCGCCACGCCTTCGTCAGTTCAGTCTCGGTGTATCGGGTCCCATTGATAGCGCTTTAGTCTTTTTTTACCGTTTCTTCTTACAGCACCAAAATGAGACTTCTCTGACCACTAGGATCAGTCTTGTAGCTTTTCAAAATGATATCAGTAAGTTTTTCTTACCTTCAAAAGCAAAAGATTCAACAAAGTGAGCTTTGAACACTGCTACACTTCAAACGACGATCCACAAACTAAGATGGAAGCGTTCATAACTGACGCTAGAAAATGACGCTAGCACCCAGTCCACTCTGGTTAAACATTAGCGTTATTAGCATTCAAAAGTAAAATTAAATAGCGATGGACTGGACTGGACTTTTCTCCTCTGAACGACTAAATCGAGAAAAAGGGGAACTGCTGAAAACGCAAACCGTTAAACGGCAAAGAGAGATAAATAACCATGCCCAAATTATGTGAAAATTAAACACATTTCTAAAAAATTACAAATTCTTTTTTAATAATTTTGCAATGAATGGTTTCATAGCTGGACATGTTATGAAACAGAGCACAGACAACTGAGTAAAAGCTTTTTTCCATCTTCCATGAAGAAATGTGCAAACCTTCTCTGCAATTGCTAAGAACCAACCATACAAAACTATTGTGATGCCATTCTGAGAGAATGCAAGCAGTGTATTACTGTATAAAATAAACTTTAAAATATCATTGCCAAGAGACTGATGCAAATAAACAATTCAATCTTACAGCATTTTTGCTGTATGGATATTCATAGTACAAATTTGACCCAATTTATTGTTTCCTTTACAAAAAAAATGTGGTTCTCATCCCCAATCTTATTCCATGTGTGATTGTAGTACTATGCAAATTACTACTGAAGACTGGTATCAGGGTTCAAGCCCTGGCTGGGGTAATTATGTTCTGTTTCTGGGCAAGACTCGTAGTACTCTGTCGTGCTCCTTTCCTCCCAGACGCACAAATGATACCAGCGTAACTAATACCACAGGTAGAACTATAATTGCCTGATTTCAAGCCGAAAAGGACTAGATACGAGTCTGTAAATTATGGGATTAGCAACTATTGATCCACATAGTCAGAAAGAGCACACCGAGATTCACAAAATCCCCAAGTTTAGTGTTAATCAGGTTAGTTTTGACTGAGATACAGCCATTTAAAAACGTCAAAATTACACAGAAATATTTGGTCATCTGGACACAGCGTCCGGATGGCCATACATTTTTTTTCTAAATTTTGATGCTTTCAAATGGTTGTATCTTGCTTACTATTGGGTCTATTTGCACCAAACTTGGGGATTTTGTAAAGCTTGGTGTGCACTTTATGACTATGTGGATCAATAGCTACTAATCCCATAATTTGTAGACTCGTACCTAGTCCTTTTCGGCTTGAAGTCAAGCAATGGCCTAGCATCCAATCCAGATGGAATAGAAATATGTCTAGTCTCTCACAACCTTGTTCCCAGGACCTGGCGCAGGAAGAAGAGAGACCCTGGAAATGAGGTTGAGTGCCTTAATGTTGCTGAAGCAGGGATACATTCAGGCAAGATGGGAAATTTTGAACTGATGCAGAATTTATCAACCTACATGTACCTCTGTAGAGGAGAGAAAGACAGGACTAGAAACATAAACTCAATGATTATTAGCAAATACGATTAAAAAAAAAAAATTCTCATCCAGTGGCAAGAATACAATGTATTTTATAAGATGTATAGACAGTTATACATGGGAACAATCTTGGTCCAATTATGCATGCTTACAGTTAAAATAAATATTCATCCCCCCCCCCCCCCCCCCCCCCGCTTCCCCCTAGTGATGTAACAGTTACAATCGTGATTATGACCGTTCGGTTCAATAGACGATTCTCTGATTCCACATCTCAATTTTGGTTGGATTTTTTTGCATATCTTTACCAGGGTGCCCTCAATGAGTTATTATATTGTGAAATCAGAATTTAGAGCTCTTTAAAAGGTGCATTTTTGATTGATGAGTAAACATGGTAAAAATGTTGCCCTTCTACCACCCCTTGAGAATTTCCAAATAATGCAAATCATGTGCAACACACTCATTATATTGTACATCCTCAATTGAGGGTCTAGGGTTGTATGTTGCGTACATTGTGTGTCATGTTGTAAGAATTAAAAAACATTCATATTTTGCAGTAATTGAAATTGAAAGGCAATAATTGCAATTGAATCAAATCACAAGGAATATGAATTGTTACACCCCCAACCTGCTCCCCCTCAAAAAAAATCTTTCCCTTGTCTCCTGCATTTACTGAAGTTCAATGAGTCAAGTGATCCTCTGACCAAGTTGGTCCAGAGGTCTTAGAAAGACTCATTTAATTCTGCTACAGAGACCTCAAAATTAATTTCCAAGGGATGTGACATGCAGGTCCCCCTTAAAGGATATTAAACTTACAGTACCACCTGAAACTATTTATCCATTACGACGCAGTACATGTCAACAACATATCAGTATTGCTTTCACAAATGGCTAGCCTCCGACAGAGATGGTCTGTCATCTTGTCAAATATTCCTCCTCAATGAGAGGATGAAGCAAGCCTGGAATGAGCCCAACAGTCTGTGTGCAAGAGGCTATCAAATGGCTGACAGAAAAAAAGAGGATTGCTGTAAATCCATGTCACTGGAATTTTCCTGATTAAAACACTGTTCAGTTTGCTATCAAACTAGATGCTTTGAGAATTTGTTGCCTTCCACCAAATTCATCCTCAGAACAAGTTGATAAGTTTCACTGCTCCTGTTTGATTACTGTAATAGTGCTTAAAAGTTCTGAGATACGAAAGCAGTTGTCATCCTTCTCGGTTGTAATTGCCTCCACAGTGTTGTGTGTGCGTTTATGACTCGTGAAATTCCCTGAATTTCTGAAACACTTGCCACAATGGTTGCATTTATAAGGCTTCTCCCCAGTATGTATTCTGACATGTTGCTTTAGATTTCCTGCCTGATAAAAAGACTTGCCACATTGGTTGCATTGAAAAGGCTTGTGATCCATGTGTGTTCTTTTATGATGTGCTAGGGTCCCTGTCTGACTAAAACATCTACCACACAGGTTACATTCAAACGGCTTCTCTCCAGTGTGTGACCTGGCATGTTCCCTTAGGTGTCCTGCCTGACTAAAACACTTGCCACACTGGTTACATTCATAAGGCTTCTCTCCGGTGTGTGTTCTTTTATGACACAGTAGATTCCCTGCACGATTAAAGCACTTCCCACAATGGCTGCATTCAAAAGGCTTTTGGCCTGTGTGTATTCTTTGATGTTGCTTCAGAGTTTCTGTTTGATTGAAACATTTGCCACATAACTTACATTCAAAAGGCTTATCTCCTGTATGCGATTTCAAATGCCGCCTCAGTGCTCCCGCCCAACCAAAACACTTGCCACACTGGTTACATTCATAAGGTTTCTCTCCCGTATGTGATCTTGCATGTTGCTTTAGAGTTCCCGCATGACCAAAGCACTTGCCGCAATGTTTACATTCAAAAGGCTTTTCTCCTGTATGCAATCTCAAATGCTGCTTTAAATTCCCTGCGTGACTAAAACCTTTGCCACAATGGTTGCATTTATAAGGCTTCTCTCCTGTATGTAATCTTGCATGTTGCTTCAGGTTCCCTGCTAGGTTAAAACACTTGCCACACTGCTTGCATTCAAAGGGCTTCTCTCCAGTATGTAATCTCGCATGTTGCCTTAGATTCACAGCCTGATTAAAGCACTTGCCACAATGGTTGCATTGATAAGTCTCCTGACCCGTGTGTTTTCTTTCATGTATTGCCAAAGTCTGTGCCTGACTGTAACATTCATCCCACTGGTTGTATTCAAAATGCTTCTTCTGTGTTCTATGTCGCAACAGATCCTCTTGCCGATTAAAGCATTTGTTACACTGGTTACATTTAAAAGGTTTCTGAGGCGAGGAAACTGTGTTCTGTACCATGTCTTTCTCCATGTTATCAGTTAAAACCAAACCTTTGTTTTTCCAGCTCAAGTTGAGTAGTTTACTGCAGGATTCCTACAAAACCAAATTAAGGTAAAAGTAAATAGTCTGACCACTCATTTTAATACTGAAGAATTCATGGAATAAAAGGGCTTAACAGATATTGATCACAAAACTTCTAAATTTGAATGAAGATCATATTGATTAAAGATGATTGAGGGACACATGTTTCCACTTAGTTAGAACTAGCTAGTTACATGTAGCCTGGTTTACAATACAGGTATATCCACTGCTCTTCTCAAAAGCAAGCTTTTTCTTAAGGGGCCTGTTTACATGGAGGCAGGGTGCCCTGGCTAACCGGGCTACCCAGCTAGAAGGGTTGACACGTAGCCCACCTTTACATGCACCTCACCTAACTGGGACAGTGAGTGGGCTGCTTGGGCTATCTTTTGAGTGGCCCCTAAGCACAACAAACAAAATGGCCGACCAAAGAAACTTTTTGGCCACAAGTTTAATTTTTTTATCACTCATTCCACTAGCGGCCTCCTTTCAGTGTATAGAACCGTTGTTAATGGTTACTGCGAAAAAATTCACCTCACACTGCCATGTTTTCGTGGTTTATCTCATCTCGGCTAGCCAGGATAGCCCAGCACGAACCGTTTACATGGTAAAAAGCTATCCTGCCTAGCTGGGTGCCCCGGGCAAGTAGGCAGGGTGCACCGGATAGGCGGGCTACCCTGTCTAGCATGTAAATGCTTCAATGCATTTTCTTAAGAAACGTATGAGAAGTTAGCCCTCCCTGGGTAGCTCGGTTAGCCGGGACACCCTCCCTCCATGTAAACAGGCCCTAAGAGTAATTTTGAAGTAATGTATCAAACATGAGAGACAGTGTTTCATCAGGATATCCAAACACTGAGAAGAGAGTTGAAAACATGACATGCAGTGGTGTATTTTTGACGAAATTTGAGGTGTTTGGATAGCTCATGAAACATGGTCTCAAGTGTTTGATATATCTTCTCAATCAAATAAAAAACTAAGGAGTAAACGGAGAAGTAAAATCATCAAAATCTATGCTAATTAAGACCAGGTATCCAAACATCCTTCACGGTCATGATTTCCTTTGTTTAAACTTGATGAATTATTAATAAGTTTGAGAAGCACATGATCAAAAATGAAGTTAGTGTTTTATCAACAAGAAACATCACTATTTTTTTCATATACTTAATCATAAAAAGCAGTGAAATACACATGTTGATAAAGTTTGTTTGTAATTTTGATTAACATGCAGTGATTGAAGACTTTTTCTCAAACTCATTAATAATCAATCAAGTTAAAGCAAAGAGAATCACAGCCGTGAAGGAAGTTTGGATACCCGGTCTTATTTAGTTAATTAGCGTAGATTTTGACGATTTTACTTTTCCGTTTACTCCTTAGCTTTTGTTTCGATTGAGAAGATCTATCGAACAGTCGAGACAGTGTTTCATCAGCTATCCAAACACCTCGAATTTCGTCCAAAATACTCCGCTGCGCGTCATATTTTCAACTCTCTTGTCAGTGTTTGGATATCCCGATGAAATACTGCTGTATCTCGTGTCTGATACATTACGTAATATATGCTGCACTTCACAAGTAGTGTAACACAAATAGCATCTACCGGAACCACTAAGTCCTCTAGAACATGAGAGATCAGAAGCCATTGATTTAGCTTTAGTTATCAAAAAACTTAACTTATGGATACTTGCATTGCGTGTGTAGCTTTTTCAATAATTATTTATTAAGCTTAAGCTTACAAAGGCTTCTTTCACTTCAGTTTTTCGAAGCATTCAGGATGCACAACTTAGATTATGACCTTCAAAGCAAACAGAATTTGCATTGAAACAACCGATCACCTCGCTCGACTAAGACAAAGACGTTAAATCTATTTCGAAATCAAGATTCGGTGCACTGAAGATTCGAAGATTCCGATTTGTGTTTCTGATTTCTCTTTTTAAGATCGGACAGAAAGAAAATCAATGCTAACACACACGTAGATTAGTGCTGTATCACTTAATAATGAAATTAATAGGTTTCTCTTACCTTTAGAAGCAAAATAGACAATAAAAATGAGTTCCAAACACTCACAAACTTCAGACGACGCTAAAAGCGACCATTACAACAGTGCTCGATCCAGGCTCTTCGTGACTACTATACAGGTCTCGTGGAATATGAAGACAACGGGGTGGTCGACAGGTGGTCCAGCTGGATTTCAAAAAAACGGCCAACTGCCGGCTCCTCTACATTATGTCTTCATAAAAAAAATAATCACTGAGAAATATTCGGCTATGCGCTTGTCTATGCGTTTTGCCTAAGCTCTCAAAAATAAAAATTAAAATAGGTCCAAAATGCGCTCCCGTGACTAAACGCGGCTAGCAGATTTATAGACTGGATTTCCTGCCGTTTTCCGCGGGTTCTTAAAGCGGCTGGAAATCGAGCCTAGGTGATTTAGTGGTCTGGGAGAGCTGATTTTTCGTTCAGGAAGGCCATACAAAGCACAAAGAAATAGGTCGGATAGAGTGGGACTGTTCAAGAATGAAAAAAAAAGGTGGGAATTTTCCATCCATATTTGCTGGGGTCAATGTAATGGTATGAATTTGTTATTTTTGCATAACATGAATTTCATTAGATACAAGTGATGAATAAACGAACTGAATACTACTTGTTTACTTCCAGAGAGAAAGAGACAAAAATGGTGTGAAAACAACCCCCGAAAAACACGCACTGACAACTCCATTCCTGTTTGATCCGTTTAATGCTATTTAAAGTCCTGATATCAGCCATGTTATAAATGGCAAAAAATGAAACAAACAGAACAAAAATAATTTGACATGGCTGATTTTAATACCATAGAAGGCTGGAGAACATTTGGGGTCACTGTGATCTCAACAATGTTTTACCTTAACCTAATAACAAAGTAAAATTTGTTATAAACTTATCAGACTAAAATAAATGAATGGGTGGGAAGTACAACTGTAAGAGGAGAAGCAATCTGGCGGAAAGGAGTCTGGTGAAGAGGCGCCAAGAAAGTGAGCCTGCCCTGATCTCTGTAATTTTTTCATTTCTGCTTCGTGTGAGCGGAGTGGAATACCATTGGTTGAAAAGCGGGAAAGGCGAGAAAAGTGTCACAAACGGAAGATCAAGAATATATAACCATTTTATTAAAAGATTACGCATGGAAAAACTCAAGTACAGAACAAGTTATATTGTCTATAAGTGAGCTGCATGTACTATTGCCCGTGCATGACGGATTTATAATGATAGAACAATAGAATAATCTTTATACAAATGAGAAAATAGAAAACATGTTCCATGCCCAGGTGGGAACTCCCATGTAAAAAGGGCAGGGGTGCTTGTCGTACCTTTCAGGGGTTAAAAAGCTGCCCCCTGGTTCCATGTTTCTATCAAGCTATAGAGACACGTACATGAGTAGAAGTTTAGGAGAATGAGAAATGCTGTGGGAACCCAGCCCACAGGCAGGCATTTCCACAGCCTTTTTGAGTTCTCCCAAACCTTCCTCGGTATTTTCTTAACAATAACTTGATAGAAACTATCAAGTAGATTCAAACTGTACTCAATAGAAACCAGGTGAGCAATGCTTCCTATTTCTTTTAAAAAACACCACAACAAAAAAGAAAACAACTTGTTTACTTTGATCCTCAAAATATAAATTCTCTTTGCTCGTGCCATCTTTACGTCAAAAGCTCATGCTAGTTCTGTGTTTCCATCATGTTATACAAATACAGCTTTTAGTGCACACTTTCTTACAGTTGAGGGTGCTTTCCAATAAGCCTAGAACATGCACCTGCTTAGACGAGTTATTACATAGAGGTTAACATATTTTTTACTCATAGTCTTAGACATTGTACAAGTTTGCAGAAAAAAATAATGATCTAGACAAATCTATGTCTTTCTTACTGGAAATTTCGACATCTTCTATGATCAGTTACTAAATAGGTATAAGGCAACATGGAATCTATTTGCTTTATATATAGCAAAGAAACAAAACAAAAGTTGATGACATGATATCTCAGGGTTGCCACCTGTCCTAGTAAACTACTACGTTCAGGTTTTCTTCAATTTAAAGGTTATTTTGTATATGGCTAGAATACTGTGACTGAGCTCCTTTAGAGCATAAAGACACTGGCCTAAATGCAGGTTTTTAAATTTCTTAAAGGAGGTCACTCCAAAAAACATAATACTATATTTTTGGTCAATGCTTAATAAAAACCTTGCACTAATTTTAGCCCCTCACCGAAGTTTCAGCCTCTTAAAGTGCAGGTTTTCCTTATGAAATTCATCTCCAAAGATGCCCAAAATTTTGACATCATTACCACCGTTTTGAACAGTACTCAGCAGCCAGGCCACGTTTTTGTGAAGTCATTTCATCCATGAGATTTTGTCCAAATGGCTGAACTGACAAGCCTGTTAACTTCCACTCTGGGTTATGGCTGCTCTTAAGCCATATTATTTTGAACCAAATGTGCTCCAAACTCCAAAATGATGGCATTGAAGATGGTGAAGTGGATAATCGCTTGGAAAAAAATACATTTTGCTGATCTTGTGAAGGATGCAAAGTCAGTTGCAGGTTTTCTTCCTTTGTGCCAATTTCGAGTCAGACAGAATGACATCACAAAAACACGGCCTGGCCACCAAGACAGTTTCAAACTAGTGGCCTCTGAAGTTGCTTCTTCAGGATAGCTAGCCCTTCAGAGGCTGAAACTTCAGTGATTGGAAAGGCTGAATGTTTACTTGCTATAGGAGAAGACAAAAAAGTGAGCTTTTTGGAGTAACTTTCTCCTTTTATTACCACATTATCAAACCAGTTGACCTGCACCGCTGAAAACCTCTTTTGATTCATTCTTAAGGCTAGGGGCCCTGTTCCTGTTTTATTTTGATCTCACTGTCAGTTAAAAGTTCAGAGATGCTGAAGCGCAAGCCATCTTTCCCGCTTGTTTTTGGCTTGACATCCCTGTGTGTTTTCTGATGCAGCTTTAACGTCCCTGCGTGTCTAAAATGTTTGCCACACTGACTACATTCAAAAGGCTTCTCTCCTGTATGTAGTCTCAGATGTCGCCTTAGTTGTCCAGGATCATTGAAACGTTTGCCGCATGGGCTGCATTTGAAAGGCCTCTCTGTTGTGTGTAATCTTGCATGCTGCCTCATATGTCCTGAGCGATTAAAGCGCTTGCCACAATGTTTACATTCAAAGGGTTTCTCTCCTGTGTGCACGCGTACATGCTGCGTAAGATTCCCTGCCTGATTAAAAGTCTTACCACACAGCTTACATACAAAAGGCCGCTCTCCTGTATGCAATATAAAGTGTTTCTTCAGATCTCCTGCCTCGATAAAACGCTTACCACACTGGCTGCATTCATGAGCCCTTTCTCCTGTATGCCATCTTGTATGTCGGCTTAGATGCTCTGCCCGATTAAACAGCCTACCACAATAGTCACATTTAAAGGGCTTCTCACCTGTATGTGTTCTTATATGCCGCATTAGAGTTCCCGCCTGGCTAAAACACCTTCCGCAGTAGTTGCATTTAAAAGGTTTCTCCCCTGTATGTACTCTTAAATGTTGCCTTAAATGTCCTTTTTGACTAAAAACCCTGCCACATTCATTGCATTTATGACGATTATCAGCCAGGTGTAGTCTTTCATGCCACCTGAGTTGTTGTTCACAGTGAAAATATGTGCCACAATCCTTGCAGTTATGCGTTTTGTCATCCATGACAGCTATTTTCCTGATGTTTGTTCCTCCAAATTGTCAAATATTGTAACTAAACGCTGATGCATCAGGTAAGACAGTCTTAATGATGTCTGTGGACCTTCAAAAACAAAGATAACACACATTTCGTAAATAATAAAAGCAGGGTGAAAGGAAAACCAATTTAGGGCTCACCTTTTGAGGAAGCTAAAACTCATTCATACTATACCCCTCCCAAAATTCTTACTAGCATTCATTGTTTAATTTAAAATTACAAATACAATACTTTCATCTCTTGTGGCACTACAGAGAAACCCTGTAGATCCGATCACCAACAGGCCACAAAACTCTGGCCATATTAACCCTTAAATAAGAAAATGAGTGATTGAGCTTTTGTTCAGGCCAGAACAAAGTGGCCATAATAATTATAATGAGGTGGCCGTATTAACAGGGTGGTCAGAAGGCAGGGTTCTGCTGTAGTTAAGTTTACTGTATACCTTAACAGGTGTTTCCCATCTATTAGTGATATAGACTGAGATGCATTTTAAACTACAGATATGTGTACCACAGCACCTCAGGGGCTGGGTTGTTTGAAAGCCAGTTAACGCAAACCCAGGATTAAAAGTTCCATTGCAACCTAAGTATTATTTTTTCTTGTATAAAAATGTTTTCACTGCGTATGATTTGTAGTTTCAATTGAGATTATTCAAATTCAACACTAAAAGATAAACAATATAAACAAGAAAACATCACCGAGGAGTTACAAAACTCAAATCAAATTCATCGCTAATCCTGGGTTAACTTAATCAGGCTTTGAACAACCTGGCCCTGGCTATATTATTATCAAATTATAGCTTATAGAGTGGCTATCAAACTACATGTATACCAGTAGTTTTGAAAAAGAATGACTTGTTGAATTTTTCACAACCCTAAAATGCGAGCATCCAAATCATATTCCCAAAGCAACAAGTCAAGGCGAATGGCTTGAAAGCAATGATTGTCAACTTACAGATTCATGACTCAGCCTTCCAGTCACAAAAAAATTCTGCATAAAGTGAAATTGGTTGAAAGGTCTCTCTGAAAACAAAAGGCTATGTATAATGAACATTCCATTTATTATCCCCAATCCACTGCCCCCTCCCCCCCTACCATCCCCATATGGAGGGCAGATTCAGACAGCCAAGTTTTTTGTTGTCAGCTTCTTTGAGGTTTACATTCGAGGGCCCTCCAGTTTTTCCTTTCTATACAGGGGTGCTATTTTGTGGAGCAGCCTTTCTCACGAGCTCTCATCTGCAGTTTAAACATAAACTGCGTCATTACAGATTTGAATGAGACACAGCATCCTTCAAAAGCAGCTTTAGTGATATGATACATGTAGGTTTTCATTACCTTAATGCTTAATTGGTTAGTTTAGTTAGGCAGACTTAGATATTAGTATAGTTAATCATACGGTCTTGAGTTCAATTTGGAACTAATTTGCACGAGTGAGTTTTTCAAAAAGCTGAAATTACACGAGCTGCTTTGGCGAGTGCAATTTCAGCTTTTTTAAAAACTCACAAGTGCTAATTACCTCCAGATTGAAAGATAAAAACCCTATGATTACTTATTAATGATATAAACATGAAAAAAATGCGTGCAGAGGAAATGTCCGAAGATCTTTCTTGAAGCCATTTTTTCTCATTCGAGAAAACTTTTTTCAAAGTTTCTCCACTAAATTTTTGTCATCATTTTACGTGATATCATTGGCTTAACTATTTTCTTTCAGCCAATCATAATCTAGAATTATGTGTAATTTGCACTGGTGTTACACTTTTTGCACTGTTACACTTTTTGAACTGGTGTTACACTTGAACTGCACTGCTCTCTGCCAATCAGAATCAAGTAATTTTTTCATGTATATTGTAATTATGCTTTTAAATTGTGCTGAAGGAATTTTTACCGTGTGAAAATGATAAAGTTATCAATCAATCAATCCAGTGTGCAAGAAGTTTCCCTGACCATAGGAATGGATGTTTCAATCACAAGTTTCAAATATCGCTATTTCAATCGAATTGATCTTTTAGTAATTAAGACTTAAAATAACATTCTCGTCTAATCTGTAGAGGAATCCCGGTGTGCAGATAAGCTTACTACATAACAACACGAATTTGGATGGCCCATGTACAAATAGCCCACAAATCTGCACAAATATACTTTTCTAGAACGCTCATTGAATATTTCCAAGTCACAAATTTTCTTACCATCAGGATCCTATATCACCTAATCACCTAATCATTATCATTGCAGCTTTAACCTGAAGCTCCATGACTTCGCACTTTCCGTTTACTCTGAACCGCTCGATCGTTTTTACGGACCGGTCATGGAATGCCTGCTCGCTTGATCTGAAGAGATTTAGATCACGCGACTCGCTAGTTACGTTATACATGTACGTTAGTGCTTTATGAAAGTTTCTGTTACCTCTATACTGAAGGAAAAACAGTCAGCGAATGTAGGCCGCCTCTGAAACTCCAAACGACCATGAAGCATCCAACGGCAGTAGCAGAAGCGCGCGTCCGTACGGACTCTGGGAGAGAGGGAGGGAAGTCTCAAAGTAACCCGAACGGGGGGTGCTAAAGAATGCCATCTTTCTTGGAGGGAATTCGCGGTTGCGTCGCGTGTCGCTTAGTGCCGCGCGCGTTTTTCTGGCGGAAAATAGCGCGATAATCGCATTAACCATTTTGAAAGAGAGACTATTTAGCGAAACGACTATTCCCGAAAACAGAGGTTTTCCATTTAAGAAAAGAATGTTAATTTCTATTGTTATGTCGACAAACGATGGAGGAGTTGATATTACGTTTTTAGGGTCCGGTCAACCGGGCTGGCTCGGTTTCCGAGATCTCGCCTCGCTTCTCTTTCCTTCGTAAAAATTTCGATGTGTTCATATGAGAAGCCAGGCTGGCCCGGTTACCGAGATCTCGGGTTTTGCGACCGAGATCTCAGTAACCGCGATGAAAATTTTCCCATATGAACACTCCAGCCCGGGTAACCGGGACGAAACTTTCTAGACGAAGTAGCTTCACTTTCGCAACACAGCGGCCAAAATGGCATAATTTTTGCCCTGTATGTATTTTTCACTTTAGGAGTAGACTAAGAGTCCTAGAGTCCACAAAGCTGCGACAGCCGCGAACGATACAAGTTTATGTTCCACCATTTTGGTTGTGTTTCTTGGATTTTATCCTGGTAGACCAGGCTGAAATTTCCCATATGAACCGGCAGGTTTCTTTTACAGGTCACAGGTCACAGGTCACAGGTCACAGGTCACAGGTCACAAACAAAACACTCGGTAAATTTCGCGATGTAACAATTACTGAGATTCCCGAGAAGTTTATCGATGCAACAAACCCTAACTAAAAATGCTTTACTCTATAATTTTAATGAAAAAATTTCTAGGGGTGGTATATGTACGAAATGGGTTGAAATATAGCTTTCAAACATGTAGAGTTAATATATTTTATCGTTATTTCTATATATTTTTTTAAATCTTTACAACGAGTATGTACTAAACAGAAACAAGAGGGTCCCCTATACCTACTCTGAAAACAATTTCACGCATAAGTAATCGGCCTTTTCACGCATCACAAAAAATTCGAAAGCAGCTTCACGTTAACAGAAAAAAATCACTTTTCACGTAAAAATGCAAAGGCTAAATCATGTGTTACATAAAAATACAAATTCTATCCACGTTTCGCAAAACATACAGAACCCTCCATTTTGATGCATCGAAATGCCGGGTGCATGTGTGACACATCTTGACAGACTAGATTCTAGGACCTCCTGGTTCACTGTCGCTGTGGTTAGTTCTCAGTCGCGTGGAATGGACAGGTTTTACATCTAGTTTGGTGTAGTTTACGAGCTTTAATGACGCTAAAATCTCCAAAAAAAGTGAACAATTATTCCCGCAAAAGTCGTTGGTTCACAAATCACGTGTAAGTAAATACATAATTCACGGATCAGTGTAAGCCTCTTTCGTTTTCATATTATATTGAAAGGCTAAAAACAATTTATGTTTTCAACAGAAATAAGTCTTGGCTTTCTTTGGATCAATTTTTTTTTTATTTCAGTGCTACAACTGATTTCCCCTACGCACTTTTTTTTCGAGGAAGAGCTCTTATAGTTGCACTTGGGACGCACTTGTATGCATCTGTTTTATGACGTTTTGGCATATTTTTTGGTGACCTGTGACCTGTGACCTGTGAAAGAAACCTGCCGCATATGAACAGATAACAAAATTCGTCCCGGTAACCGAGCCAGCCCGGTTACCGGGCTCATATGAAGAGGCCCTAAGACAGGGTTTAACTGGAGCAGAACGTGAGAGAGAACGGCAGAGATCTAGAGAGCAAGAATCAACAGGCAAAGAAATAGCCAAGAAAGTCATGAAAGGAGGCGAAGCAGTACTGAAAAATGCCGTGAAGTAGAGCGGGTCAGGGCGACACAAAGGAGGCGAAATCTATCAAGCTTGGGCGAGGAACGACGCGAAGCAGAACTTGCCAGGGATAGAGAATGGAGGCACAATATTGGCGAGGAACAACGCGAAGCAGTAAGAGACTTTTGCTGGAGTTTTATGCCTGGAACTGAGATTCTCACTGAAGTGAATTGACAAATAGCGGTAAGTGACTCTCTGTTGGGGAAACTTTCGTCGCGTTTTCTATCGAAATAAGCTTATCAAGTTGCTTCGGCAAGATAAGCTAGTAATCTTCAATAAGAGTTGCAAAGTTTTTCTAGAAATGACTGCATCTAAAAGTTTAGTTCACTGTCAATGTTGAACATTTTCCACACTTCGTCGATATTCCTTCACAGCTCGTCCACCTCTAGACGTTAGCAAGGTATTATTATTACTAAAACAGATAAGCCCGAGGGTGGAGGCATTGGCAAAGGCAATTCAATGTTATCTTTCAGTTAATTTTTAAAAGATGTACATCTTCGGCTTGCTTATTTGAATTTGAATTTTCCTGGTTAATACAAACTGTATAAAAAATGAGTTGATAAATGTCATTTGAGTCCTGATGCCCTGTCATACATTCAAAGCCAGTAAAACTCACACCATTCTGCATCTATCAATGTTAAACCTGAGGGGGGAGGGGGGGCCACGCATTTTGCAAGGCATTTGACTTCTATTGCATTTAATAGGCCAATTCCGATATATTGAACTTCTAACTTGGCTACGAGCCTCAGGGGGATAAAACAAAAGAGATTAATTATTCATCTCTCATCCTCGATGCGATTTCTTTTCTTTTATTCCCCTAAGCCTCGAAGCCAAGTTAGAATTTTAATATATCGGAATTGGCCTATTCCCCACCCTTGGGTATTTTTACTAGGAGTCTGGGCTCCAGGATGAGTAACTCTATAACAGACCATTTTCGATATATTAAAATGCTAACTAATGTCGGCAAGTGTTTTAGCGGCAACACATATTTCACTATCCTCGAAACATCACACACGGCAAAGAAACGCCAGCACCAGCGCCTGCAGGAAGATGATTTCTTCAGCATCTCCGAACGTTTAATCCACGTCAAAGAAAAAGCACAGGAGTTACTTCTTGTGAATTTATTACTTGGAGCATTCCCTCCAACTTATTACTTTTCAAAAGTCTTCTTTTTTTCATCTGGCCTCAAATGTACCGAAGGATGCTACCGGTTTCAACGTTTCATCTGTTCGCGTGTTTGAAAAAACGGGCCGGACGGTGACGATATCGTGTGCTGTGTGCGGGCTGGATTCCAACATGTTTCTTCAACATTTGTTTCTTCAACATTTTTAAACACTTCCGTTGCTATCGTCCACGCAAAAGTTACAGGGACTCGTTTTCAAAACTAGCCACCTGGGGAAAAGGTTTTTAAAACCCTCCGTTTTAGATCATTAACGTGTGGAACGTAAATTTGCCATTTTCATCTTGGGAGGTAATAAAAAGATTTATTTATACTTTTAAATGAGTCAAGCTGTTGCGATTTGGTGAAACGTATATCTTTTTCATATTTTTTAAGAAAAAATCACGTTACTTACAAAAAGATATGAAAGGAAAATACTGTAGAACAGTGTGTTGCCCTCTGCATAAAACGAAAGACTCTGGAGCTGAATCCTTAGTACTGTCAAGAAAGTTTGAACAAGACTTTTGGTAGAAAATCTGTAGAAATGTTAGACTGCGTGGCATTGAAGATACGGTAATTTTACGGTGAGAAGACTGGGTTTTTAGTTGTTGCCACGATTAGCATTTCACAAAATGAAAGTGCGAGCAGCTGCTTCTTCTGGTTTTGCCAGTAAATAGAGTTATTGTGGTATTGCTGCAGCTATTTGGTTATTACTGCTTCACATAAAACAGTTTTCTATCGATTCAACGCAACTTGATTTGCTTTTAAATTTTATCTCACGGTTTTAAACTTCCTTAAAAGCTTCTTGTTTTTCTGTATATTAGGTGCCCAGCAGCTAACAGCAGAGTGCTGGTGCTACCATATTTGGTGATTGACTTTCCTCAGTCCTATAAGACTGGGCCACGATTAACGTGCGTGGAAAACTATAGTATGAAGCAAGCAAACCCATTCCGTCCATTCTTGTCAGTGAAATAAAAGCAGATCGAGAGGTAGAAATATCTCGGAAACATACGTGCGTGGGATTTTCGTTTTTTTTGACTCAAAGCCCCTAGATCGAGTAATTACTTCCCAAAATTTGAACTAATAGGCTAGCAATGGGAAAAATCTTCTCCGGTAGCAATCAGGCTGGAATACCACACAGTATTTCTGTGGCACACAACTTTGAATATTACGTTAAACTACAAAGAATAAGAAAAAAAGAAATACGTGTTTATTTCATATTGAAATAGTGTACAAAAATAGCAACTAACTTTCAGATATTAGAAAATATCAAAATTTAAAAAGTATCCCTGTATAGTATGGGAGATCGCAAATTACTAGTTTGTTCCGAGACATACTCTCCGTTCTATGTTTGAACATATCAAGTACTGGGGCTTCCCAACAGAGATGGACTCCGATTCTTGCGTATTTTCCCCCTTTTTTCGGGGGGGGGGGGAGAGGAAGGGGGAAGTTGCTTTATTTTGGGGACAGTGGTGGTGTAAAGTTTACACCATTAAATGCAGTTTATAGAAAACTAATAACGAAGCAATTGCCATTATAAAGGTATCAGAACCATCGTGAGCTTTTACACAAATACTGCCATCTTGTATGTATAAAGTCTATCAGTCGTACCCAGTCACTATTTATCGAGTGGGATGGAAAATATCCCAGAATCCCCCTCGTGCGTTGTAATTTGATCTCCATTCAGACTCCCTCCGTCGTCTCCTTTTCCAACCGGATAAACATAGTGATTTGGCACCAGTCAGAATACTTTTGTTCAAAATGAAAATTGTTGGGCAACGTTATACTTGTGAGAGTTTTGGAATTGTTTAATAAACCCTTCAATTGCAAAAAAATTGGCAGAAACGACCCTCGCTCCTAAAACGAACTTTAACAGTGAGTGTTTAACACTGTCAGTATCAGCATTATCGCATTTCGTTTCTTTTCTTTTCTTTTGGTGCGTTTTGCATTTTCTACTGATTCTTTTTCTTAAAGATTTACCACTTGTCAAATTTGTTACTGAAATTCCTCTTTGCTATTTTGTATTTACTATCTGTATTAATTTTACTATTTTGTAATGAATAAGTTTGCCATAAAAACTGAACTAAAATCCACAATAAAAATGATTTTAAAAGAGCTACTGTTCTTCAATGTTAACTAAAAAAAAAATTTTTATCTAAAAACTTTAAATTTATCAGTTGTTTGATCAAAAGAACCAAATTTAAAGTATAACAATTACACTTGTTTCGTATAATTTTTGGTTCTTATAGCAAACATTTGTTCCAATCAGCCACGTTTTCTCTCCCGTCTATTTTGCGGCTTCCTCTTCATCCATGCCCTTGTTGTGACGTTGTGAATTCATAGCCTTAATACTCTTTTTCATTTTATTTCGATGTCCAGCCAACTTAATTCCTATTTCGTTTAAATTCCCTTCATTCAGCTGAGCGACCTTGTTGAGGGTGTTGACGCCATTAGCTTGGAATGTTTCCAAATACTTCTCCATGTTGATGTATTTTAGCCAGTCGTCCACGGACTGAAATTCTGGTAAATTGACCTCGACAGATCTGAAAGTAATAAAAACAGGTAAAATTATAAAAAAACGACTTGACTGGGCGTCGTCGTTGTTTTATTGTTGTTATTGTGTCCTTGTCGTTATAATGGCTTTGATAGTGACTGACTAGCCTGCGAACGCAGACGTATTTCCGGCTGTCGCTTGTCTCCGCCGAAAATAGGGTCCGCGAACCCGAGCCAGGAAACGATTTCTGTGAGGTAATGACTTTTGTTTCTCTTTGGCCAATCAGATTCCATGATAGAATGAAACTCAAGTGCTCCTCGCGCAGTAGTTCTGGGGCTACTTGAGCTAAACTGTGATTGGCTTAAAATTCCTGCGTCACAGAAACCGTTTCCTGGCTCGGGTTCGCAGACGTTATTTTCGGCGGAGACAAGCCACAGCCGGAAATACGTCTGCGTTCGCAGGCTAGTGACTGACATGTAATACCAGTAGGCACTGTTATTGTAACAAGAACGAATCTAATAGTGACATTTAGCACCAAGGTTTTCAGCGGAAATCTCAAACGGCAAACCGCTAGAAGTCACTTAACTAAGCGCTGCGGTCACGTTTGGAGTTCTCTACGCGGGTTTTCGACGCCGAGAAGTAGGTTTGCACGTAAGTGATTTACCTGAACATTTTTTTTATCCCGAATTTCTGTTTATACCACGTCGTCAGTAAGAAATTTAGTAAGCCAGTAGTACATGCTTAGATATAATTTTTAGCCGATGAGTAAAAACAGGACTTTCTGTTGCCATTTGAAAATCAAACACTGCTGTTGTCTGGAAATTGAACATGGCGGCATCTTCAAGTGAAATTACTCTTTATGTTTTTGTAACTAAACAGATAGAAGTCACAAACGTCTAACGCCAAACCGGCGCCTAACCCGAAACTGCCGTTTGCTGTTTGCCGTTTACATGGAAACCTTGGCATAGTGTTAAATGTCTCTAATATTTCCAGAACTACCCTAGCTTTAGTTTAACCGACTCCAATTGAAATCAGTGCAGGGCAAATAGTTATCAAAGGAGATTTTCTAAGGGTCTTAGAAGTGCGACCTCTCTTCCAGTACGCAAGGAAAACAGTGACGAGAACAGTGAAGCGTTTTATAGTATAAATTTGGTGATTACTGTATTTTTATGTCTCTCTTTATTCATTATTTTTTAATGCATTATGGCCAAGGTTGAAGTTAAAAGTTAAGTCTTCGTCATGGCAGTGGCCGATCAGGCCGGAGTTTATTCCGGTTTCTGATGCACCACTACTCCCCCACGGATAGGATGCGAGCCCATCACAGGGCCACCTCCAGTGTAAAATTCATATATTCATATTAAATAGTACTTACGTATCTGGGAGAGACGATGAGACATAATCCTTTAGAAGTTCTGGGGATCGAATTAGTGCATCAAAGCGACTAACGATCTCAGAAAACTTGGGTCGTTTACTTTTGTCTTTTCCCCAGCAATCCAACATTAAGGAATACAGAACTTTCGGGCAGCCCTTGCGATAGGAAATAACCAAGAAAATTAATTAGTTAATTCACAGACCGGAATTGAAGTACATAAAAGTAGTTATACAAAAACTTACAAGAAATCATCAGTTCAAAATCTGATGTAATTGGATGCATAAAGTAGGGATTCATGGGCCATTGGAAAAAACCTCTTTTTTTGTGGTGGATTCTCATTAATTTGTGGTGGATTACATCGACGTCGATAACGTCAGGATCCAGGTGTGTCTCATGAATAAACTAAGCTAATTTGTGCAACAAATTATTCAGGGACACTTTTAAGGATAGACTGCCTGGTGTAACTCATCCAAATCAGCAGTCCTTAGATTTTTGCTTTCAGTTATTTCTATATTGGCAGCAAAAATGTAGTCCTTTTGCAACCAAAAAAAAAAAAACGATAACTTCAACACTAGCAGCACTTCATATGCGATGTGTAAAATTTAAAATTTTAGAAATAGCAAAGAAAGCGTAAAACAGTGGAGGTACAGTCGTGCCCTTTCTACACGTCCCTGACTAACTTCAGCGTTTACACACCCATCAAATGTTAAAAATTGCAAAACAAACGTTAACCAATTTTCCGCACCTGAGGAGACTGTAATCTGTATCCAAATTGTACTCTGTTGATAACCTGTTTAAAAAACACGATAAACGAGTTAAAGAAGCTACGCATCTTGGAAAGTATAGCCTAAAATTCTCACGTTCGTCGTTTGCAATCCGTGGTAATCCTTAACCATCCTTGTTCCTCGAGCTGTATTGTTAATTATTATTATCTCTTTGATGTTTTGTATCTTAGTAAACTACTATATTTTCAGGTTCCCTTCAATTTAAAAGTACTTTTGTACGTGGCCAAAATAACTCAAAATGCCGTGACTGAGTTCCTTTCAAAGACTTCAAAGCGCTATTTATGGTTTTAAATAGTCTGTCCTTATTGATTACTAACTACTTACTAACCGAGAATGAGGTTTTTACGGGAAAATCTCAGACCGAGACCTTGCCGTATTAACCGAGCGACCGGCAAGGTTTGAGATTTTCCGAGGTTTGAGATCTTCTCGTAAAGACTGAACGATCGAGGTTAATGGGTAGTTTATTATACGGCTTTTTGCTTGGTTCAGTTTTTGCAGACCCGTAATCGGCCCGTTGGCATTACGGGAGAATAATGCCTTAGTATTAGCCAATCAGAGCGTGTTATATCGGCTACAAACGTAAGTCATATAATAAATTTCTGTAATGACCATAGACTTCATAAACACACAGCACCTTGTTCCAGAGAAACCAAGATAAGAGACATTATTTCAAGTTAAAGCTGTGACGTTTGTACTGTCGTGAAATGTAATAATGTCGTGAATTGTAATACCTGTCGTGAATTGTAATTACACTTGTCGTGTATTGTAATACCTGTCGTGAAATGTAATAACAAGTGTCGTGAATTGTAATAACGCACCTGTCGTAAATTGTAATAACATGCTGTCGTGAAGTGTAATAATCCGAGCTGTCGTAATTTGTAACAACACCCTGTCGTATTTTGTAATAGGTCGAGAACCTGAGAACGAGCATTTTTTCAAAAAGCGTGTTTAGTCTTTTCAAGAAATAACGGTTAAAATTGATGACGGTGGTGATGGTGATGATGACAGTGAGGTTGAGGATGATGATGATGATGATGGTCTTATGAGAATTGCAATGCTGTTTATCGATACTGTTATGCATTCAATAAAGAAATGTAAACTGCGATTGGAAAATGGCCTTATGTCACCAGCAAGTTTAAAGAAAATACTTGGTTCACGCAGATTAGTTACTCTGAAGATGATCAATCGGTCGAAAACGTTTGGCAATAATTTTTAACAGCTTTCGACCTAGTACAGTTTTTTTGATGACGTAATGAAATAAAAGAAGTAATGAACGAAAAGAAATAAAATGAAAAGACAAAAAGGGGACAAACAGAAAACTTAGTGAACTTAACAACGAGTGACTACGAATAACCACTAGTGACCACGAATGACAACGAGTAGGAATTCATCGATAACTTTTGATGACATTGTAATGACCTCATTAAATTGTCCTGGGGGAGGGGGGAGGACTGCAGCAACCCAAGCCCCTCCGGGTCGTACAACTATGATCATGAGTTAGTCACTCAGCTAGAGAGTCCGTCAACCAGTCAGTCAGTCAGTCAGTGAACCAGTCATCAGTCACTCACTCAGCTAGAGAGTCAGTCAACCAGTCAGCCAGCCAGTCAGACAATGAGACGGTCGCCGGGCCAATCAGCCAGCCATTCCGTCAGCTATTTAGTCAGACAGTTAGTCACTCAGGGATTCAGTCATTTAACAAGTTAGTGAGTGAATGAGTTTGTAATTGAGTCAATGAGCCTGGGTGACAAGAATTTCCTCCACGACGCTATCTCCTCGTTTCAAGAATTTGTTGCAGCGAGGTTACACATCACTTACATCATAGTTGTTCCATTCTCCGTAAGGTCTATCACAGAAAGTCATGATCTCCCAGAGCAAAACGCCAAAACTCCACACGTCACTAGCAGAGCTGAACGTTCGATGTTTAAGCGCCTCGGGTGCGGTCCAACGAACTGGAATTTTACCTCCCTTTGGGGTAATCAAAAGAAACACGATTTAATGTTAAGATACGAAATACAGTATTTACTAAGGAAAAGGAGCGTGCGAGAAAAACAACTTATCACCGACGAAAGCAAGAAACAGTTACTGTTCGGGTTTTAGAAAGGCTTATACAAGTCAATCCCGCAGAAACGCAGTTTAAAGGTCATTACTCTTGACGGAGTCAGGCATTATACTGTTAGGTAGTTGTCTCATGTTCTTATGTGCGTGATTTATTCAACAGAAAATGTGGAAAGCTTCTTTTAAACTATTAACGTGACCTCGACGAAGAAGCTTGATGATTTCATTAACACCCCCCTGTTTCCTTTTTTTCTTTTTTTCTTTTTAGGCAGTTGATGTAGGGTCTTCTCGAGCTTTTCCACTGCATTACAACAATCCAATACAGATATTACTATAATAATTACAAGAAAATATATGGAAGATCATATATCTGAACTGCGGAAAAAGATTATGGTGAACGCGTGATTGACAATAGGAGTTATAAATATACACACAACTTGAACCGTTGTGAAATCATAGCCTGAAAAACATTCAGGCTTGAACGGGATTCGAACCGTGACCTCTGCAATACCGCTACAGTGCTCTACCAACTGAACTATCTAGCCAACTCGGTTTCGCGGTTTTGATCGAAAAACTTGAGCATGTACCTGAGTCTCGTAATCC
Organism: Orbicella faveolata; assembly: GCF_042242905.1. NCBI lineage: Eukaryota > Metazoa > Cnidaria > Anthozoa > Scleractinia > Merulinidae > Orbicella > Orbicella faveolata. The sequence goes on along the minus strand of NW_028301539.1, from coordinate 6,046,337 downwards.
AGTGGCTCTTCATCGTCTTTAGCATGTAACTCTCTTGAAAGACCAAAATCAGACACCTTGCACAGCATGTTTTCACCGACAAGAACATTACGAGCTGCGAGATCCTAAACCACAAGAAACATTTAAAACAGTTTAGTGAGTTTAATTGATAAATTAGGCTTAGATTAAACTTTGACTAAGGGATATCAACATTAATTCGCCCAACTATGTCATCATGCTATGAACATGATACGACAATTGCGCTCCGCCCCACCGCCTGTTAATTTGGTTTTCTGATATGCGCAATACAGACTTAACCTTTTATCAAGTATTAAAACAATCCAGTCTGCCTTGGAGACTCACGAAATCCTTCAAGGCACTCAGATAATGAGTGCAACTTTTTCGTGATGTAAAAATGGTGATAATATTGAAAGAGGCTCCCTGACTATTTTACATCTGCGTTGGTTCAAACGGCCCATCAGGCAGTTTATCCCAGTTTCCGTAGCATGTAGCGACTAGGAGTATTTCTACTATCCCCTGGGGTGTAAGTCCTCTAGGGATGTTGGTCCATTGCAGGGCTACCCCCAACATCAAATTAACCGGTACCCATTTACACACTTGTGTGGGGAGAGGCACTGTAAGAGTAAACTGTCTTGCGCAAGAACACATAGCAATGACCTCGGCCAGGACTGGAACCAGGAACGCTCGATCAAACACCAGCGCGCTTACCATTAGGCCACCGCACCGCCCATTCCATGGGTACTAGCAATTTAGCTAAGTCGATCGCAGGACTGATAGTTATTAGTACACTATCTTTACCATGTATATACTTACCCGATGAATAAAGTTCATATCGGAAAGATACACCATTCCACAGGCCACGCCCCTAGCCATTCCTATCAACTGAAGGCTCGTCAACTGTCCTTTACGTTTCTACAAAGAAGAAATTCGACTTTTCTATTAGTTCATTTATTAGTCACTTTGAGGTCTTTCAGAGGAGATGTAAGTCTAATCTTATTTACTTCTTTTTAACTGTTTAAAGTTCCATCTCACCCAAACAAAGAGGATTGGACTTCCCCGGAATTTATGTGATGCAACAAAAATACCCAGCAAAAGCACAAACATAATAAAGATCTTTAGTAAATGTACCTGTAAGAAGTGATCTAGTGAACCACTCTCCAGGAATTCTGTGAGAATCATCATCGGCCTGCCTACAAATGCAAATTGATTATAAACTGAATAAATAAATAAATAAATAAATAAATGAATAATAAAGCTAATCAAGAGAAGATCAAGGTATGATCTGTTAAAGTAATTTGATTTATTTATCGATTGTTTAAAAATTTGATTGATTTATTTATTGATTGGTTGACTGACCGCTTGATTGGTTGATTGATTGATTGATTGATTGATTGATGGATTGATTGACAGATTGACTGACTGACTGACTGATCGATCGATCAATCAAATGATTGATTGATTGATTGATTGATTGATTGATTGATTAATTGAATGACTGACTGATGGACTGACGGACAGACGGATTGACTTAACCTATTTTTGGACTTGCGGATTGGGCCTCAGAAGAAGCTAAAGAGGACAGGATAGCCTGAGGCAGAGAGACTGCAGCCAAGTTCTTAACTTGGAGAACGGAAAAATGATGATGATTCTTCTAGAATATTTTGACATGCATAACAGAAGAAGAGAGGGTGGGGTGGGAAATTGCAGCAGGTTTCATTTTCCTTGAATTATAAGAACATACAGGTGATACATAGTTGATATATACTATGAACCTAGTAAATGGCCCAACTCACCATGACTCTTTATAGCTCACCGGTTAGAGCACCCGGTCGGCATCTGGGAGGTCATCATTTTGAATTGATGTTGGGACTCAGATTCTTACGTTGTTTCACGCTCCCGATGTTTTAAAAATTTACATCTTTCTCTCTATATATACCACTTACTTTGGGTAACAACTCCTATGAGTCCGATAACATTTGGATGATCAAACTGACACATGATGGATGCTTCTGACAAGAAGTCCTTTTGGTTTTTCTCGCTGGAACCGGGCTGGAATGAAAGAGAAGACCAGCGTTGTAACATCAGTTTTAACTTATATTGTTCTTTACATATGTTCTTACGGGCCTTGTTTTGAGTACAGCAATAATCTTTTGCACTTTAGTTGTTTGAGTGTTTAACAACTCAGCTTTTAGTTTTGCTACAAAATTCTACCAAAGGATTACAGCACCAAGCGTCAAGAGATCAACTTACCCTCAAGACTTTGACAGCGACAATCTTCTTGCCTTCTCGAGTCTTAAGTATGCCTTTGTACACGTCTGCAAACTCTCCTAAAATACAAAACATGAGGATAAGCAATCGAAACAGGGACGGGCAAAATAACTGAGATACCTGGCTATGGCTCGAACCCGGACAGCGCAATCCGGAGACTAGCGCACTAACCATGAGGCCATCACGCCTCCTTCGCCATTATGTAGACGACCCAGTAATGGCTTACAGTGAATAACAGCTCAGCCAATCAGGCTGCAGCATTTGCATTAGTGTACTAGTAAAATAGGCCAATTTCGATAAATTAGAATTCTAACTTGGCTCGGAGGCTTGGCGGAATAAAACAAAACAAATCACATCGAAGTCGAGGAATGAATAATTTAAAATTTATTTTGTTTTATTTCCTCATGCCTCGGATCCAAGTTAGCATTTTATTATATCGAAATTGGCCTATTGTATTAAGGAGTAATATCTACCTTGTCCAATCATTCCCTCTAGTTTAGTGTCACTTCTGTCGAGTTCATTCGTAAACTTCGATATCAGTTCCATTAAATCCAGATAGTTTCCAGGGTCGATATACTGGTTTCGTTGATCCATGGGATTCGTAGTTTGTAATTCACTTCCTTTAAACAAAATATTGCAGGCAATATTGACTTTTAATAAGAGTTACAACACTTGTATGCAGTTTCGTTGACAATGCTCATCTGCTAAAATATTGTTATCTCGAGCGAATGTGTTCGGAGTGGAAAGAAATTAATGGAACTTAACACGAGAAAGCTTCCAGAAAGTCTTCTTATTTTCCTTAATGGCAACATCTCGTTTTATACAGTGAGGCAAATTTATACATTAATAGTCGATTCTTTAGTACCTAACACGGGTTAACCGGTACAGACGTCTCAATTGCGTTATATAGAATATGGACGTTTTTGAACCTACCTATTTCAATGCTTTTCATATAGGCTCTCTCTACACTCTTTCGCCCTTTCCTAGTAGTATACACATTGAAGCATTAAGTTGACACATAGATATAAGTTAGTCTCATTTATTTGGATAAGCAACGATAATTGATTGGTGGTTAGAGGGGTAGGTTGGTTGGTTACGGTAGATAAGTGGGTGGGTGGGTAGGTAAGCACGCAGGTTGGTAGGTAAGTTGGTTGGTTAAGGTAGATGAGTGAGTGCGTAGGTAGGTAGACAAGTAGGTAAGGTAGGTAGGTAAGTAAGTGGGTAGGAAGGTAGATATGTTAGGTAGATACATTTCATCTACGTAGATACGTTAGGTAATTAGATAGGTAAGTAGATAGTTAGATTGATATACATGTATTACGAGGGAATGTAGACCAGCAAATGTCTTGACCTGAACTTTAATAAATCAATTTAATGACTGGAACAAATCCACAAGGTACTTATTTACGAGACTCACCTGCGGAGAATAATAATGACAACAATTATTATTAAAAGAATTAACACCAGTCCTCCAACTCCAGCACTGAATGCAATTATCTTAAACGCCTTCGATTCATCTGTGGTAATATAACAGCCAGAAATGATAAAGTATTAATCACTGGTCATCAATCGTGCGATAAAAGTTACATCAACCCTAATCAGCCAATAAGTCAAGCTGAAGTCAAAGTCCATGTCAGGATCCATGGCAATCTTTAATAAAGCTTTCTTACTTTGAAGTGCGATATCCATGGCATTTCAAAGAGTTTTTACGTTAGGTGATTTGTTTTTGTTCTAGTTTCAACAAGACTAGAGGGGAAAATGATAAACGTGAAATCGTTTACAAGAAAGAGCAGGAATAATTATGTTAATCTTAACTTGATAATTATTTAATTTTTAACAAACCCGAACCAGTTCTAAGTGTAAAGGTTTTTGTCCCAGCAGGTCCTTTACCGATGTTGTTCACTGCAAATACCTGAGGAAAAAAAAGGACCAAAGTGGTTTAATTTAAAACTTTTATGGTTTGATTGTTTGGCCGTTCTTGTTTGCCTGCTTGTCTGCTTGTTTTTCTTAGCATAAAACGTCAAGATAACATCTAATTGCTGGCGTGTTAAACTGCTTACCCAAACTACGAATTCAAATTTTACCTACATGAAATTCATAAGTTTTTCCCGCCATTAGAGTTTCAAACTGAAATTCAGTTTCCTCTGTAGTTCTTGACTGGTTATCTGAAGAATCATCCTCTCTTGCGTATGTCACTTGATAATGTTTAATGACGCCATTCTTTTCTTCTAAAATCCATGACAAAATAACGGCATCTTCCGGTTGTGCAACCGATACTTCGGGTTTTCCAGGAACTATAATGTGTAAAATAAACCAATCAAGAACATCAAGTTCCAAGCGTGATCTCTTAAACCTTGGCCACAGCAAATTATTGCTGCACGCCACACAAAATTTATTTGCTTCCGATTGGTCGAGAACGCACAATTAATGCAAAATCGTACAGTCGTAAGCTACATGCAGAAAGAGCTTTTTTAAAAGTTTCTATGGTGACCAAGCGCACCGTATTTTCTAAATTTAAATCCCGATCACGAATAAACGCCGATTTAAAATATGGGTGTGTCCAGGCACTAGCATTTATTTGGAGAAGGCCTTGTGGAAATAATCTTCGTTAATTAACAACCCTCACAGGGAAGGTAGATAAAGTCTGAATACGAGCCAAGTGGCCCATCAGGCCGGTGCTTATCTCGGGGTTCTGTAGCACGAAGCGACAAAGAGTATTTCTACTTCCCCCTTGATGGGATGCTAGTCCATCGCAGGGTTACCCCCAACATTTAATTCGCTGCTACCCATTTGTACACCTAGGTGGAGAGAGACACTGTGAGAGTAAAGTGTCTTGCCCGAGAACATAACACAATGTACCTGGTCAGGGCTCGAACCCGGACCGCTCGATCCGGAGACGAGCGCACTAACCATGAGGCCACCGCACCTCCCACTAACAGTCCTTCACGATGATTCTGTAATGTTGCGTTCAGTTGGTCCTGTGGTATATCTCAAACCTTGAGAAACGTTTGGGTTGAACCAAAGAAAATCAAATTAATAGCAATCATCTGTGTTAGATGATTTACAGAGGACATGATTATTATCTTACAGCACATTGTAAATTTTCCACAAACTCAAAAACTTACTTGATCCATTAGTCCTTACGGAGATTGCTGCAAAGTTTCCTTCAACTCCATGTCTTCGTTTCGCCACCTCACTCACTCTGTTTTTGGCACGAATCTTAAAAGTATAATTCACAAATGACGAAAGGTTCGTTACCATTACATGGGTCACGTTTAAACCTTCCTTACGTGGTAAGTAAGTGACAACACTTTTGCACTCTTTATCAACACACTCGTTGTCGTCATCATTGACACATGGCTTTCGACAATCGACGTCATAGTGCACGTGAGTCTGGTCACCGGTTATTGCAGGCGGCAGCCATTTTAACTCCACTACACTTTGGTTGAAGAATGTAACGTTAACGTCCCGCGGGATTGTGGGCAAAACTAAAAAGAAAAAGATTCTTGAATTTATTATTAGGTAATTAAAAAGACATTAGGGACCGTTCATTTTTTATAAGGTAGGGGGGGCTGGTGGGATTTGGGGGGGGGGGGCCATGCGAAAAAAAATGGCTTTCGAGGGGGGGCCATCCCAAAAAAATAAGGGAAAAAGGGGGGGTCACGTGAAATATTTTAGTAAAACTTTAAAATGGCATGATGTTTGAATATCAAAAAAATTGCTATAGAATAAACATAGAAGGCAGGATACAAATTTATTACAAACTTTCCTTCTGCTTTAAAAAAACGTTTGGTGACAAAAAGCATTTGTAGCTACTGAAAAGAAGTATTTAACACTGTTATTTTCGAATGCAACTTTCACTGGCACTCATCTTCATCTCCGCTGTCGTCGAGTTCTTCGTCGCCGCTTGCGCTGCTATGGGAGTCTCTTTCACCAATGCTGCAAGAAGCAGCAATGCTTTCCGTCAGAGTGTACTCTTCAGGGTACATGAAGGTGTAAACATAATCTCTGACTTCCCGCTCAAGGTTGGTGGTGATTCTGCTTCTTGCAGCATTGGTGAAATAATTTCCTTCCAAGAGCTGTGCGACGTATGGCCCATCTCTTCTAAATATCGACGTGGCAACATCCTCAACTTTAAGACACTCTTCCGGGACGGCCGTTCTAGGAGGGTACACAAGGCATTGTGGAAGATCATTTCCTAGCGGGTTTCCAACACAGATTCCATAAACTCGTTGGACGTTGTTTTCAGTCCGCTTCCTCTTTCTGTCATTTGACTTTCCGCGGTTTTCTTTTTTCCTTCTCCTTTTGTTGATGTGCTGTTTGAGTATGCCTTTGAATATGCTGTTATAATTGCTCTTCTTATTTCCTAGGTTTCCATGTCCTGCGTGACCTTCGTCAACTTAGCTTCTGTACATTTGATCTGTTTTACATTAAAACTGTAGGCAAATTCTTCGCCCTGCTTTAAAGCAAGCCCATTGGACTGAAAGAGTGTGGAATCGTGTTCCTTTACATCTTTCAATATGACATTCAACTTTTCCACCATTGCTCTGTGCTCTTTGATGGAGAAGTTCAGTTTTCTTCCATCACTGGGCTTCAACTGGTACCCTTGCATGGAAAACTCACTCGCCCTTTCTGAACAGCCATCCGCACTTAGAAAGATTGCTTCTTTTGCTTGTAAGATGTCAAACTGCCTGGATCGTTCAGCTGTAAACCTTTTCTTAAACGACTCGTCGCTTTCGCCATTATTGCGCATTTTGGAATGAGCCTCTTTCATGATGCTCATGTAGTAATGCGCTCTTTCCCTGATTGGATTAACAATATAAAGAAGAAAGAGCATGGAAGTGGCAGGCTGGTTTTATCTGACCCAGAGAGCGTTGCTCTATTTGCAGATAGGTTTATTGTCAAATCGAAGTTTGTGGTGGATTATCTTCAGCATCTTGAAGTGCTGGAATTTAAAAGGAAAAAGAGAGCAGAAGAAAAGGCAAAGTTAAGTAGGGAGGAGGATTATCCTTGGACTGAGTTGTGCGAAGATCTAACCAAGCCTAAAAAGCTACGTGTTCCAGAACTAAACAAGTACTCAAACCACCACGGGCTGAAGCAGCATTTGAAAAGCAGCAAGAGTGAGAAAGTAAAGGCAATTGTAAGACATTCATGCTTGTAGCAGAAGAGTCCTCTCAGAGCTGGCCAACCAACACTGAGAAATGCCAGGACAGTGACACAAAATGACAACAGGGCAAGTGCTGACAGCAGTGAAAGGGATGAAAGTGGCAATGATGAGTATAACAGTGATGCCATTGACTCTGGGGGAGAAGATGACTCAAGTGACGTCATTCTTGCATTCATCAATTCAGATGAGGAAGATGCCAATGAGAGGCCAAATGCCACACACTCAGGGCGAGCCATAACTAGGAGGTCCGAAATTGACTTCTCTTTCTTTTGATTTGTTTTTTTAAACAACAGCTCTCTGTCGTATAGAGATTGTAAATATTGTCTTCATAGTGAGCACAATAACGTGAAGTAGGGGGATAATAGAGAAATATTAAAAAAGTTGAAATCTAAATATTTTTTGTTCAATTTTTTTTTTGGGGGGGGGGCCATCCCAAAAAATGACCGCTATAAGGGGGGGCCATGTGAAAAAATTGGTAAGCTGAGGGGGGGTCATGCGATTTTTCAATGGTGCTTCCCAAATCCCACCAGCCCCCCCTCCCTCATAAAAAATGAACGGTCCCTTAACAAACAAAGTGAATGCTTTTGATCAACAGAGACCATGGCGTGTTTACAACATTAGACAACAAGTTAACTTATGTCCCAATCCACAAATCGTCGGCCATTGTATCGGTAACAAGGTGGCAGTTCCAAAGTAAAAGAGCGCAATGGTTGAATTGATCACTGTTTAAAGTCATTCCACTGAAATAAAACCGGCACTGAGATTTTTGTCAAACTACATATTGACTGTTCATGTTATAGGAACTTAAATTTGGAAATAAAAATGAGGGGTCCCCATGTTCGTTTAGGAGCAACAGCACCTTGTTTATACCATATAAATCCTTATAATAGCACCATGATTATAGTCACGATTGCTCACTAAAATCACGTTTCCGACGATTGCTTCTTGCTCAACACTGAGAATTGGTCCACATTTACTTTACATAGAGAAATTTATTACTCAATTCAACACAACAGAAAAAAATGATAGGTCACCGTTCTCGTTTTCGAGAAAATGACGATTTACCTCTATGGCGAGGTCCAGCCGCAAAGAAAAAGCCGCCATTTTTTAATGCGCACGCGCTAATCACGCGTGAAATTATGCGCAGTGGGGATGCGCAATGCAATACTGGGGAATGACCTTAAGTGAAGTAAGTTAATTCCCGAATTTTATATAATAGAATAAAATCATTGAATAGCGAGTCCCATTCACATTTTTTCTTACCCGTGCAGTTAAGGCCAGTCTGATCGTTGTATTCTCCTTCAGGGCAACCTAAAACAGAAATTAATCAAATTCAGGCAAGTGTAGCTGGTACGGTGTGCAAGAGTCTTCATTGCACTGTGTTATGAGCATAATTCATATAGCTTGCGCGTCGGGTGATGGTGCACAGTTATAAAGTGCTCCTTGTTTCCATTGTTGCTGTTGTAGTTGCTTTAGTACCGCATTTGTACCAGTCTACGTACAACATGAAGCGTTAGCCATTCCCTCTTCAGGAATTTTAAACCTCATATTGATTTTGTTACGGCTTTGTGTGGGAACAAGAACATTTCAATGATCAATTAGCGAACGTTTATTAAATACTATGACGGAGGATGGAGATACTGAGGGGTAGTTAGGGGCAAAAATATGGTACGTTCCTAATATGTTTCGAATATGCCACTTGGATTGTAATTTCCATATTTCCACAAATTTAAATTTGCTTGTTCAGCACATGGAGATGATTTAATGAGGGAAAGGGCACTCTGAATATTTTCTTGCTATGAACAGGGGGCGGGGGCAGCCTAGAAAATTGAAAGCCTAACCAGAGGCGTTCCGAAAGTGTTTATGCTTCCAATTTCTATGTCTTCATTCCCACTCATCGTGATCTCCTTCACTACGTATTCATGAAATGGAAACGCGTAAAATATATTTGATCTCAGCAATGCAGTCTGAGAGATGCAACTGCAGTTCCATGACTCATTTTTCCATTAAGTATAGGAAAAGCATACCTTCGCATATCCCTTCATTATTCTGCATATCTTCTTTACAAATACATCTTCCTTCAAGTGCAGTGGTGTTCCACTCGCCATTACTTTCACAGTGAACGTACAAGCTGCCTGATACTTGAACGGTATCTTTGTCACAGTTTCCTTTCACTCGAACGGGTTGCGAATCAGTTGCTGGAGCTACAGTTCGTGGTAGTGACATCAAACTGTGACTGAGTGTTTCATCTGGGCAAACGTTGTAAGTCACTTTAACAGAGAAGAGAGTACTACAGGCTCCATAATTATGGAATGCTAAAATAACATGTTTTTCTTTAACAAGGACGCTTATTGTTTCAGAAGTTTCTTTATCGGTAGTCTGATTAATTTCTGATATTCTTTTATACGCAGCTAAGTTACTGAGAGGGTCAGGATAGAGACCTTGGTCTTCAATAAACTGGTCTGACTGGTGTACGAATAAGTCAAAAACATTCACGCAGTAATATCCTCCATTATTGGGAAAGTAAGAACAACTTCTGATAAAGTACCGGACAGTGATATCGATCATGTTAGCTTCACTGACTGTGATTTGATCACTTAATAGCCAATTGTTTGGCTGGGAATGAGACTGTTTTAAGTCAACATCACATGCTACATATCTTGGAGGAGTAGTAGTCAGTCTTTTCCACTGAAAAATAAAACAGTAAAAATTAACAAACAATCAATCAGCCAATAAAAACAGAAAATCAAATACCTCTCAGAGCATTTACCTATGTAGTAAAACCAAAATGATTTTTTTCACAGTTTGCCTTAACCATTCAGCAGAAGGTTGAGTATAAGCGCTTGTGGAACAGTGGGGCAAGGCGGTTTACTGCTCTGGGAGGCGATTGGAAATAAAGGGAAAGGCATTTATTTAACAATTACTTCACGAGCGCGCGTTGGATAGGAGAGAGCGCCGAGTTGGCTATATTCATTTTATATCCAACAAGCGCGAATAGAACAATTGTTTTATTAACACGCCCTCAAAATATAGACAATCATGAACATAAAATAAAAATAAGAACGACCCCAAAACATTACGCGTACGTTTACCATATTTGTAGAGCACGGTATAAATGCTCATATATGTTACCAGTGATGACAAAGCTAGTGGAAGTCTTGAATCGCATTATCCAATGATCCAGATTTTTATAATAAAGGACATCATGCTACAGGTTAACTCTCAAACTTACCTCTGATACCCCAGTCGACTGTTTCATAATCCAATGCCACTTGTGTTTATCTGTATTTTCTAGTTCCCTTTGAATTGCTGACACCAAAGCTACAAACGTCAAGGTGGGTAAAAAAGCAATCCAAATATGCTGCATGTTGATCACTCATAACTAAAAAAAGAGACAAAGAATAATTTAAAGTTTGGAGGCGGTTGCTTTAAACAAGATCAAAAGCCTAGATACCAGTTGTTCAAAGGGTTAATAACGCTATCCACCGGCGAAATCACTATCACAGGAAAGTGAAGTTTGTTCTGCTAACACTTATCCACGATGTATCCAGTGGATAGCGTTAATCACCCCGACACCCTGGGTTGTAAATATCGCTAGATAATGCCTTAACTCTCACTCTGTCACTATCTTATTTGATATGAGGTCACCGGGCTGACATAGAAATGAAATTATCACTATCGTTGTACAATGTACAATCACTATACCATCATGATTATTGCTAGAAACGTCGTTGACATTAGTGTAAATAAGAAAGTAAAAAGGAATTCAACTGTCTTGAAGAACCCAAGCAATATCCCTAGCTGAAATATTTAATCAATCTTTTCTTTCTGGGATCTACCCAGCAAAATTCAAGCTCGCTAAAATTGTTCCAGTCTTTAAAATGATACTCTTCCTGAAGACTATCGACCTATCTAGTTGTTGTCGACTTATAATCGAATATTTCAAAAGTTTATATATAACAGACTTCTTAGATTTATTGACAAAAATAATACACTTTAATATACTTTGTAACTTCCAATATGGGTTTTGAAGCAAACAAACCACACAACATGCAATACTAGATATTCTTAACACTATATACGGCAATATGGACAGCAGAAAGTATACATGTGGTATCTTAATTGATCTTAAAAAGGTGTTAGACACAGTTAACCGTAGCATCCTATTAACTAAACTTAAAAATTATGCTATAAGAGCAATATTGGTGCATGGGGTTACTGCCAAAAAACACAGTTCAAACGATTGCTAGTCTTATAAAAACGTGCACTGCGCTTGAGTTTCTTTCGGAACACCTGAGAACATGAAATCCTTTTATTTCTTAAAGCCAAGTGCTTTCCAAAGTCATTCTTAGTTTTCCAGCATTTGTGCTACTTGATGTATGAAATCAATACACAAAATAGCCCAGTAAACCTCCAGAATCAACTTCTTAAAACCAGTACAATACGTAACTCTAAGACAAGATCATGATCCGAGATAAAATAAAGAAACTTTCTCCTTGATGTGTTAAAACGTGAATATGACTATAGTGAAGTCTCCCAACTGATACAGAAATTTTCTAAACTAACATAGTTTATTGATAATAGTATTCTAATCGCCTATGTATGTGCACATTACACTGTTACTTTGTTTTCGGTTACCGGTAGTTTTTGTACCTTTTGTAATTTTGTTGTAAATATTATCGTTACTTTTTTCTTCCTTTCCTTTTTAAAATCAACTCTTGCCCCCGCCTCGATTAGCTCTGGAACTAGCTGCGGGAGGCAGGCAATTGTAACTTTACGTAAGAAAACAAAATAAAATTAAAGTTTAAAGCTCAAAGCTCATTGCAAAACATATGCAAAAAAAGAGACAGCAGGCATAAATAAGTAGAACTGTAGGCTGACCCATACGTTCCATTGCAGCCGCTGTCTAAGAGTCTGGTATACGTATACGTTCCTCTCTGGGAAGAGGGGAGGAGCGCGGGCCGCGGGCTCCTTTCGCGGCTCGTAATTTAATCTATTAGTAAAGCTAAAAACTCAGGCACCGACTCTAGCATCGCTACACTACAGCTAGTCAGCGGCCATTGGTGACATTCCTTACATAAGGGACTGTACAATAATTACTTGGAGGGGGCGCATAGGAGAAAATGACAACAAGAGAGAGGGGGGGGGGGTTGGATGTAAAATTTAATACATGCAGGAGGGGCATTACTTTTTCATTCCTTTTTTCAAACTGAAAAAATAGTGGAAGAGTTATTTGAGTTCAAATATAAATACTACCATTGGAATAAAACTGCCAAATTCATCAACTCTAAGGTGTTCTGATCTATGAACTGTTGTTTTCCTATCTGTCATGCAGTAGGAAAGGAATGCCTCTGTTATATGGGAGGAGACTTTTTTCAAGGGGTGGGGGGTTAGCCTTAACATTACCATTATATGAGGGGGGTTGAAATTAATTTTTGGTTAACGAGAGGGGGGTATGACTTAGTTTTGGGGTATATTTCACCCATTTCCCAGCCCTCCCCCCCCCCCCCCCTTCCAGGTAATTACTGCACAGTCCCTAAGATAGACAAGAGATAGATTATGAGAAAAATATATAGAATTTTATAAAGAAATAGCGCGCGTAGAACGAAAAATAAGTAAAAACTAAATAAGTAAATAAAAAATGGCTACAGAAAACTGGGGAGAGTACCTGTCCCCAGGGAAGGGGCTTCTGTCCTCTTCCCATATTTCTTTCATTCATAGGAAACCAAGATAGTGGCGTTCCAACTCTTCAAGTAGACCGAAAAACGCGGGACTGTAAACAATCTACAGTCTACATAAGTTTCTGATTTCGTTATTCAATTTATTGCGTCAACGACATGCATACAAGTTTTCCCATGGTTATACACGGCATATAGTTTCTTGTCTAAACTAATTTCGAAGTACTCGAGCACTGATGATTTATTGACTTGCCAGACGGAATTTGCTTGTTTTACAACAGCTCTACACCATAAATTTACTTGCATCGCAAACCTTCAGATTCTGTCTAAGGGGCGATTTAAAGAAAAGGAAGGCTTAAATTCTCCCACTCAAACCATCGTTTAAATTACTCTGAATGAAAACTTTTCGCACTTATCTGCCTGTAGACATGAACATGTATGGGCGTTTACACTGGCCCGTGAACACCAGTTTATTTATTTTTAATTATCTTTTTTTTTTTTTTTAATTAGCTTTTTTGGTTATTTCTTTATTTAATTTTACACATTTTTCTCATAATTTTTATATAATTTTCCATGTTCCGGGATGTGCCAGAATGTTCCATGCTCCTGGTTTTATCGACGGCCCTATTAACACGCCGTTTTATCAATATCATCAGTAGTTTCGCACACACTCACAGATATAGAACTACGAAAGCATGAACGAAGCACTATCCTGAGCTGTCGTCTTACCACTCGCGCCTTTGGTGATTTGAAAAATGTTATACATGTATTATACGGTTTTTTTTTTTTGTTGTTGTTATAAGTACACAAAGCAGAACTGTACGGGTCCGCAAATGATCCCAGGACCGCAAATGATCCCCAAATTGGACCGGAAATGATCCCGTATTGGACCGTAAATGATCCCGATCAAAAAATATGGAATGGCATGGATGGCGGGATGGTGTGGATAGGGAATTGGCGTACGTAAATACCGATGTTTTTATTAAAGCCATCTTATAATTATACTGGCTTACAACTTGCTCTTTTTTTCATACTTTCGACTAAATTTTGTTGCTAACTACGACGTTGTGAATATCACCACTCAATCATCAAAACACGACTTGGCTTGCATTTCTTTGCAATTCTCAGTAAAATTATGATCAGTGCAACATATCCTCCTTTGTTAAACATTGATATTTCGGTGTTATAGTTAAATCACATTTTATCAACCATTAACGCCACTCGTCTAAAGTTTTAAACTAAAATCTAACCATGAAGCAACTATTACAGAAGATGCTGTCACCTGAGTAGACCCACAAGCCTACAACGCTTCATCACTCTGTAAAACACCTAGTGTGTAGCACTGGAAATTTGAACAAATTTATTTTGTAATTTTTCCTTGGTCGTATTTTAGCTTTAATTCATCGGAAATGACTACTTGATTATTCTGAGAAACCAAAATTCCAAGCTATAGTTATGAAGTTCAGCTTCATGACCAAGCAAGGCCAAGGCTTGCACTTCGTTTTGAAAATTAGCTGTTTGATAGATGTTTGATACTATCGCCACCGGGATTTCGAGAATGTTTACAAGTATGTGTTTTTCTAAGACTTCTAATTCAATAGATCGTCTTCACGTGACGTGTTTTTATCCTCATCAGGCATAAGAGGCGGTATATTTATATCTGTTTACAATTAGCGTGCTTCGTTCGGACTCCAGACCATTTTGAATTTCAGGGTTATGGAGGTTGCGTGACACAAGGCTACGATCGAATTTGTTGAAAAATATACACTTATCTCATGATTTTGAGCCTTTTTTAGAAGTTAGAGTATTAGGAAAAGTGCTTATGTAAATGCTTTTTTGTTTAGTACTGATCATCAGTCGCCTAGAAAGCCAAAGTAAGTTCCAGAAGTTTACACTATATTCCGGCCGCCATATTGGTGTACCACGGATGTACATCAACATGGCGTTTTCTTGCTGGGCTCTGTAAATTTCTGGGAAACATTTACGACGAATATCTGAAGTTTGGGGAAACGCACAGGCCTAAAACTTGGAGAAGTGTCTTATTTAGTTATCTTCTATAGCGTACATCACAATTTCTTAGCTTTTTCCATTGTTTCGTTTTCGATTTATTATTTTCTTTTATTGCGTGACAGTGAAAACGATCTGTACTCTTCGAAGAACAACACAGCAGCTGTGGAATATTTTTTTGTAAAATGATAAAACATGTTTTTTAGTTCATAATTCTTGTACATGTTGTCACCTTCCTCTGATATAAATCCATGCCATTCCTTATTTTTTGATCGGGATCATTTGCGGTCCAATATGGGGATCATTTCCGGTCGAGGATCATTTGCGGTCCAATTTGGGGATCATTTGCGGTCCGGGATCATTTGCGGTCCTGGGATCATTTGCGGACCCGTACAGAACCTGTGTTCAGACGCCTAAAACGTCTTGTGTTTTACGCGGAAAAGGGACTTTGTTTCGATGAAATAAAGGAAATAATAATCGTCTGGACGCAGGGTAAGACCGAAAAAGAAATATCTGTCTTGAACCAATACTAGTTCACCTGGTTTTGCTCAACAAGTGAAAACCCTAACTTGGAAGACGTTCGTTCACTAGTACTACTGCAGATATCTTTGACTAAGCGGTCTTGAAATAAGACCTGTAATTTATTGAACCTTTGTATTTTACGGCATTTAATATACTGTAATTCAAGTTATTTCCGTCATGATAAATTCAGTGACCTAATGCAAGCATCGTCTCCTAAACAAGAATGGAAAGTCATTGCTGAATGTAAATTGTCGCCGAAATTTAAGCTGAACTGAAATCTCACTCCAACCCTCAACCTGCTCTATCAACATCACGAGGAAAAGAGAGAATATTATAATGGACAAACATTCGTGAACAACAAAACAATTTGTAAATGAAACAAATTAACTTCACGTTAGCGCCATTGTTATATAGTATTAACGTTCGTTCTGACCCGCGCATAAGCGGACGCCAAGCAACGATATCAGAACTCTGTTTTATGTTCCAGATTTATTTTAGGAACTGACTCTTTATGAGATCTCACAGCTCTACTTGAAGGCAAAAGCCCTCCGAAGCTGAAATTGACTGAGCGGGTGATAACTTCCTCATGGCAGCGAACAGCGCTGCAGCGCAGTATTTCTTTTACTACACGGCATTAATTCATCTACTAGTCGGCTACTAGCTGCCAAACAATGGTCGTTTATATGTCAGAAGGAACATTAGTTCACAGCAAACCAAAACCATGCAGCAAACCGAAATAATAAACTTTTCGCAAATGTCAACTGTTTAACTCATGTTATCACTTACAGAATGCATGCATGCCACAACAAGTTATATACTCACCAATTCGTGATCGACCAACAGTGCTGATTCATCGAACGATTCTTTGAAAGAGTAACCCAAAGTCAGACAACACGAACCTAGCGTAGAGACTGTATTACTTCTACGGTTGACCTGATCTGCGCGAACTAAATAGAGAGATATGCAATAAATATGCAGATATCAAATACTAATAATTTGACAAAGGATGATGTCACTGTCAAAACTGAAGATCAGTTTGCGTGACTACATGGTACCCACTCGTGTCGCGGTTTTAGCGTGACCGAAGAAAGTATTACAGTTTGAAAATGTGCCCTGTGCCCTGTGCCCTGAAAACGTACATCGGTGGACTGAGCAAAAGTTTTGTATGGCGTGACTTTGATCTGCACGGGCAAACAGCCCGCATATATTGTCCTAAAACAAAGCTGTCTCAAAGATTTGCATGTTACTATTTACGTCAGTCAACCAAGGAGAACGAGCATGGGTTCCCCGTGTTTCACTGGTTGACTGAGGCGAAAAGATGTTTACTGCTGCAGTTTTCACAGTATTTTTATAGAGCGCGCAGTGGTCGAAAAAACTGGTTAGAGTTTTGAAAAACATGGCGTTGGAATAGAGGTGTCTCGTCTAGAGCGTTGATTCTCTCACTGAGTTTCCTTCATCAACATTTGCGTCAGACTTAACTTTCCTTGACGACGAAGAATGAAGCATTCAAATGTGCCCTCAAAAAGTTCAACCTAACTAAGGATTGCGTGTTAAACTCCCGTCAAAATATGAGTAGTTATGACGACAACCGTATGACCCGGGAAATAAGAATAAGAGACAAAAACAAATTGAAACGAAATCCACCACTCACACCTTGGTATAAAGGAGACACTTTGAACCCGTTTAAACTTTTATCATTGACGGAAGTGAAGTAAAACACAGTTCTTCATTGTTGGGTTTTAAACTTCATAATTTGCCTGTTTGCGTGTGCAGTAAATGTTAGATTTCGTTCCGAAGTTCATTAACTGTGGGCAAACTTTTTTTTAAGGGTTTAAGCCTCTAATTTCGTAGAAAATGTCATGTAACCATGGAAACATGGTTTACAAGAGCTCTCTGGGGAAGGATCGACACCGACTAAGCGGAATGTGATCAAACATTCGTGTCAGGAACTGATCAGTGAGGACAATCAGGGTATCTTTATTTATTCACTTAGGGTGAGAGTAACAAGAGAGTTGTAAACAAACGACACGTGAGCTATAACAAAGTTGCTACCTTTTACTAGGTCTAAAATTTTCAGTTGTAATTTTCATAGAACCAATATAAAGATTTCGTTCGAAGCCAAAAATGGAATGCTAATTCTAAAAATATCAAAAAGACCTCTGCCTTTTTTCTAGAAATCTTTTGAACACATTATCCTACCCGCCTCCTACAATGTTTTTATGATTAATAAAAACCATATACCAGTATACAGCATGAGTGAGCATAATATATAGATTTAGCCAACCCTAAAAAGCGCGGAGTTGCCATAAAACACTAATCATTTTAATACTCAGCACAATAACCTTATTTCATCAAAAAGCATTTAACCAAGCCGAATGAATTGAACAAGCAAAACAAGGAAATCTCCACAAACAATATACGCAAATCACTCCATGCAAGTCTCTTTTAGCAACTGTTGTTCGCTTTTTTAAAGGAGAAGGTCACTCCAAAAAGCCTACTTCTTTTGTCTCCTCCTATAGCAAGTAAACATTCAGCTTTTCCACTGACCTAAGTTTAAGCTTCTGAAGTGCCCGCTATCCTGAAGAATTTCGTCTCGAAAAAGCGACTTCGGAGGCCTCCATTTTGAAGCTGCCTGGCAGCCAGGCCGTGTTTATGTAGCCTCATTCCGTCCGACTCGAAATTGGAGGGAAGGAGAAAAACCTGCAACTGACTTGGCATCCTTCACAAGGTCAGCAAAATCTATTTCTTCCCTAGCGATTATCTACTTCGCTATTTTAAATGCTACCATTTCGGAGTTTGGAGCATGTTTGGCTCAAAATGATGTGGCTCAAGAACAGCCATAACCCAAAGTGGAAGTTAAAAAGCTCATTCGAAGCCATTTGGACAAAATCTCTTGGACGGATTGACGTCACGAAAACGCGGCCTGGCTGCTGAGTACTGTTCAAAATGGCGGCAACGATGTTCGAATTTTGGGCTTCTTTGGAGACGAATTACACAAGAAAAACCTGCTCTTTAGAGGCTGAAACGTCGGTGAGTTGCTGAAGTTGGTGCAAGATTTTTATTAGTGTTGACAAAAAAATATACGATTTTTGGATTGACCTTCTTCTTTAAAACGCATTAATTTCTCAACATAGATTCGCCGAATAAAAGAATTTTTAAGAAAATTCGTTTAACATTGATTATTATTCAAGATAAAGCCAAGAAATGAATTTAGAAGCCGGAAAACATGCAAAATGTCAAAGACGTGCGGTGTTCAAGTTAATTATTCACGCTGAAGCGTAACTTGAGAACCCAACCGATTTGACAATAGACGGATCGAAACACACCAATGACTGATGACAAACTTTACACGAGTCTTTCAGCCAATACCATCATGGCTATACTGACCAATCACGTTCAAAGGACCAGACTTATAACATCATCGACTGACAAACACTATTCACGTGACTCTGAAGATGACTTCCGCTCAGGTTGTCGAAACGTCAGTCACCAACAACAGTTCTTTTCAGAACTACACTCACCCGGATGATCACTCTATACGAACTAATATTAATTGTTGCCGACAGCATTGCAGTCATAGCTTTATCTGTCCTATATGACCATCAAATTACCAGAAGTTCACCAATAAGCATTTCACCATACCGAGAGTCTACCGAAGGAATTGAAGAAACAAAATGAGGAACTCTCCTTAAAAAATATGCAAAGAAATGCATTTAGAAGGGATTAATAAGTAGATGAGTGCTTTTCACGCAGCTGGTGAGAGTCGTAAGCAAACGTGACAAGTTTTAGAAAACACGACGGCAAGTTCTACAACAAAAAGTCGCTCACCGCAATTCGCCTCAGTCTGCGTGAATCGTCCGGGAAGAAACTTTCAACAAACGCCAATGTTGTGAAGACTGTAATGAGCCAATCTTTCGATCGATCAAGGAATAAACCATTTCTCCACAGTGTTTACTAAACATACTAAACAAGCGAACATTCTCGAGTTAATCTTCACTAGGCAAGGTTTTTTATGTCTCCCTAACCCCTGATGTTCCTCATCGGTACCTCTTAAACAGTGTGTGGACCTTTTTTTTCCCTTTTCAGGCCAAAAGTGGTAATATAAAGGACCTTCCAAAACTCGTGCACGCACAGAGCAAGTGGCGCACGTACAGACGTTGTACGGACAAGCACGTGACAACCAAACCTTCTCGGCTCGATGGGCTACCAAATTCTCTAAGGTATGGGGCTCCGGCGCGCGGAAGCTCCGCTATTATTACATGATCTGCCTATTGTGCTTCGTGCACGTGACACTCGCGCGAACGACGTCTTCTATTCGAAGTTTTGTTATGTACTAAGTATAGCATTCTTTTTTATATCATAAACAGGTTAATAATACACACGAAAAAATTACTCGATTCTGATTGGCTAAGAGCAGTGCTGTTCAAGTGTAACACCAGTGCAAATTACACATCGAAATTCTGGATTATGATTGACTGAAAGAAAACAGGAACTTTTCAAAGAAAATGATATCACGTAAAATGATGACGAACATTTTGTGCTGAAACTTTGAAAAAAGTTTTCTCAAATGAGAAAAAAATGGCTTCAAGAAAGATCTTCCGGCACTTCTTCAGCGCGAATTTTTTCATGTTTATATTATTAATAAGTAATCATACGGTTTTTTATCTTTCAATCTGGAGTTAATTTGCAATTGTGAGTTTTTCAAAAAGCTGAAATTGCACGAGCCGCTTCGGCGAGTGTAATTTTGAAAAACTCACTCGTGCAAATTAATTCCAAATTGAACTCGAAACCGTATGATTACCTATACAAATTAGCTACGAGTCTCCGGGATGTTCTAACTTTTACAGCGCTTAAGATAGCTGGTTGGTGAAAGTTTGGATGATGCTCTCCACTGGATAAATCACTATGTATTTAGTGCTGGGATGGCAAAGTTTGTGTCGTCAACCTTTCTGCAGTGATTTACCCGTTGGATGGCGTTATCCACACTCAGAAAGGGTGCCGTTTAGGCATTATGCAATATATTCAGCCTTCTGTCCAGGAAGTAGCAAATGTTTATCATGCCAGATCGGATGAGAATTTTGCAAACAATCTGTAGTAGAAATGCTATACACGGTTTCCTTAGCAATCGATTTGATGGGTGTTACTAAACTTTTTGAATAAAATGAAACTTGTCAACACTATATTTCTTCAATCAAATGACGTGTCTTCTCCATATAGTCACGATCCTCCGTCAATCGTTCTACGTCACCACGCCAAAATTAACATAATCCTTGTCATCATCAACTTCCAAATTCACATATGTCTGCAAATCAAAGAATAGATAGATAAAGAGATTAGACCTTCGACCTTTATGTGTCTCTGCTGATCAGTGTAACGGTTAAGGGAGTCAATGTTGCGAATTGTATTCAGTGAATTGTAGGCTCAAACTCCAAATAAACGAACTATTTAATGAACCAGCCACGTAATCCGGAAAATACAATAAACGACTAATCACAATGGCTAAAAACGGTGAAGAAGCTAGACTCAAAACTCCAAAAACAGCGACAAGGCTGGACTAAAATCTAAAACACGGCAAGAAAATACAACAAAGATGAAAATCTGCAAAATTACGACAGCGAAGTTAAAATGTACGTGCGAGCACATTCTGAGCCACGATTGGCTAGTTAAAATCACCTGAAGTTACGCGCGCGGACAAGAACTCGTACTAAGGCGAGAGGGGTGAGTTCAGAGTTCATAAAGCTCAAAACAGTCAACAGAAGTGATGATACAATTGTATCGTTCCTCTCTGACTGCCAATGCTTCATTCTGGGCCGAAATTCGTCAGTTATTTCAAACTGTTTCGGATAGAGTGGTCGAATTTTTGTTCCTGATTCAGGCCGAAGCTTCTTATTTGTTTAACACCTAACATTGATGTGCAAATGGGCAAGCAATCGTTGTTTTTGACAGGCCGCGTTAAGACTAAAGTACGTTGTTAGTGATTTGGTAGCATAATGTCACCTCAGGCCCAGTGAAAATTGGCCGCGAACATCTAGCTCGACTTTGTCTTGGTAGATATGCTTCATATTTATCCCCTCCTCTCTTACCCCCCAAAAGGAAAGGTTTCTAGACACTGTGGATAAAAGCCACACAAATTGCTCAATAAGACCACAGCTTTAACAGTGAGTGTCCATTTCTGCTGTGTGTGCTACACTGACACATGTTAAAGAACTTTACAAACCTTGTGGTCATCCAGAAGTCTTCTGACCGCAGAGCAAAGCCATCGGAACGTTGGTCTCTTCTGAGGTTTTTCTTCCCAAGAATCGGTCATGATGGAGCACCTGTAAAGCAGTTATGTATACACGTTATTTGCCGGCCGGGAGGTCCATATTGGGAAAAACTGCGCCCAAGGGCATGGCTTTTACCAATACGGGCCGAGCAAGGCCGGCAAATAACGTGTCTATTTTCTCTCTACGGTATTGCTTTGAAAGCAACTTTTGTGTTCAATTTTAATTAAAACCGTTGAGTTCAAATCTGGCGTACGCCTGCGTTTGACATTCAGGCAAAAAAGCCGGTAGCGTTTGCAGAGATTGTAGGGCTGATTTTAAATAAAAGTGACACAGTGTGGGGAAAAAGTACGTTTAAAAAGGTTAGTTTTCGGCCGAAAATGTCGCTTATGTGAGAAAAATAGATGCTAATGAAAAAGAAACGCACGGCTTGAAAAATCGAAAATGGCTTTATTTGCTGCTTTCTTTGACTCTTTGTAGATTTTTTACATTATACGCTGTTTTATGGTGTAACAAAAAGCTCGAAACGTTGCCAAACTTGGGAATTTCGGAGTGGTCCGTAACCAGGGTCCGGATAGGATAATCAGGACCGCTGGAGCGCGCGCGATTAACCAATCAGATTCAAGGATTTTGGACCCGGACCGCTGTGAAGCTGGAAGAAAAAATAAAGTGTATTATTACGACTGCATTGCCTTTCTCTCGTTCTCTTAAGAAGGATTTGCGACCTATTTCTGGGTTGATTTCGAAAGCGTACTGAAACAATTTTAGATGGATTTGGAAATTTCAGACTAATGGTTTTAGAGCCAACCGCATTTGGACAGAAAACACTGAGGATGAAGATGGAGTAGAATGTACATGGTAGCACTCGAACACGCTGGTTTGCAGTTTTTATTTCATTTTTCCTCGTTTTCCCATAATTATAGTTCAGTCAGTGAGACGAAACGACCCTCGCTCCTAAAACGAACTTTAACAGTGAGTGTTTAACACTGTCAGTATCAGCATTATCGCATTTCGTTTCTTTTCTTTTCTTTTGGTACGTTTTGCATTTTTACTGATTCTTTTTCTTAAAGATTTACCACTTGTCAAATTTGTTACTGAAATTCCTCTTTGCTATTTTGTATTTACTATCTGTATTAATTTTACTATTTTGTAATGAATAAGTTTGCGATAAAAACTGAACTAAAACCCACAATAAAAATGATTTAAAAAGAGCTACTGTTCTTCAATGTTAACTAAAAAAAAAATTTTATCTAAAAACTTTAACTTTATCAGTTGTTTGATCAAAAGAACCAAATTTAAAGTATAACAATTACACTTCTTTCGTATAATTTTTGGTTCTTATAGCAAACATTTGTTCCAATCAGCCACGTTTTCTCTCCCGTCTATTTTGCGGCTTCCTCTTCATCCATGCCCTTGTTGTGACGTTGTGAATTCATAGCCTTGATACTCTTTTTCATTTTATTTCGATGTCCAGCCAACTTAATTCCTATTTCGTTTAAATCCCCTTCATTCAGCTGAGCGACCTTGTTGAGGGTGTTGACGCCATTAGCTTGGAATGTTTCCAAATACTTCTCCATGTTGATGTATTTTAGCCAGTCGTCCACGGACTGAAATTCTGGTAAATTGACCTCGATAGATCTGAAAGTAATAAAAACAGGTAAAATTATAAAGAAACGACTTGACTGGGCGTCGTCGTTGTTTTATTGTTGTTATTGTGTCCTTGTCGTTATAATGGCTTTGATAGTGACTGACTAGCCTGCGAACGCAGACGTATTTCCGGCTGTCGCTTGTCTCCGCCGAAAATAGGGTCCGCGAACCCGAGCCAGGAAACGATTTCTGTGAGGTAATGACTTTTGTTTCTCTTTGGCCAATCAGATTCCATGATAGAATGAAACTCGAGTGCTCCTCGCGCAGTAGTTCTGGGGCTACTTGAGCTAAACTGTGATTGGCTTAAAATTCCTGCGTCACAGAAACCGTTTCTTGGCTCGGGTTCGCAGACGTTATTTTCGGCGGAGACAAGCCACAGCCGGAAATACGTCTGCGTTCGCAGGCTAGTGACTGACATGTAATACTAGTACGCACGGTTACTGTAACAAGAACGAATCTAATAGTGACATTTAGCATCAAGGTTTTCAGCGGAAATCTCAAACGGCAAACCGCTAGAAGTCACTTAACTAAGCGCTGCGGTCACGTTTGGAGTTCTCTACGTGGGTTTTCGACGCCGAGAAGTAGGTTTGCACGTAAGTGATTTACCTGAACATTTTTTTTATCCCGAATTTCTGTTTATACCACGTCGTCAGTAAGAAATTTAGTAAGCCAGTAGTACATGCTTAGATATAATTTTTAGCCGATGAGTGAAAACAGGACTTTCTGTTGCCATTTGAAAATCAAACACTGCTGTTGTCTGGAAATTGAACATGGCGGCATCTTCAAGTGAAATTATTCTTTATGTTTTCGTAACTAAACTGATAGAAGTCACAAACGTCTAACGCCAAACCGGCGCCTAACCCGAAACTGCCGTTTGCTGTTTGCCGTTTACATGGAAACCTTGGCATAGTGTTAAATGGCTCTAATATTTCCAGAACCACCCTAGCTTTAGTATCTTCATTAACCGACTCAAATTGAGATCAGTACAGGGTAAATGGTTATCAAAGGAGATTTTCTAAGGGTTTTAGAAGTGCGACCTCTCTTCCAGTACGCAAGGAAAACAGTGACGAGAACAGTGAAGTGTTTTATAGTACAAATTTGGTGATTACTGTATTTTTATGTCTTTCTTTATTCATTTATTTTTTAATGCATCATGGCCAAGGTTGAAGTTAAAAGTTAAGTCTTCGTCATGGCAGTGGCCGATCAGGCGGGAGTTTATTCCGGTTTCTGATGCACCACTACTCCCCCAAGGATGGGATGCGAGTCCATCACAGGGCCACCTCCAGTATTAAATTCATATATTCATATTAAATAGTACTTACGTATCTGGGAGAGACGATGAGACATAATCCTTTAGAAGTTCTGGGGATCGAATTAGTTCATCAAAGCGACTAACGATCTCAGAAAACTTGGGTCGTTTACTTTTGTCTTTCCCCCAGCAATCCAACATTACGGAATACAGAACTTTCGGGCAGCCCTTGCGATAGGAAATAACCAAGCAAATTAATTAGTTAATTCACAGACCGGAATTGAAGTACATAAAAGTAGTTATACAAAAACTTACAAGAAATCATCAGTCCAAAATCTGATATAATTGGACGCATAAAGTAGGGATACATGGGCCATTGGAAAAAACCTCTTTTTTGTGGTGGATTCTCATTAATTTGTGGTGGATTACATCGACGTTGATAACGTCAGGATCCAGGTGTGGCTCATGAATAGAATAAGCTAAATTTGTACAACAAATTATTCAGGGACACTTTTAAGGATAGATTGCCTGGTGTAACTCATCCAAATCAGCAGTCCTTAGATTTTTGCTTTCAGTTATTTCTATATTGGCAGCAAACATGTAGTCCTTTTACAACCAAAAAAAGAAAAAAAAAAAACGATAACTTCAACACTAGCAGCACTTCATATGCGATGCGTAAAATTTAAAATTTTAGAAATAGGTGAAGAAAGCGTAAGACAGTGGAGGTACAGTTGTGCCCTTTTCTACACGTCCCTGACTAACTTCAGCGTTTACACACCCATCAAATGTTAAAAATTGCAAAACAAACGTTAACTAATTTTCCGCACCTGAGGAGACTGCAATCTGTATCCAAATTGTACTCTGTTGATAACCTGTTTAAAAAACACGATAAACGAGTTAAAGAAGCTACGCATCTTGGAAAGTATAGCCTAAAATTCTCACGTTCGTCGTTTGCAATCCGTGGTAATCCTTAACCATCCTTGTTCCTCGAGCTGTATTGTTAATTATTATTATCTCTTTGATGTTTTGTATCTTAGTAAACTACTATATTTTCAGGTTCCCTTCAATTTAAAAGTACTTTTGTACCTGGCCAAAATAACTCAAAATGCCGTGACTGAGTTCCTTTCAAAGACTTCAAAGCGCTATTTAAGGTTTTAAATAGTCTGGTCCTTATTGACTACTAACTACTTACTAACCGAGAATGAGGTTTTTACGGGAAATTCTCAGACCGAGACCTTGCCGTACTGACCGAGCGACCGGCAAGGTTTGAGATTTTCCGAGGTTTGAGATCTTCTCGTAAAGACTAAACGATCGAGGTTAATAAGTAGTTAATTATACGGCTTTTTGCTTGGTTCAGTTTTTGCAGACCCGTAATCGGCCCGTTGGCATTACGGGAGAATAATGCCCTAGTATTAGCCAATCAGAGCGTGTTATATCGGCCACAAACGCAAGTCATATAATGAATTTCTGTAATGACCATAGCCTTCATAAACACGCAGCACCTTGCTCCAGTGAAACCAAGATAGGATACATTATTAATTCTTGAGTATGTTAAAGTGTCGAATCAACTATAGTAGAACTCCAGAATAACGTATTGCTTTGTCTACAGCAAAGACTTTAAAATCAACATGGGTAACGGATTAATAAGTAGTAACTTATCTTCTCACGCTCATTGAAATGGGAAGGAATACGTTTCTAAATAGTCCGAGTTTTATACTGTTAAACAACAACTACAGTGAATAAGTCACTAAGTAAGTGCCCAGTCAGTCAGTCAGTCAGTCAGTCAGTCAACCAGTCATCAGTCAGTCCATAGGCGTACCGGCAATTTTTTCCAGGGGTAGCGGTGAATCACTTTCACATGCAAAAAATTTTCGTAAGTTGCCCAAATTTCTCTAAAACAATCGAGTACAAATGAGGGTCACAGGATTCACTAATGGCCTGAATATGTAGTGAAAATAATTTTACATTTCAATCCACGGTGAGAATCAGTTCTTGTATATGAATCTGTCATATAGACCACGTTAAGACATTACTATCTCTGCCATTGCGGGGGCCGAAAATATCAATAATACGATCCATGTCATTGTTTAGTTTAGAGTTGGCCGTATTCCTTTTAATGTAAATCAGTGCGGATGTTACTGACACGCTGTTGCCCCATATGTTGTTGCGGTGGTAGGTTTTCATTCTGCGCAACGCACTGAATGATCTGCGATCTGCAGAACATGATGCAGCAGGTATCACCACAATAATATTCACCACATTGGAAAAATCTGGCAACATATCAAATTTTCGTTCTCATGCGTTGTCTGCAGTATTTCTGAAACAGTCGTGAGTGGAACCCGCGCTCACGACGAAAACTCGCGTATATTTTCTGCTCAGCTTCCAGAATCTCACCGTCGATTTCGTAAAATTTAGCGATGCGGGGGAAGCTTTCTTTATCAGGCGTTTCCCTGTGACACATATCTCCCAAAGCACAGAGTATTTCCTGGTCGTTTCCACTGAACCTGATCTCAAGCTCAGAAAGCACATTATCGAGGGACCCATAAATGCTTAAAAGTTAAGTTGACATTGAGAATGAAAAAAATTCCGGATTCTTACAAAAATAAAGCTTTTTTCCAGTGACAATTTGAGATACGAAAAAATAAGGGGTGTTAAGAAAATGCTGATTCGCACTATTTTTGAGTATTAAGTCTCACGTTATTGTATATTGGTTACCAGTATTGTTATTCTCTGTTTGTCAGTAGCATTGTAATGTGTCGAAACAAATAAAAGCGTTTTTAAAACTCGTTGCCAAATTTCTCTTGTTGCCCCAAAAAACTGACTTGCCCAAATTGTCAAGGGAGGGGTGGGGGGGGGGGGGCAGGGAAAGAGGGCTGCAGCACCCCAAGCCCCTCCGGGCGTACAACTATGATCATGAGTTAGTCACTCAGCTAGAGGGTCCGTCAACCAGTCAGTCAGTCAGTGAAACAGTCATCAATCAGTCACTCAGCTAGAGAGTCAGTCAACCAGTCAGCCAGCCTGTCAGACAGTCAGACGGTCGCCGGGCCAGTCAGCTATTTAGTCAGACAGTTAGTCACCCAGGGATTCAGTCATTTAGCAAGTTAGCGAGTGAGTGAGTTGATAATTGAGTCAATGAGCCTGGGCGACAAGAATTCCCTTCACGACGCTATCTCTTCGTTTCAAGAATTTGTTGCAGCGAGGTTACACATTACTTACATCGTAGTTGTTCCATTCTCCGTAAGGTCTATCACAGAAAGTCATGATCTCCCAGAGCAAAACACCAAAACTCCACACGTCACTAGCAGAGCTGAACGTTCGATGTTTAAGCGCCTCGGGTGCGGTCCAACGAACTGGAATTTTACCTCCCTTTGGGGTAATCAAAAGAAACACGATTTAATGTTAAGATGCGAAATACAGTATTTACTAAGGAGCGTGCGAGCAAAACAACTTATCACCGACGAAAGCAAGAAACAGTTACTGTTCGGGTTTCAGAAAGGTTTATACAAGTCAATCCCGCAGAAAGGCAGTTTAAAGGTCATTACTCTTGACAGAATCAGGCATTATACTGTTCGGTAGTTGACTCATTTTCTAATGTGCGTGATTTATTCAACAGCAAATGTGGAAAACTTCTTTTAAGCTATTTAAGTGGCCACGACGAGGAAACTTGATGATCTCATTAACACCCCCATGTTTCCTTTTTTCTTTTTAGGCAGTTGATGTAGGGTCTTCTCGAGGTTTTCCACTGCATTACAACAATCCAATACAAATATTACTACAATAATTACAAGAAAATGTATGGAAGATCATATATCTGAACTGCGGAGAAAGATTATGATGAACGCGTGATTGATAATAGCAGTTATATATATACACACAACTTGAGCCGTTGTGAAATCATAGCCTGAAAAAAATTCAGGCTTGAACGGGATTCGAACCATGACCTTGCAATATCGCTGCAGTGCTCTACCAACTGAACTATCTAACCAACTCGGTTTCGCAGTTTTGATTGAAAAACTTGAGCATGTACTTCAGTCTCGTAATCCAGTGGCTCTTGATCGTCTTTAGCATGTAACTCTCTTGAAAGACCAAAATCAGACACCTTGCACAGCATGTTTTCACCAACAAGCACATTACGAGCTGCGAGATCCTAAACCACAGGAAACATTTAAAACAGTTTAGTGAGTTTAATTGATAAATTAGGTTTGGATTAAACTTTGACTAAGGGATATCAACATTAATTTGCCCAACTATGTCACCATGCTGTGTACATGATACGACAATTGCGCTCCCCCCCCCCCCTCCTTCCCCGCCCCTCGCCTGTTAATTTTGTTTTTCTGATATGCGCAATACAGACTTAACTTTTAATCAAGTGTTAAAACAATCCAGTCTGCCTTGGAGACTCACGAAATCCTTCAAGGCACTCAGATAATGAGTGCAACTTTTTCGTGATGTAAAAATGGTGATAATATTGAAAGAGGCTCCCTAACTATTTTACGTCTGTGTCGGTTCAAATGGCCCATCAGGCAGTTTATCCCAGTTTCCGTAGCATGTAGCGACTAGGAGTATTTCTACTATCACCTGGGGTGTAAGTCCTCTGGGGATGTTGGTCCATGCAGGGTTACCCCCAACATTAAATTAACCGGTACCCATTTACACACTTGTGTGGGGAGAGGTACTGTAAGAGTAAACTGTCTTGCGCAAGAACACATCGCAATGACCTCGGCCAGGACTGGAACCAGGAACGCTGGATCAAACACAAGCGCGCTTACCATTGGGCTACCGCACCGCCCATTCCATGGGTACTAGTAACTTAGCTAAGTCGATCGCAGGACTGATAGTTATTAGTACACTATCTTTACCATGTATATACTTACCCGATGAATAAAGTTCATATCGGAAAGGTACACCATTCCACAGGCCACACCCCTAGCCATTCCTATCAACTGAAGGCTCGTCAACTGTCCTTTACGTTTCTACAAAGAAGAAATTCGACTTTTCTATTAGTTCATTTATTAGTCACTTTGAGGTCTTTCAGAGGAGACGTAAGTCTAATCTTATTGACTTCCTTTTAACTGTTCAAAGTTCCATCTCACCCAAACAAAGAGGATTGGACTTTCCGGGAATTTATGTGATGCAACAAAAATACCCAGCAAAAACACAAACATGAGAAAGATCTTCAGTAAATGTACCTGTAAGAAGTGATCTAGTGAACCACTCTCCAGGAATTCTGTGAGAATCATCATCGGCCTGCCTACAAATGCAAATTGATTATAAACTGATTAAATAAATAAATAAATAAATAAATAAATAATAAAGCTAATCAAGGGAAGATCAAGGTACGATCTCTTGGAGTAGTTTGATTTATTTATCGATTGTTTAAAAGTTTGATTGATTTACTCATTGATTGGTTGACTGACCGCTTGATTGGTTGGTTGGTTGATTGAATTGAACTATTTTTTGACTTGCGGATTGGGCCTGAGAAGAAGCTAAAGAGGACAGGATAGCCTGTGGGCAGAGAGACTGCAGCCAAGTCCATAACTTGGAGAACGGACAAATGAAGATGATTCATCTGGGACATTCTGACAAGCATAAAAAAAGAAGAGAGGGAGGGGTGGGAAATTGCAGCAGGTTTCATTTTCCTTGAATTATAAGAACATACAGGTGATACATAGTTGATACATACTATGAACCCAGTTAGAACACCCGGTCGGCATCTGGGAGGTCATCATTTCGAATTGATGTTAGGACTCAGATTCTTACGTTGTTTCACGCTCCCGATGTTTTAAAAATTTACATCTTTCTCTCTATATATACCACTTACTTTGTGTAACAACTCCTATGAGTCCGATGACATTTGGATGATCAAACTGACACATGATGGATGCCTCTGACAAGAAGTCCTTTTGGTTTTTCTCACTGGAACCGGGCTGGAATGAAAGAGAAGACCAGCGTTGTAACATCAGTTTTAACTTATATTGTTCTTTACATATGTTCTTACGGGCCTTGTTTTGAGTACAGGAATAATCTTTTGCACTTTAGTTGTTTGAGTGTTTAACAACTCAGCTTTTAGTTTCGCTACAAAATTCTACCAAAGGATTACAGCAGCAAGCGTCAAGAGATCAACTTACCCTCAAGACTTTGACAGCGACAATCTTCTTGCCTTCTCGAGTCTTAAGTATGCCTTTGTAAACGTCTGCAAACTCTCCTGAGATACAAAACATGAGGATAAGCAATCGAGACAGGGACGGGCAAAATAACTGAGATACCTGGCTATGGCTCGAATCCGGACAGCGCAATCCGGAGAATAGCGCACTAACCACGAGACCACCGCGCCTCCTTCGCCATTATGTGGACGACCCAGTAATGGCTTACAGTGTATAACAGCTCACCCAATCAGGTTGCAGCATTTGCATTAGTGTACTAGTAAAATAGGCCAATTTCGATAAATTAGAATTCTAACTTGGCCCGAAGGCTTGGCGGAATAAAACAAAACAAATCACATCGAAGTCGAGGAATGAACAATTTAAAATTTATTTTGTTTTATTTCCTCATGCCTCAGATCCAAGTTAGCATTTTATTATATCGAAATTCGCCTATTGTATTAAGGAGTAATATCTACCTTGTCCAATCATTCCCTCTAGTTTAGTGTCACTTCTGTCGAGTTCATTCGTAAACTTCGATATCAGTTCCATTAAATCCATATAGTTTCCAGGGTCGATATACTGGTTTCGTTGATCCATGGGATTTGTAGTTTGTAATTCACTTCCTTTAAACAAAATATTGCGGGCAATATTGACTTTTACTAAGAGTCACAACAGTTGCATGCAGTTTCGTTGACAAAGCTCATCTGCTAAAATACTGTTATCTCGAGTGAATGTGTTCGGAGTGGAAAGAAATTAATGGAACTTAACTCGAGGAAGCTTCCAGAAAGTCTTCTTATTTTCCTTAATGGCAACATTTCGTTTTATACAGTGAGGCAAATTTATACATTAATAGTCGATTCTTTCGCACCTAACACGGGTTAACCGGTACAGACGTCTCAATTGCGTTATATAGAATATGGACGTTTTTGAACCTACCTATTTCAATGCTTTTCATATAGGCTCTCTCTATACTCTTTCGCCCTTGCCTAGTAGTACACACATTGAAGCATTAAGTTGATATATAGAGATAAGTTAGTCTCGTTTATTTGATAAGCAACCTTAAATGATTGGTGGTTAGAGAGGTAGGTTGGTTGGTTAAGGTAGATAAGTGGGTGGGTGGGTAGGTAAGTACGCAGGTTGGTAGGTAAGTTGGTTGGTTAAGGTACATGAATGAGTGCGTAGGTAGGTAGACAAGTAGGTAAGGTAGGTAGGTAAGTAAGTGGGTAGGAGGGTAGATACGTTAGGTAGATACGTTTCATCTACGTAGATACGTTAGGTAATTAGATAGGTAAGTAGATAGGTAGATTGATGTACATGTATTACGAGGGAAGGTAGACCAGTAGATGTCTCGACCTGAACTTTAACAAATCAATTTAATGACTAGAACAAATCCACAAGGTACTTAGTTAAGAGACCCACCTTCTGCGGAGAATAATAATGGCAACAAGTATTATTAAAAGAATTAACGCCAGTCCTCCGAATCCAGCACTGAATGCAATTATCTTAAACGCCTTCGATCCATCTGTGGTAATATAACAGCCAGAAATGTTGAAGTATTAATCACTGGTCATCAATCATGCGATAAAAGGTATATCAACCCTAATCAGTCAATAAGTCAAGCTGAAGTCAAAGTCCATGTCAGAATCAATGGCAATCTTTAATAAAGCTTTCTTACTTTGAAGTGCGATGTATATGGCATTTCTAAGAGTTTTTACGTTAGGTGATTTGTTTTTGTTCTAGTTTCAACAAGACTAGAGGGGAAAATGATAAGCGTGAAATCGTTTACAAGAAAGAGCAGGAATAATTATGTTAATCTTAACTTGATAATTATTTAATTTTTAACAAACCGGAACCAGTTCTAAGTGTAAAGGTCTTTGTCCCAGCAGGTCCTTTACCGATGTTGTTCACTGCAAATACCTGAGGAAAAAAAAGGACCAAAGTGGTTTAATTTAAAACTTTTATGGTTTGTTTGTTTGGCCGTTTTCGTTTGCCTGCTTGTCTGCTTGTTTTTCTTAGCATAAAACTTCAAGATAACATCTAATTGCTGGCGTGTTAAACTGCTTACCCAAACTACGAATTCAAATTTTACCTACCTGAAATTCATAAGTTTTTCCCGCCATTAGAGTTTCAAACTGCAATTCAGTTTCCTGTGTAGTTCTTGACTGTTTATCTGAAGAATCATCCTCTCTTGCGTATGTCACGTGATAATCTTTAATGACGCCATTCTTTTCTTCTAAAATCCATGACAAAATAACGGCATCTTCCGGTTGTGCAACCGATACTTCGGGTTTTCCAGGAACTATAATGTGTAAAATAAACCAATCAAGAACATCAAGTTCCAAACGTGATCTCTTAAACCTTGGCCACAGCAAATTATAGCTGCACGCCACACAAAATTTATTTGCTTCCGATTGGTCGAGAGTGTACAATTAATGCAAAATCGTACAGTCGTAAGCTATATACAGAAAGAGCTTTTTTAAAAGTTTCTATGGTGACCAAGCGCACCGTATTTTCTAAATTTAAATCCCGATCACGAATAAACGCCGATCTAAAATATGCGTGTGTCCAGGCACTAGCATTTATTTGGAGAAGGCCTTGTGGAAATAATTTTCGTTAATTAACAACCCTCACAGGGAAGGTAGATAAAGTCTGAATACGAGCCAAGTGGCCCATCAGGCCGGTGCTTATCTCGGGGTTCTGTGGCACGAAGCGACAAAGAGTATTTCTACTCCCCCCTTGATGGGATGCTAGTCCATCGCAGGGTTACCCCCCAGCATTTAATTCGCTGCTACCCATTTGTCCACCTGGGTAGAGAG
Organism: Orbicella faveolata; assembly: GCF_042242905.1. NCBI lineage: Eukaryota > Metazoa > Cnidaria > Anthozoa > Scleractinia > Merulinidae > Orbicella > Orbicella faveolata. Next base: position 6,012,577 of record NW_028301539.1, on the reverse strand, counting down.
AGGCACTGTGAGAGTAAAGTGTCTTGCCCAAGAACACAACACAATGTCCCTGGTCAGGGCTCGAACCCAACCGCTCGATCCGAAGACGAGCACACTAACCACGAGGCCACGGCACCTCCCACCAACAGTCCTTCACGATGATTCTGTAATGTTGCATTCAGTTGGTGCTGTGGTAGATATTAAACCCTGAGAAACGTTTGGGTTGAACCAAAGCAAATCAAATTAATAGCAATCATCTGTGTTAGATGATTTACAGAGGAGATGAATATTATCTTACAGCATATTGTAAATTTACCACAAACTCAAAAACTCACTTGATCCTTTAGTCCTTACGGTGATTGCTGCAAAGTTTCCTTCAACTCCGTGTCTTCGTTTCGCTACGTCACTCACTCTGTTTTTAACGTAGATTTTAAAAATATAATTTACAAATGACGAAAGGTTCGTTACCATCACATGGGTCACATTTAAAAGGTCCTTATACAGTAAGTTTCCACACTTTTCATCAGCACACTCGTTGTCGTCTGCATCCTCGCATGGCCTAGAGCAATCGACGTCATAGTACACAAGTGTCCGGTTACCGGTTATTGCAGGCGGGAGCCATCTTAACTCCACTGCACTTTGGTTGATGAATGCAACGGTAATGCTTCTCGGGACGGTTGGAAGAACTAAAAGCAGCAAAAATCGACCTTTTTATTAGTTAGTATTTCAGGATGCTAGCGAGTAAGGAAACAAGGCATCCTAAAATTAACACTCGAAAGAGCCGTGATGCTTAAATACACCTAAATTCCAAATTATGGACAATCCCAGATGCATTCTGAAGATTGTAAGGTAATAATTCTGACGAAATTTAAACATTCATGTTCAAAGTAAAGGCACAATTAATGTGTGAATTGATGCTAAAATTGTAATGAGTTCTAGATTTCTGACTGAGATCTGAGTCCATCCAAAAGGTATCGCAAATTAATTTTGTAGCATTTCTTACCTGTACAAATAAGGCCCGTCTGGTCATTGTATTTTCCATTTGGACAAGCTAAAACAAGAATGCACCAACTGAGATAAGAGCAGAAAGGGAAATAATATTTATTGTACAGCATTGCACTTATTCACCTGGGAACCTTTCAGTGATTGCTACCATGCAGTTACAAGTTCCACAGTGTTTTCACTGCGTTTTAAATAGAGCGAAATAGAACACGCTGGTTTCTGTGTTTCTTCCTAAAAAGAGACTGAGCTAACTTCAATATTCCTAAAAGGAAAGGGGAAACAAAAAAGCCATATACGGCAATAAAAGGTAATGTATGTGACCGCAACAGTCAATCTCATGTACATTTTCAAGTTAATCGAGTTTAAATCGTAAATGCAGCAACATTACCTTCGCATATCCCTCCATTATTCTCCATATCTTCTTTACAAATACATCTTCCTTCAAGTTCAGTGGTGTTCCACTCGCCATTACCTTCACAGTGAACGTACAAACTGCCAGGTACTTGAACAGCATCTTTGATACAGTTTCCTTTCACTCGAATGGTGTCAGAATCATTCGCTGGCGCTACAGTCCTTGGTAGTGACACCAAATTGCTTCTGAGTGTTTCATCACGGCAAATGTTATAAGTGACTTTGACAGAGTACAGAGTACTACAGGCTCCATAATTATGGAATGCCAAGATAGTATACTGTCCCTTAACAAGAACGTTTATTGTTTCGGAATTTCTCGAATTGATAGCCTGTTTAATTTCTGCCACTCTTTCATACGCTGTTGTGTCAATGAGTGGGTCAGGATATTCAGTTAATTCTTTAATAAACTGGTCTGACTGGTTTACGTACAAGTCAAAAACATTTACGCACTGAGGACAACTTGTGATTCGGTAAGTGACAGTGATATCGATCCTGTTTGCTTTTCCGACTGTGATTTGATCACTCAACAGCCATTTGTTTGACTGTTGCGAGTTACAAGCCGTATATCGTGCAGGGTTAGTCCGTCTATCCCACTGCAAAATAAAGAATTAGTGACAAATCAACCAACAATCAATGGGTCATTAAAACTCAAAATCAAATACTGGTTATACTATTTGTCTTCCGGGAAGACTCCAATATAAAAGGACGGGGGTGCTCGAAGAAAATGGAGTTTTTTCACCCCTAAGTGGTACAAATTCTTACATTAAAACAACACATTAACTGACACTGACTTTTTTCGGTTCCATTCCCTACAAAGTAGAATATAAAAGCAGAGACCGACACAACGTAGGATGATTTTTTTGAAGGTGCACTATATTTCGGCTGATCAGGCACAATGAGAATTTTACATTGGGACGTATTTTTTTGTAGAATATTTTCGTAATACCGGAAATGCGTAAAACTAATTGACAGTGTAAATTAACGATATGCATATGGTAAAATAAAATAATGAAAAAAGATAATAAAAGGAAACAATTAATACGTTTCTTCGCGGATGTTCAGACCATCGGGATCAATTGTTCTGCCTTTTTGAATTAAAAAAGCTTCCTGGCCTTACGGATAGAGTCTCGGTTGGAAAATATTTTTTCGATGGGGATTAATTGCATGTCGTTAGCAGTGTGGGAAAAAAGTACCACAAAAGCTCCTGCTTTTGAGGCTTTACAACCTAAGAGGTGTCAAACCTTTTTTAACCCCTAAAATGTACGACGAACACCCCCATCCTTTTTATATGGGAGTTCGCCCCCCCCCCTCGGGATTTGTCTATGCAGTAAAACCCAAATACTGTGTTCCCAGTTATTCTTACTGAACTGTAGCCCGTGTACATCCGCCCCCTCCCCTCAAAAAAATCTCCCCGATTTTTTGGAGGGGAGGAGACGGATGTACACAAGCTAACTGAACCGTTCATCGGATAGCCTACGTAGCTTGGTGGTTTTTAAGCAATTTGCTCGCGCTCAAATTGCTTAAAAAATTGTTTAAACCGCCAAGGCTATTCATCGGACGGTTAATAACTGAGCGCTCGTGGAACAGTGGGCGACACGCTATTTGCCTTGGGAAAGGACTGGCTTAAATTAAAGTTCGTCATCATGTTAAAGGTTAGCGTTTAAACTTACCCCTGATGGTGGAGGCGGCTTACTAATCCAACTCCAATTGTGTTCGTCATCTGTGTTTTCTAGTATCAGTTGAACTGATGACGCCAATGCTACAAACGTCAAGGTGATCAAAACTGCGGTCCAAAACTTCTGCATGCTGATCAGTCATAACTTATAAATAAGAGGAAATATAAAATTTAGTTTGGCAGCTATTGCCACAAAATTGATATTTTCAATATGGCGGACGACTGACGAGGTTCGAAGAGCGAAATATATTCAGAACTACCGCGTTTACAACTTTTATACAGTTTGTATATATTTACATTTTTATTTTTGAAAGATTAAATGCTTCGAATGTGAATAGAAGACGTGATAAACGTGTCTTCATCTTATTCTTCTCATTACTCCAACACATTCCCGGCCTCGGCAAGTCAAATTTCCCGGAGTAGCTGTCTGGAATAACAACAAAGATCAGAAATTGCAAATATATCTAAACTATTTCTGTCGACAATAGGCTCGCTCTCGGAAAACTGTTGGCTTCTCGAAACAGCTGATGTCCAAGGAAAAATATCTGAGCATATTTTCGCGCCAAATGGAGGTTATTGTGGTTATTATCCTTCAAATATTTTTTCGCAACAGGCAAATTGCGTTGTTCAATTTTTTTCTCTAAGCCCGCTTGTTTACAGGAAAGTTTTCACGGACGAGTACTAACCATACAGGTATTCTCCTGGGACGGGCACTCGTCTGTAAATAATTTGGTTGGGTAGACGCGGTTTGCGGGAAACAAAAGAATACAGACAAATGTATAGAAAATTAAAATAATCAACTAAGCGTTTTCTAGCCAAGCTACATCCTTCAAACTTGGTGAATACAATCTTCTACCTGGTATTTTAACGTTACGATTCACAAATTGTGTAAAGTTCAATTTTGGACAAAGTTATTTGCCATCGGATACCCATACAGTGAAACACTGTAATTTCTGCCAGCTTTCCCTATCCGTCAAGATGGCGTCGAAAACCGTGATAAGGCCCATTAGATCTGTATTTTATTGTACCTTACATTTTGTAGCATTTAACGTACTGTACTATAAACTTAATGACTGATCCCTAAGGAAACAGCAAGATTTTGTCTTCCCGAGAATCTCGATGTTAGCTGTTGCCGCGTGACCATAAATCAACCAATAAGAGTGCGCATTAGAATCACCCAAACCCCAGCTATTTAACAATTCAAGCTATTTCCGTCATGGTAAATTTACTGGCATAATGCAAGCTAAGTTTTCGCGGTGGAAATGAAAATAAAGTGAAAAGTCGTTGCTGAATGTGTTAACTGACATACAGTGAAACCTGTATTCAGCGGAACCCTGGGTCCGCTCAAAACAGGTTCTAATATGTTTTACAATAATAGTTAATTCTTAACTCTTTTGTGTTACAGTGTAACACACTGAAAGGTAAAACACTGCTCAAAGGACAATGTCTAGTCAGCAATACATGTATTAATCTGAAATAATCACTTAGCTTAAAACGACATCGCTGAACAATGTTAATTAAAGGAGTCTTAGCTGGACCTTTAGAAGTAAAAAGTTCTTGAAGTGTCCGCTTATCGCAGGTTTTGCGCAACAAAAAGGTTTAATATTGATGTCCGCGTCCGCTTAACAGCGGTGTCCACTGAATGCAGGTTTATTTTAAAGTAAATATGGGAGGAAAATTTTGGGACTTAAGCTGGTGACTACTTAATAGAGGGTTTCCGCTTAATATAGGGTCATTAATACAGGTTTTGCTGTATGAAGCATTGTCGCCGAAATTTAAGCTGAACTAAAATTCAAGTTATTTCCGCCATGATGAATTCAGTGACGTAATGCAAGCATCGTCGCCTAAACAAAAGTGAAAAGTCATTGCTGAATGTGGTAGACTGTGTGATAGATGATGAATTGTCGCCGAATTTAAGCTGAACTGAAATCTCATTCCAGCCTTATATCAGCTCTATCAACATCGCCAGGAAAGGAGCGAATATTGTAATAGACAAACATTTATGAAGAA